>NC_142081.1:5548408-5863824 GCF_054644295.1 Miniopterus natalensis | reverse complement strand
TCATAATAGTCCCCAAACAGGAGCTACCCAGAAGTCCCAGAGTGCGTGGATGGCCTAACTGTAGTGCGTGTGACAGACTCAGTGACAAGACACACTAAGTCCTGAGACATGCAGTGACCTAGGCGGACCTCTGAAGAATTAGGCTGGGTGAAAAAGAGCGAATCCCAAGGGGTTACAGCGCTGAGTAATGCTATTTGCAGAACATTCTCGGAAAGAGGGAGTCACAGAAAAGGAGAGCAGGTGGTGGTTGTCGGGGGCTGGGGGTGGTGGGGCCAGGAGGGACGTGGGGGTGGCTGTGAAGGTCCACCTGAGGGATTCCTGCGATGAGGGAACCGTCTGTACCTCGACGGTACCAGTGTCAATATCCCGGTTGTGATATTGCCGACGGTTTTGCAAGATGCTAACACTGAGTGAAACCAGGTAAGGTGTATATTTCTATTTTTGTCTTGTATCTGTTCTGATTCCTTAAAATTGCATGCAAGCCTACAATTATGTTAAAATAAGAAGTTAAGCAAGCAAATGATTTTCATCTATGTTCTGTTTACAAGGGACCCACATGAAAGTAATGATACAAAAATGCTGGAAGTAACACGATTTTCCAAAGATAGTAAAAACACAGTGTAAAAGAAGGCTGGAATAGCAAAATATTAATATTGGAAAAATAATAGACTTCAAGCCCAAGAGCATTAGGGAAAAGTAATTTCATCAGGTGGTGTTTAAACCAACACCACCAGTGCTCGAGGAAGATACAGCAATCCTGAACCTGTATGCGCCTAACAATATACTCTCAAAACACAGAGAGGAAACGCGGGTGGAACTGTAATGATAATGCCAGCAAGTGCTAGTTATTACAGGAGGTTTCCACGTCTCTCAGACTCTGCTAACTTGGGCAGGTAAGTTATTAAGGAAAATCCAAGCAGTGAAAATAAGCTTGATCCAAAGGCATGGATGGGAAGGAGGGGTGACAGTGGCAGGAAAGTGGGGACTGCGAGTAGCCTTGTTTATACATGTACATACAGCACAACATTTGGGGGGTCATCTGGGATCTGGTTTGTCCTCGAACCTTGAATGATCCCCCCAGTTTTATTGAGATACTATGGACATATAAGTTGTTTAAGTTAAGCTGTACCCTGTGCTGACTGGCTACCTGTATATATGGTAAAGGTCTCGCACAGTAGGGTTAGTTCACACGTCATCACCTCACACAGTTACCGTTTTGTTGTGATGGTGGGAACATTAAGCCTCTGCTTTTACAGCAACTTTCAAGCACCCAGCACAGTGTTGTAACTATAGTCAACATGCTGCAGCTAGATCCCCAGAAGTTATTCATCTTATAACTGAAAGCGTCTACCTTTTGACCGGCATCTCCCCATTTCCCCCGCCCCTCAGGCCCTCGCGGCCACCACCCTTCTACTTTCTGTTTCTATGAGTTTGATGTTTTTAGATTTCACGTGTACGTGAGAACCCGCAGCGTTTGCCTTCCTCTGTCTGACTCATTTCACGTAGCTTAATGCCCTCGGTATCCGTCCGTGTTTCAAACGGCAAGATCTCCTTTTTTATGACTGAATTATTTATATACATAGAGAATAACGTGTTTTTTTTTCCTACTCAGCCACCAGTGAACATTTAGGGTGTTTCTGTCTCTTGGCTATTGCAAATAATGCGGCCATGAACACGGGGTTGTAGACACCTCTTTGGGACAGAGATTTTATTGACTCTGGAGAGATACCTAGAAGTGGGATTGCTGGGTCGCACGGAAGCTCTATTTTTAATTTTTGGAGGAACACCTGTCCTGCGTTCCACTGTGGCTTCACCGATTCACCATCTGCCCATGACGCACAAGGGCTCCCTTTCCAGATCCCCACTAACACCCCTCATCTCCCGTCCTTTCGGTGCAGCCATCCCAACACATATGGGGCGGTGCCTCATGCGGTTTTGGCTCGCGCGAGCCACCTTTTCACGCTGGCCATCTGTACGTCTTCTTTGAAGAAATTTCTATTCTATCCTTCATCGTTTTTAAATTGGATTATTTATTTTTTTTGCTACTGAGTTGTATGGTTTCCTCATATATTTTGAACCTTAACCCCTTATCAGATAGATGGTTTGCACACATTTTTCCCCCATCATAGGCCATAGCACTGCGTTTGGATCTGCAGATGACACGGTAGAAAAGGGCAAGGACACCGGCCCTGATGGCCCACTCCCGAGGACCCCGAATGCTTGCCCGTGGATCAGATCAGAGGTGGTCTGCGAGGTTGTTTTCATCAATCTGCAGCAAAATTAAAAAAAAAGAGACAGGTGCTGCATAATTTTCATGATAGTAACTTTCTGTTTCAAAGGAACGCCCTGTGTGTCCCTGTGACTTTAGATGTCGTTTCTCCAACAAAATGTTGTGGCTGACGTTATTCTGTTTATTGTTACTGTTGTTCTAATTGCTTTGATGGGTAAGATTAAAAATCTGCCATGCTTTTTAAAAACTGCAAGTGGATTCAGGCTCCTGGGCTTCCTGACCCTCCCAGGACTCGGGTCGGAGCCTGTGCTGATCATCGGTGCTGTGGCACCTCATTCCGGGCACTTTCACAAACGCAGTCGTCTTTCAAATGACCTTGAGGCTGGTGATTTCATGTCCATTTAACAGAAGAGTCCACTGAGGCTCAAGGATTTAGAGGGAGCTATTGTGGCCGTGGGATTTTCACTTTTTATTATTTGACTCCAAGTGCAAGTCACTTTTTCAGGCAAACTTCCCGTCTCCTTCCGTCCCCAAGACCTGCTTGAGCTGGGTTTCTCTATGAACCGCTGCTCCCCAAATCCTTGGGCGGGAGGGCCCGTAAAGCTGCACTGAGTTTAGAAACAGTAACGTGGTTTATTTTGGGGGGGACGTTTTCAGCTTTCTGTGTGAAGATCCTGCCAATACGCCCTCTGAAATTACATGCTTCTTAGGAGGAGAAGCCTCTTTAATAAAAATAGATCCTCTGCGACAAGTTATTCTTTATAATTGGACCAGAGATCACAGAGAGCATTCGCTTACAAGATAATCTGGAAATGAACGAACAAATGATACGGTAATCACCGAATCCTCATTACTCGAGGCCTCTGCGCGCCAGGGGGCCCGTCTCTCTTGATGACCAAGCCCGACCCCTATTAATTTTAATAGGAGTTAAGTAGCCACATCAAGGGGAGTGTCAGCGAGTATTCTCGGCACACCAGCCCCGGAGATGAAGACCTGCGCTTTGGGCTTTCTGCTGAAAATGTGACACCTTGCCTGATGCCTATCTGCTCTTAATTGTGTGTTGTGTGTGTGTGTGTGCGTGTTTCTGCGTCTTTTTGCCGAGGAGGCAATTTGCAAATCGCTGCTACCTGCCTCCGAGGAGGGGGAGCGAAATGGTAGGTGAGGCTGAGGTGGCGTTGGCCCCTCTGATAGCCTTTGCTGATAGATTGGAGCGCGCCTTCCTAATTAATACCCGATCTGTTCTGATCGACCCCATCGCACCGAAGCCGGGGGATATCTGAGCGTCCCGGGGAGCGGCTGTTTGGATGCACCGGCCCCCCACCCCTTACAGCGCGCACAGGAGGGGTCCACGGGCGGTTGGGCTGGGCGGCCTGGGGAGGCCTCTCGGTGTTAAGGCAGCGTCTTCAAAGATTCGGCAGGGACGGCCCTGCGCCTGCGAGCTTCCTAACCGGAGAGCGACATTTGCCTGCATTTAAATATGGCTTTGTCAGGCTGTGCTTGCGATCGGAATGCAAAAGAGCCCCGCTGTTAGGGCCCGAAACCAAAGAGAAATAGACCCTCTTTTAGTTTGGCTCTTGAAACAGAAAGTCGGGGGAAAGCCAGAATCAGAGAAATCAGATTAGATTCAAAATTCCTGCGCGCTCTCAGAATTCGAGATCAGGACAAACGTTTTGTCCTGAACAACTAAACCAAACAAAGCCAGACACCACGTAATGAGATTTTGTGATGGATCAGGGAGGCTGTGCATTCCTGCAGGACTCCGCGACTGGGGAAGTGTTTAGTAAACCAGTTCCCCACGCAGGCCATCGGGAGGGGCTGGAAGTATTAAGATCATTTTGCAGATAAGGGCATAGGCTCAGTGAGTGGCCATAACATCCCAGGGTAGATCTGGGGTCAAAATAAAGGACTTCTGACATCTGTTACGATTCAGTGCAGACTCCCCACCATTTATGATGATTGATAAGTCAATAAGTACCTATGGGGACACAAACAAAACGAAAGAGATGGATGAAGCCTGTGTCATCCCACTGGCCACTGATTCTCAATTTTCTTCCGTCTTCTCTTTCCAAAATTCCAGCCAGGTTCCTGGCTCCTTGAAAGCCACCCCTCCCAGTCCTTGCTCCCGTTTCTGTCCCCGTGTCTGCACTGATGATTTGGTGTCTGGCTTCCGGCCCCACTCAGCAGCCGTCACTCTCACCAGCGCAGCAATAGCTCCCTGTCCACTGAGAGAAACCAGAGCAAATCCCCAGGGCCTGGCGGGGACAACCACCTGGAGTGTCCTTGGCACCAGGAGAGCCACAGTTGCCAGTGCCAAGATGATTTGGCTTTTGCAAGGCAGCTAAGCTTCTGGAGGGGCCACAGAGAGACTCAGCAAAGCACGTGGCTGAAAACCCAAAGCTTCTCTTGCCAGACATAAATAATTAGTTTTAAGCACCAGCTTTGCAGATATTTTATGGGGAAACCAAAGTAAAGCAAACGGAGATATCATGTTTTTAAGCACTTTCCATGAGTCGAATAACTTCATACATTTCCTGCGATGTCACACCATGGAACTATCGATCCAGCCACCCAACTATGTAGCCGCCATCGGTCCAATTCCAATCGAACGCCTACCTGATGTGAAAACCTGGCCTACTGTGCAGCCCGCTTGTGGGTAGAGGTGAGAAGGAACGGGCACCCTTAAAGGGCCTTTCAGGTGTGGGCCGTGTCTGTGGGAAACACCAAGCAGGTTGAGGGGGACAGCGAGGGAGGACCTATTGCAGGAAGTGGGATCTGCGAGCGGTCTCTGAGGAGGTGGCATTGCAGCAACGGCTGGACCAAAAGGGTACACTATGGAAAGGACCAGGGGAAGAACATTCTAGGAGGAGGGGACGGTAGATAGTTTAGGGGGACGCAATCATGACCCATCGCAAACAGAGCAAGACGACCAATGAGAGCACCTTCTGGGACCCCCGAGCTGAGAAGTGCATCCGTGACTGTCCATCCCCAGCTGGCACTGACCAGCCTCATGGTTTGGGACAAATTAGGTCACCCCCAAGTTGTTTCCCAGTTTTGGAAATAAAGGGTTAAGCAAAAAAAAAAAAAAAAAAATCAATTTTGGGTCTCTTTGACTAGAAATCGCGATTTCATTTGGCATTTGCCCCAAAGACTCCAGAATCACTTTTCTTTCCCTTTCTCCCCACCCCTCTTTCCACTCAGATCAGGATGCTTTGGCGGGTCCTCTCGGGGCTCCAGCCGCGGGCCCCGGGAAGTGCGGCGAGTCCCAGCGTAGGGACGGTGCGTCCCACATGCCTGCCCCGCGGCCTCCGCACAGGCCCATCGCTCCTCAGGACGAGGGCCGGAGGCGGCGCCGCAGGGGGGGGTTCCTTAAGGACTTCGTGTAGCGACTGGATAGACGCTGTTCTGAAGACGACGGGTCACGGGGGGCACAGCTCTGTTGTGACTTTATGTCCGTGTTCCGCTGCGACGCCGACGTGGAGGGAAGATTGGTATTGACTCCCTAAACCCGGTGTCTGGGGGAGGGAGCCTGTGTTCTGTCCGATGGGTGTCCAGAAAGAAAGGGTTTTACCTCTTCTTTTGAATATATCTTTATTGATTTCAGAGAGAGGAAAGAAGAAGGGGAGAGATAGAAACATCAATGATGAGAGAGGCATTGATCGAGCCCACAACCTGGGCATGTGCCCTGACCGGGAATAGAACCCCGATCGCCTCGATCCTAGGTCGACGCTCAACCGCTGAGCCACGCCCGGACGGGCTACCTCTTCTTTTGAAAAGAAAACAAAATAAACCCACGATTATTCACTAATGTATATTTATAGCTATTAAATCTATTAAATCAAATACTGCTTTTTTCCTTTCAATGTTTAGGGGTTTTGTCCCAAACCTGTCAGTTGCAAAGATGCTTAAAATTTGGAAGATGTATTACTAGCTCAGTGCGCGATCCTAGGAGCCCTCCTGTTGCAGAAGGACCCGGGTCTTAGGGTCAGAAGGCTCGCGCTCAGGCCATCGCTCTTAGTCTATGCGCCGTGTGACCCTGGGCAAGTCACTAGACTTGTCTCCACCTTGACATACTGGCCTATCAAGTAGGGTCCCGCCCTTGCCCAACGTACTTCGCAGAGTGGGAAATAAATTTCAAAAATGAGTAAGATGACTCTAAGTATCAAAACACTAACGTATACGAAGAACATAAAAGAAGGGAGGGGAAAGGGCAGAAAAATTTAGAAGAGAAGGGAGTGGGGCTGAGAAGCGCTTACCTGCCGCTCGTTTTGGTCCTAGTCAGGGTGCTGAGCGGAGGGTCTGAGCTCAGCGGGTGGCATCCATTCCCTCTCCAGCGTGTCCAATGTAACTCCCAGAGCCGCACATGTCCCTTGGGGTTATTTATTGTCCACGTTTAAAGGGTAGATGATCCTCAGAGGTAGCACATTGTATTAGTCTGCATTCAGACTTTACGTAATTCCCAGTGCCTGTGAAATAAATGCCAGATTTCTCTAGCATGTAAGGGCTCCATGGTTCGTCGTGAATCGCCCTGGCTAACGTGATTCTGCTTTTCGTAACCCTTCTCAAAGACACGGGATTCGCTCCCACTCATCTAAGTGTGAAAGAGATGGCTGGAGGGGGTGGCGATGAGGCTCCGAAATCTGCCTACAGCCAGGGGCAGGGAGACTCACCCCAGAGCTGCCTCAGAAATGGGGCACGAGGGATGGGGAACACGGGGAGGCAGGGCGAAGGTGCCCAGGGTGTCATTGTGTAATGGAAGCTCGTCCTTGAGGTCACCTCAGCCACCCTGGGAGATGGGCATCTGTTTTTTCCAGCTGATGGTTTAGAAGCTGAGGTTCAGAGCATTGACGTGGCTTTATTAAGCTCAGAACTGGTGGCGGTGGACCTAGAATCTAGATCTTCAGCCACCGAAAAGATGCTCTTCGTTGGCTACGGGTCACTGGCGGTAATATGGTGCAGTCTTCACACCCGGGCTAAGGAGCATGGAGTCTCCACTGCAGGGTATGGCGCACAATGAAGAATTTCGTTTTGGGAAGTGCTTTGGTAAATGCAGGGACTTGATTTGGTGGCAATAAAATGCTTCTGGAAGATCAGTCTGGAGGTAGCCAGGAACTGATTCACCATGGCAGCAGTGGGGACGGTCAAAAAGAGGCAGATGTGGCCCTGGCTGGGTAGCGCAGTTGGTTAGAGCATTGTCCTGACGCACCAAGGTTTCGGGTTCGATCCAAGGGCACATACAAGAATCAACCAATGAATGCAGCAATAAGTGGAACAACAAATAGTGGTTTCTCTCTTTCTCTCCCCACCAAAAATCAATGGACTTAAAAAAAATTAAAAAAAGATGATGCAATAAATATTTGGAGGAAACACCAGGCAATAAAACTGTCAAAGGTGGAAAGAGGTCAGGGAAACGTGAGTGACCTGGATTCCACCAAGAATGAAGGACCAGACCCAGTGGGACGTAGGAAAACTCCAGCTATAGCTGCCAGGGTGGGGGCCTGGGGGCTGTGTGTGCTGGGTGAGGTTCAAGTTCATGGGAATTTTGGTCCCTCCTAGAGATTTGCCTCTGAAAATTAAAATAATCATGTCTGCACACCGTAGGTGGGTTTCCCATCTGTGGGCACAAACCCAGAAAACCATGAATGTGCAGTGGAAACTTGGGTACAGCTCCAACCCAAATCCAGCCATGTCTAAGAGTTAGGGTCACAGTGAGGTTGCCCTTTAGGAAGTGGGCACCTTGTGGCTATCAGGCTTACCAGGGGCAAAGCCTTTGTGATCAGCTGACAGGCGAGCAGCCCCTGACACAGAGCAGGGAAGTCCAACCAACTGAACCTGGCAGCGTGGGTAAGAACTGTCCCAGCAAGAGCGACCCTTGGCCCAGAGTTCTTCCTGGTGGTGACACAGGCGTGAGGCCCCGATGGCCAGCTTCACCAGGCAATCTTTATGACTTTGTTGGAAGAACAGCCTATGGAGAGTCAATATTTTGGACGACATGAGCATTGTGCCACCAGGAGGTCAATCTCTCATTAAAACTAAGTCAGTTAACATTTTGGTAGCTATACATCCGATTTTTTGAGCTTGGTTAGTATGAGTCCAGACATGAGGGGGGGGCGGTGCTCCCCTTCAACCTGACTGAGCTCCTGAATGTGCCCAGGTGGGTTCCGGTCTTGGACCATGATGGATTCATGAGTAGCTGCTTCCAGAAACCTTCCTCTGTAACCTCGTGCTTTTCTATCAGATAATAATACTCCATAATCTCTGGACTGCAAGGCCTAGTTCACCTCCGTGTCCATTGCCTGTGGCCGGATCTAGGTCATGTTTGTTTAAGCTCTGCCTTTCACAAGGAAGCAGTCAGCAAAGTAAGAGCGAATGGATGGGTGAATGAATGAATGAGCGAATGAAGAATGAATGCAAGTTTGCTCACTTTAGTCTATCAAGGTCCTAATTTTGATGTCCTGATTTTTTGTGTGTGAAATATTTTTTTTCTCAAGCTTCGCTCCCACTGAAATAAGCCGGGACAAGCAGGGGTTGGTAAATACGTTCGGCTGTGCCTGAGCCACACGGCCCTTCATTAATGACACTTTCGGGCTCCCTTATTGCGCCTGGATTGGCCAAGGGGGCCCTGCGCTTGCGGAATGTAATTCAAGAACCAGTGAAAGCTGATCGCACGCGGCCGATCCGTGCGGACGGCTGGGGTCCTGGGAGGGTTGCAAAGCGGCTGTCAGGTTGCGTCTTCCGCGTGGGGCTCTGCGGGGGCCCCGCTCCGAGCCGCACAGTCCCTCTCGCTGGACGTCGTGTGCACAGGATCGGGCTCTCGCTCAGAAATACATCTGCGGGATCGCAGTTCAGAGAGGTCTCGGGTTTATGTCAGCTTTGCTCTAACTGGAGGCACTTACGAGAGACTCAGTAATTAATTAGGAGGTACCATAGGTGATCTTTAGCTATGAAGAATTAAAATAAAATAGGCTGTTAGATCCCTGATCCGTGGTCTTATGCAACGATGAACTCTTTTTACTTTAAAACACGTGCAAGAATAAAGCAGTGTCTCCCTCTCTCCCAGTCGCCAAATTATGGCATATACGGATATATATCATTGAGAAGATGTTTCTTTTAATAGCAAAACAAAATGCCTAGGTCCTCCCCTCGTTTCCTCTGGAGCCTTGGCCACAGAAATACCCAAGCTTTGTTCCAACCCGAGTTGAAACTCAGGCACCCCTGGGTAGCGACAAGGCAGCTGGTAGCCAGCCCCACACGGCACAGCTGGTTTTGAGCAGGAAATGAGGGAGACCTTCTCCAGGGAGAGCTCGGGGAGCTTTTGGTGAGCAGAATGCAATTACCCTGGCTGGAAGTGTGCCAGGCGAGGGGGGCACACGCCTGGCTGTTGCGAAGGCATCATGGGGCTCTCTCCCCCAAAACCCGTGCTTTAAAGGGAAGACAGAATGAGAATATAATTAGGATCATCTTAATCACTGTAAGGTAATTATGATTATGTTAATAACTATAATATTTTTCAATAAAGATTCTCTGACTTTCCAAGGTTGAGAGTGAACACCGGTGGACTCACCGATTGGAAACAATGGATTGATTAACAAATGATACCTCGGAGGCGGTAGCACTGTCTTCACTCATGTCTTCAAAATTACTGACGGGTCTGCATCCATTCTTTTTTATTTTTTTTGCTCGCCAGAGGAGATATATATATACATATATATATATATATATGTATATATATATTCTCATTGCTCTTCAGAGAGAGAGGAAGAGCGAGAGAGAAACATCAATGTGAGAGAGACATCGATTGGTTGCCTCCCACACATGCCCCAAATCTGCAAACAAGGCGCCTGCCCTTGGGTGGAATTGAACCTGGGACTCTTCAGTCCGAGGGCCAAAGCTCTAACCACTAGTCTAACCAGCCAGGGCTGCATCCATTCTTTAGTAAGTGCTGGTGACTGTCCTGCTGGCTGGAATTTGGACTCTTTGGCCAACAAAGAAAGCGGATCCAACCCATAGAGTTCTTTCTAGAGCTTGAATTTACCTTTTAGCCTCAAAAATCCTTCTTACAGCCATTTCTTCTGCTGCCACATCGCAAGTTGAAAAGCAACTTGAAAATGTGTGTGCTTTTCTCACTCCCACTTTACAGATGAGAAAACTGAGGCTTAAAGAGATGAGCCAACTTGTTTACAGTCACACATCGGTAAGTGTTAGAGCAATTACACCACATTAGTCCCCACACTTCACCACTCTTCCAGCAAGAAGTTGAATAATACATCATTCCTCCCCTCTAAAAATGATAATTTATGTGTCTCAACATATTTTTAGTGCCGGGTTTAAAATTATGTAAGATGTAGTTTTGAAGTTGGAGCCATCAAAAAGTTCAATCACGACTCGTTGACTAGAAAATATACTTGATAATAAAAATTCAGTTCAAAAAAGTGGATTACATAATCCATTTCTGCTAAACATAGCCCGAGAGCATCTAATGAGAGTCAACTCCGAAATCAATCACTCGAGGAGCTAAATTGCTAAAGTTCTCCTGAAGTACTTTCCTGACAAATGGCTTTCTTGGACACGACGTCTGGGTAAATACAGCGTGCTCACGACCGAGCCTCCAGAGCTGTGAGTTATTTTAAAAATAATATTTCATTTTTATATTGATATGCGGTCACAGAGAATGACACACAGGGACTCCGACTCCAGTTCCCTGCGACGGGAGTGGCCCTGGCTGCGGTCCTCGGGAAGCGGGCTGGGCTGACACTATCTGCACAGCTAGGGTTGATGAAATGATGCATGTGACGAGGCGCAGGGTGACGTCGGCCACCCAGCGTGTTCTCCAGAGCTGAAAAAAATAGTTCTTGCCCTGGTCAGTGTTGCTCCGTGGTCAGAGCATCAGCCTGTGAACCAAAGGGTCACTGGTTCGATTCCTGTTCAAGGGCACGCACCTGGGTTGCAGGTTCAATCCACGCCCTGGTAGGGGCGCCTGTGGAGGCAGCCAGTCCATGTGTCGCTCTCACATCCATGTTTCTCTCTCCCTCTCTGCCCCTCCCTCCCTTCCATTCTCTCTAAATATTTCCAATAGCTCTTTATAGTTCTCTACTTTTAATCCAAATAAAAGACTAAAAGAATTCACAGAACACATTTCTCGATAAATACATTAATTTTCATGCTAGCCCCTTGAGATTTCATTGGGATTTTTATATGCAAAGGCTGAATGAACTAAACCATATTTGGGATTTGAAGATTCAAAAATCATTAAAAAAAAAAAAAGAAACAGGAGCACAGCAGAAAATTATTTCAAATGATCAGAGGTTCAAAGCACTTGATTTTTATAAAAAATAGTGTTTTTCAATTTGATTTTTTTTGGTCTCATCTGTTTATTTACCTAATATTTATTAAATGCCCCCTAAATGACAGGCAATGTGCTAGGTGGTGAGAGTGTAAAAACTGCAAAGAGAAATAAAGTGTATACTCTTTGATCTCAAAAGACTTGTAGAACAATGGCTTAAGCTGGTGTGGGGACAAAGTATTTGTATATAATAATTTTATTTATTTATAAGTGATGGCAGGTTAGCATCCAGTTCTCTTGGAGACCCTGTCTAGGTTTCTAGATAATTTCCACAGCCTCGAAGCAGCACCGATTGGCTACAGATTCCTGGCTCGGACAGGCGAGGAGAGCGCGGAGGGCAGCCCTGGTTGCTGGATGCCGTGTGCCTTCCTTCCGTGCTTGCTCGGCTGGCAGAATTCACACACAGACCCAGGGGCGCGCACCACAAGGCAACGCTGCTTCCGATGCAGCCACCGGGGCGCGGGGCCTGCTGACGCCAGTCCCCAACGCCACGCGAGCCCCAAAGTAAAGGCTGCAAACCGGCTTGGTCGGGCCCGACGATGTCATGAATTTAACCAGAAGTAGGAGTTACTCTCATGAATCCCTTCCTGCCGTTTGCAATGTAGACGGCGCTCCTGCTGACACCAGAGAGGAAGCAGGTCTTCGGGGCGCTGCCAGTGACCTGGCCGCTCCTCCAGCGTCGTGCGTCTCTCATCCTGGGAGCTGAAGGGAAACGAGAGGAGCCGTGGAGAGAAAGGGGGCGAGAAACAGGAGGGTGACACTGCACGGCTGGAGAGTCCCTGACACCAACCGAAGCCTTTGTCCGCGATGGGACAGCTCCGTGTCAGCAGCCCTATGCCCGGTCTCCCTCCCGGTTAAATTGGCCGCGCATGTCAGAGTTTCTACAGAAACACGTTCCCACCTCTTGACTAAGCCACAGCGACCACCTCTAAACGCAGAATCTAAATTTCTATCTTCCTGGTGCAACAGGTGACCTTTTGGAAAATTTGCAATGCCGTCATCCATTTCATCCGAGTCACATCTAATTCTTGGAGCATATTTGGAAGCTGAGGAAATGCAGTCTGGCTCAACTTGCGGAGCGGTTTTGTTGAATCTCCAAATAATCACCTGTACGGAGAAGAACGCGGGACCCGGAGTTGGTGGGGTTTAGAGTGGATCTTAGCAGACTTGTTGTTGATCATCTTGGGAAGTCCCCGGGTTTTAGTGTTCCAGTGAAAGGTCCCGACTCCTTACATCTTGTAGAAATATGACTCACCCGCCACAGGTGATGTCTTCAGCCCCGATGACTCACTAGGTCATCATGGGCCCAATACAACCTTCAAATCACTTCTTCATTCCGGGAGAGAGTCCCGGGCTACAAAAATGACTGGCATTCAGTCCCTTTTCTCAGCCTGTGGACTATGGGAGGGTCCAAGTGTTCGCTTTCATTTCCTTGAAGAAAGGGGCTATCTTATAGCTTTGTGTCATTTTCATAGATGGATGTGTATGCTTATCACAGTAAACTGAGGCAGCATTAAAACGAGTAACAGGAACACACACACACACACAACCCCACTGGAGTGAATGACGTGATGGGGACATTCCCCCACCTTTCTATCTTTGAGCATCTGAGGGATCGGGGTTTGACATGGGACTGCGGTATTTCTGTTAGGATTTGATCAATTGGGGAAGCTAAGTATGCCTTGGGGACAGGATGTGTACATAACACACATGACCGACACAGCTCTTTTGTGCCAGCGAAAGAGCCGGGAGCCGGGAGCTGCCCCTCACCCCCCGCGGCGAGCCGCGCCCACGCCCCTTGCCGTGTGAGCGCACCGTATCACCATGTTTTTCTTCCTTTCGAATCGCCTTGGCAATCTGTTTGAGCATAATTTACACATTTACACATTTTGGAGAGTGAGGCACAGTCATGCAACTTAATTCCAAAAAACATAAGCAGTGAAGGCAGCCTCTGCACATTCGCTTTGCGAGCAGATGAACGCCTCCCGGAGCCCCTTCGGGGGCACACGCTTGCGGAGTCCGCGTCCAGAGGCACCTGCTGTTTGTCATTTTCCAACAAAAACGCCCCGGAGTCGTCATTTAAAGCCCTCTTTGGTTCACCTTTGACTGTTGGTTTGGGGTGAACAAGACTTAGTCCTGGGTTTGGCCCGCCGTCCAGGCCTCCAGGCTCATTGGCATCCTGCAGGCTCCAGGAGCTGCACCCAGGGGTTGCTCTGTTGGGAAGGCAGGGTCTGCCCCCTTCTGTGGCTGGCGCACCCTCCCACACCGACTAGTTCTTTTAAACGGGCTTATAAAGCTCAGGGGAAACAGAGATGGTGACTGCTAGTCAGAGCAGAACCTTTGGGACTGGACAGAGCTGGGTGCAAGTCTCACCTCCTCTGTTTCTGGCCTGGTAACCCTGACGGTGGATTGTCCCCTTCTGGGACCCCATTTCCATCTCTCTAAAGAGAAGGGGAAAGTCTCCAGGAATCCGGGGCACCTGGTACGTAGACGAGCGTTGCTTTGGCACAGCGAGTCCCCGGGGACATCGCTCGTCCCTCTCCTCGCCAGCGGGAGGGGCGCTCTGGCTGCGAAGGGCAAGGAAGTCATTGGCGGGGCAAGCGCGCCTGGCGTCCCTAGACGACGGCTCCTCTGAAAGACGCCGCTTGTGTCCCCCTCTCACGGTTGTCTCGCTCTGGAGAGAAATTGAGTTTCCATCCCAGTCAGTGGGGCTGCTCCCTCAGAAGGAGTGATTAAGACAGATTTACTGGAGGGCAGGATGACATTTATATGGACTGAAGGCATTTTCCTGTTCATTTTGTTTGGGGAGTAACCTTTCGGAAAGGGTAGATTTAATTTAGGGAGCACTTCATTAAGCGGGGAGGTGATCACTGGGAGGAATATTCTTACAGTGGAAAATGCCATCACCTCAGAAGAGTGTGCTCCGGTTTAGGAAACCCGGCAGGAAAGAGAATTGAGGTTTGGGGAGAGGGGATGCTTCGAGTCGATCGTTCTCAGGTTTCTTTTTTTTTTTTCTCTTGTGTTTCTTTCTTCCTTTGGGGGGTTTTGAATGATCTGGGATGTAGGGGTTCCCGTTCACTGCTGCTGGACATTTCTGATGAGGTATAAATGATCAGGGCCATATCAGTGGAGACGGACACCTTGGGTGCTTGTTTGTCTGTTGAATTTGCTCAGAGAGGGATGGATCTTTCTCTTCATCACAGGAACCCACCTCTGGACATGGGAGCCGCTTGGAGAGCTTCTGGGCCTGTTGTAGGCCGGCTCTTAGAGGGAGCCTTGAAGGTCCAGCAGAAAACATCTGGGGACAGGGCTGACTTCGTTAGCTTGGGAAACACAGTCGCCTGGGGGAAGGGTCCCCGTTGAAACAAGAGCAGCTCTTCTTGACGGAAGCCTTCCTCCCTGACCCTCGGGGGCAGCGCACAGGGACGGCTTTCGGCGCTCCCTGGGTGGCCTTGGCAAGTCCTAAGGCCTGAGAAGGCTTCCCTGTGTTTTCTTATTGTAGGGTTGTCTCCGTTGCTCCTTCAAAGGTGTCCGCCCCCGAGGCCTCTCCTGGCAGCTTAGTTGAGTGGTCTCTTAGGGCTGCATCTCAAAAAGACTGTTCGAATCCAAGTTCTCAAACATCTCTGTAGTTCTCCATCTTGATCTCAGTGTCCACACAAATACCAAGGGCACCCTCCCGCCCCCCTCCGGCAAAGCACCGGGCCCGGCCATGGGAGGCCGTGGAGACCCCGCGTCTGAAGATGCCCTCATTCAACGGTGTTTAGAATCGGGTGTGAGCTGAGCTGCCTTAAATTGTCTGCAAAACAGTAGGACCCCTGGTTCCCTGACCCCGTCCCGGGGCTGGAAAGACTTCTCTAGAAGCGAGTGAAAGGCAGTAGGTTTTAAACAACACCATCTACTGTGTACGCTGGCGCACTGTGGTTTAAGAGCTTTATTGGTCAAAAAACATCTGGATGTAAGCTTCTAAATTTCGTGACAAATTAAAACATTTATAAAATAAATCCATTGCTCAGTGTATGTTTTAAAAAATTATTCCAAGCAAAAGTTACTATTTTTTTTTCCCTCTCTCAAATTTGCAGACATTAAAAAAAAAAAATCTTGGAACCGAGGAGGTGCTATGAAGCAGGCACTCTTACACGCTCATGGCAGGAGGGCGAATTGGTATAATTTTTATGAAAGGCAACCTGCCAATATGCGTCAGGAACATTAAATACGGCGGTGCCCTTTGGCCTAGTAATTCTGTTTCCAGGAATCCACTCTAAGGAAGCAATCCAACATAGACTGCTATTTTCCATGAGTCGGTTTATTTAAGCATTACTGTAATCACGACCAAAAAAAAGTGGGAACTACAAAATGCCCCCACACAGGTGAATGATTAGGGAAAGCATTGCATATACATATTAAGTTATGTAAATAAATAAAATTTAATGACAGAAGAAAATGTTTATTGACGAAGTTAAGGGCAAAATGCAGCGAACCCAGCTCTACGACGTGTGTGTGCATAGAAGATTATGAAAGGAAACCAAGCCAGAAGGTTTATTATTACTGGTTATTGTCTTGTCTTGAGTTTACCAGACCCCTTTCCTTCTTTCTTTACCCTTTTTTTTTGTATTGTAAGCATGTAAAAGAATCCAAAACCTCCTAAGCAGTAATCATAATTTGGCTGAAATTGTGTATGTGTGTGTGCATATGTGTATAGATGGAGAAATGTGGGTTGTTTTGTTTTTTTTTTTTTTTTTTTAGAAAAATAAAATATGTCTAGCAAGAAAGAGGAAACAAAGAAATAGTTGGGCTAAGTTCACATTTTTCAAACCAACTTGTGCTTCTAAAATAAAACGCTGCCTCTCCACATACTGGGTTCCTGGAAGCTGACCAAAATCTGCTCGGTAATATTAACTCCACTTCAAAAAAGTAAGAGAACATATTGAACCGCACTCGCTGATGGTCTGGGCGCTTGGAAGAAATCAGTTGGTGAGTACCAAAGTGATGACATGCCTGTTTCTATTTGCATTTTGAAAATTGACAGATAATTGAAAAGAATCAGCATGTGAAACTGCTCAGAGGAAGCAAGCTGCAAGGCCCGAGGAGCCTCGCCTGTGGAGGCGTCCTGGTGCCCAAAGTCTGGTGACAGAATGTTCTAGAACTGAATCCCTCGTTAACGATCATCCAAGGGGCCCCCTGTTTGCTGAGGACTGGGAAGAGCTACGCCAGCTGCCCAGTCGGTGCAATCACCGTGCTCCATAGTCAGAGCTTTTTGCCGCGGCTGGTGTGGCTCAGTTGGTTGGGCGTCTTCCCCTGCACCCAAAGGTTGCCGGTTTGATGCCCGGGTTGTGGGCACGATCCCCAGCAGAGGGCGCGCAGGAGGCAGACAATTGATGTTTCGCTCTCATATGGACGTTTCTCTCTCTCTCCCGCTCCCTCCCCTTTTCTCTAAAAAATCAATAAAAAGATTATTAAAAAAAGGAACTTCCTGTCCATTGCTTTTCCTAATCCGGATGGCTGTGAAATCGCAGAAACCATCAGGAACAGTCATCCGGCTTGGGGCCTTGCAGGGTCTCAGAGAACAGTGTTAGTGAACATTCAGGTTTTATTTAATTTACTAGTTTTAACTAGAAATGGTAAGACTGGCTTTACATTAAGCAGAGAGTTAATATACATATCTTAAAACAATCAGAGCAATCTGACAGTATTTTAAAGGTTGCAGACATTCACACTGATTGGTTTTTAAAATATTGAATCCGAAAGGAAATACAAAATATTGACTTTGTCTCTGATTAAAAAAAACAACTACTGAATAAAGATGATTTGTGGAGGGAAGGAGGGGGCAGAGAAAGGGAGGGGGAGCGTGAGGAGGGAGCAGAGAGAGTTAAGAGAAACTTCGCTGACAATAGCATGCACTTGGGGCTGGAGCTGGTAAGTTTAGACATAAAATACCTGTGTGAAAATATAAATCCGGAGGAACCACGGCTGGGCGCCCCCAGGGCAGGGACCAGGGTGCGGAGAAGCCCAGGGAACTGATCTGAGAACGGTGCTCTCGTCTCTCTCCTCCAGTGTCCGGGTCTGTATCCAACAAAATGTATTTATTTAACAAATGTCACCCAGAACAGCTTGGTAGCAGATGAGGTTTATTTAATGGCAGGAAAACAGGTGAAACGTTCCCTACATTTTTTTTTGGTCTCTGTTTATGTTTCTATCAAAAAAAAAAAACAACCCCCACACTGAGCTAGTTACAGCTCTTTACACCCAGACAGAACCGCGGCATATATTTGGGGAGGAGCGCAGATTTCACTCAGGAACTGGCTTGGAAAAGACACGGCTCTGTATTTCCTCAAAGCAGGGCATGATTTCGCACCCAGAGGACAGGAGCGGGCTCCGGGCGCTTTGGTCTCCCCCCCTTGACTTGTGAGGCTGCGTCCGGGCGAGGTGCGGGGCGCCGGGCCCGCGGCGGGCTCTTGGGAGCCAGGCTCTGCCCCTTCCCAGCCCCGCGCACGCGGGGAGCGCCAGAGACGGGGAGCCCAGCCCGCGCCTCCCAGCCTTTCATCTGTAACCTTTCCACAAGTAAATGCTAATTGAAAAAGAAAGAACACCACTAATCTTGGAATTTAAATGCATTTAACAAAAGCAATCTCCCTCTAAATTGTCGTTCCGCAGCTCCCTTTTCCCTAACAGATGTCGAGAAACGGCGGCTCCTATTAAGAACACTTGACTGTTTACTCAGCACGGAGCGCGCATCCATCTAAATGCGTCTCGAGACGTCAGGCCCGGGAAGTGCAGCCGGGGAGCTGGTTATTTTTAAATGTAATCTCCACATAAAGAGAATCGCGGCGTCTTCCCGCTCGCCGCCCGCCACCCCTTCTCCTTCTTGGCGGCATCGGAGGGGACTTTTACGGCCTGTTCCGTTTAAGATGCTGCTGGATCACGAGCCGGGACGCTTGTCAGGCGGCGGAAGGAATTATTAGAGTTTATGACGTTGATGGGGAAACGCTGTGCTGTCCGATCTTCGGTAGCTCAAAGGTTGACCGTCTGGTGGTGGTGGTGGTGTGTGTGCGCGCGTGTGTGCGTGTGCGTGTGTGTGTGTGTGTCTGAGGGTGTTGCTGGACACAGACCTGCAGAGAGAGGGGCTGGAGGCCACGGGGGTGCGGTGTGGGGATCCCTGGCTTGGCCCTGGCTGGCAGGCAGGGACGAGATGAGCCCAGGGACGCATGCGAGTCTAGGAAACCCTCACGTGCACTTGGCCTTATCTTTTGAGTATCTTCTTATCTGCGTCGTTTGTTTAAAATCACTCGCTTGGCCCTCGGCGAGTAACCTGCGTATTCTGCGGGCAGGAGCGGCCGGCTTTACAGCAACGTGTTTGCGCGGGGCCGCGGGGCCCTTGTCTTCTTGCCAGCGCTGAGCTGCACCGTTGGGAATGATAGATTCTTCAGAATTCTCGGCGTTTTGACATGCTTTCCCTTCCCAGTTCACTGTCCCTTTTATTAAACTTATTAAGAGTGGAAAGGGTGTGTGTGTGGGAAACACCGGCAAGGAAGTAGCATGAACTTAAAAACTGGAGAAAGCGTCCCCTGTGAGAGATGGAACTGGGACGAGTATGTGTATTGGGCCTGTGGAAATAAATCGAATCCCGAGGTCAAGTACATCACCTTGAGTCTGCAGAGCAACTGGGTGACAGGGGGACAGGGCTCCTATTTGCTCCAGTTTATAGAAGAGAAAACTGGGGATCTGAATGGTGGATGTGGCCCCAAAGCCGGTCTGTAGAAGAGGCCAGACTGGAACCAAAGCTCAGGCTCCACCAGGCGGACCCTGCAGGTGACTCGCTGGCCCTTTTCCCCCTTCACTTCTTTTTCCAAATCTTCTTCTATTTAAACACATATGTGAAGTCTTTCACTGCAACGCGCGAGCCCCTGGGGGGCAGAGCTTGTCATGATTTAACATCGCACAGTCCCCAGAGCTTGCCACCTCCAGCTCCATCTGTGGTCGAATGATGAAGGAAGGAAGTAACCCACACGTTAATTGTTAGAGTGACAACCATATCTACCTCTCAGGCATGTGATTTTCTGGCAGATGCGGATTTTTCTGGCCTATAATAGTAATAAAATACATATATACACATATGTACACATACACAGAAATTTCTGGGGCCTTCAGGGCACCTGGTTCAGGTTGAGAATCATCTTCCCTCACCTGTTCGGATTCATTCCCAGGCTTTGGAGTTCGGCTGTGTGTCTGAGATTCTCTGGGTGAGAACAGGGTTGAATTTGGAGACTGGCAGCTCAGGCCTGTGGACGGTCTTGGACTTGAACCAGACAGACCTGGGTTGGGGCTTCCACCTCCAGTAACTTCTGGAAAACGATCTTGTCTAAGACTCAGTGTCCTCATGCTGGTGACAGTCACAGTCTCCCAGCAGAGAGGCTGAAGGACCCAGTAAGGGAAGTGTGGCGACTTGTCTCGCGAATGTCTAATAAGTTCCGTTTTAATTTAGTAGAAATTATAAATTCAGAAATTCAAATCAGCAACGCACAGAGGCTCACACTGTGTGTGGTCAGCCTTCCCGGCTCCCGATTTACCCCTGACTGTCTGTCCTCTGCGCCTCTTTGTGTGTCTGTCGTGGTCCTGCCCCCCTTTCTGCCTCTCCGCTTGCTCCGTTGCCTGGGCTCCTGCTCCCCCTGACTCTTGTCTCTCTTTTTTTCTTTCTTTCCTCTCCTTCCACATTCCCTAGGCCTGATTCTCCCACCCCACGCCCAAGTCTCGTTCTCAGGCTTTGCTCCCTTCTTGGTAAGAAGTAACAAGGGACACAGTGCCCAGGGGGCAGCGGGCAGGGTGAGTCGGGGCTCAGGCTGTGGGCATGTCCAAGAGAGTCGGGCTGGAGGCTCTCCCAGGGCAGAGTGCTGACCGGGTTTGCATCCTAGAGACGCTCAGGCCCTTAGAGGCCCTCTGCCCGCTGGAGGCTCAGCACCAAGCCTACTTGGGGGATCCGGGGATGGAACGCAGGTGTGGTGTCTTCTCTGCCGGTGTGCCCGCACGTCTGCGTGTGCGAGAGCCCCTGACAGTGGATGATAGCAAGGGGGGGCAAGGATGGGGAGGGGAGACGTGAAGGTTTTAAATCTTAGAACAATCTACTGCGATCCCTTCCTTTTATGGAGAAAGAAACTGAATCTCAGATTTCAAGAGACTTTTCCAGGCTCAGGAGCGAAGGAGACTCAGAGGAAAAGGCAAACCCAAGACTCTTAATTCCCAATTTTCTTTCATTCTCTGCCCAGTATTTCCCAGGAAGTGGGCAGGGCAAGGGTGGGTTTTGAACACGGGAAGAAACGCGAGCCGGCGAGGGCCTCCCGGCGACTGGCCTTGCCAAGCGGTCCGTGGGCTGAACGGCACAGCGGATTTGAAATCGAAAGGCCGTTAACGAGCCGCGTGAACGCGAAGGAGGCATCTGACTTCTCCGGCGACTTTCTTTATCTGCCCGGCAGCAGGAGAAGATCCAGGTTTAAACTCAGCTGGCCTTTGCCGGCTCCTGCTCGTCCCTGGCAATTTTTAAGCCGTGGGTCCTTCAGTTCTCTCCGTTAGCGTCTGAGTTGCTTTCTGCTCGCCCAGCTTTTAGGTGATGAGTCTAAACCAGAAGCTTCCTGCCTGCGGACTTCCACTCCCTTCATTTCAGGGAATCAGAATGAGTGTTACGGTGGGAAAGAAAACTTGGGAATCAGATGCACGTGTGTCCAAATCTTTTTTTTTCCCCCTGCAGCCTATATTTCTTTGCACTAGGTCATGACTCTGAGCTTCAGCTTTCTCACCTGCCAATGGAGACAAGGAGACCGACCCTGCAGGAATAACGGGCTAGGTCAGAGCGTGCTCACGAAGGCGTCCAGCCTGACGCCAGGGGACCAGCCTCCAGGGGGCAGAGGCAAACGAAAGGCTCCCTCGCTGCAGACCTGTGCCCCCTACGAGGGCGCGCCATGCTAGCTGTCCTGCATTTTGGAACATGGGGCGCAGGTAGATGTTCCCGCTGGGCCGCCTCCTGGATGTGGCTTTGGGCCCATTAGGTAAAATCTCTGTGCCTCAGTTTCCTCATCGATCCAGTGGAGAGATCAATGCGGCCTGTCTCCCAGGGTGTTGTGAGATAAATGAGTTAACGCATGAAAATGCGCCCAACCAGGCCTGGCTGCTGTTCGCGGTCAGCTCTTAAATCCCCAGGGTATGAGCGAGGGGAGGCAGGGAGAGAGACTTCTGTCCCATCGCTGCAGAGGCAGACAGAAAAACCCATGTTCAGAGAGGCTGAGGGTCCAGGCCAAGGTCACGTCCATGTGGCCAGCTTGCGATAGCGGCCCGGCCAAGACCTCCAACTCTTTGTGACATTGAATTTCATCGTGTGTGTGCGCGCGCGTGTGTGTGTGTGTGCACGTGTGTGTGTGTGCGTGTGTGTGCATGTGTGCCCGTGTGCATGAGAGAGCGAGGTGGGGAGGGCGGTGGGAAGGGGAGAGAAAGCAACACCAGCCTGTTTCCAAATCTGCGCAGATTTCTAATTAGGATAACATTCAGCTATTCTTATGAGAAAATCCAGGGGAGGAGGGACGCCTCTCGCCGGCTCCGAGCCCGCGCGCCAGGCAATCAGCTCCCTGAACTGAGCCGCCGGCCGGCCCGGCCCGGCCGCGCTATCTTTGCTTCCCCCGACTTCCCGAGCCTGTAGCAATCGCTAACAATCCTATTTACTCTGCGTACCAGGCGCACGCAGCCACCGCCGCCATCTCGCTATTTTTATCTAATATTGAAATTTCTCTCCCTCAGAGGGGCCCTGAATATATTATGATATCTGCGGAACGAGCGATGTGAGGAATACACTGCGCGGCGCGGGGCTCGAACTCCTACGAGGAGCCGCTCTGCTCACCTCTGAAAGGAAATCCAATTGGATACCTTTTCAAAAGAGCAAAATCATGTGTGTGTGTTTTTAATTATTCTTGCAGACTTTTTGATTCAAGACCAATTTCTTTACATCTCTCAGAGGGATAGACCGTCCTGTACTGTGTGGCACACTTTTCCTGGGGAAACTGAGGCTGTGGCCTTTGGGGGCAGCGTCCCCATTGCTTTCCTGTCTCATGGGTCAAAACCATCTGATCGTGTATGAGACGTTGCAAGGAATTCTTCCGACATGTCTTTGAGTGACGGGGGTTCAATGTCATCCCGTTTTGCACAGGAGGAAGCTCGTCTACGCCACGGGCAATATTATCGAGCGACTGCTGAGCCCTCAATGGCCCGGCAGCTGTATTAAGTGTTTCATGTGGACGATGTTATTTCGTTGTTCTTTTTATACTTTGTGAGAAGCAGCCGCAGTGGTTAGTAGCGATGACATTGGTGACAATGTCCTTTGCTTATCTCAGCAGTTTAGGAAGCACGGTTGGATCGTCACAGTCCCCAGGGACACATTGGGAAACCAAGGCTGGAGAGGAAGAGTGGATCCTTCTGGCAAGGTCTCACGCGTGATCAGTGCAGGACTTGGGTTTAGACGAGGGCCTCTGCCTGTGGAACCCCCCTAGGACTCGGGGTCTTCATGGGTTATGAGCTGCTGCCACATTTGTCTTCCTCCCAGGCCTGCAGCCTCATGGTCCTGAGTCCTGAACAAAATCTGGCCAACTTTGCACAGGATCGAAAGTCAAGCCCACAGCTAAAGACATGTTAGTCCTTGTGCCTCTCTGCCTCCTCACCTCATGAGTTTGTCTCCACCTTCTATTTCCTCTTAAAGACAAAATAAATAAATAAAATTAAAAGAAGAATTCCTACAGTCCAAACAATCACAACAAAAGAGTAAACCCTCCGGGGTTTCCTAAGCGAATCTCTCCCACTTGAAGCTGAGGAAAGCAATTTGCAGATGAAGCTCAGAAAGGTGAAGCCCCTTCTTAGAACCGCAAAGCTAATTAACGGCAAACTGAAGACCAAGCCTTGGGTCTCCTAAAGGGATCCTCCCATTAGGTCACGAGGCTGCTTCTTGGCTAGTCTTCAGCCCATTAAGACAAAGCATCCCAACCGGCTAATCATGGGCCTTCCCTGCTGGATCTATTAGCCTCCCCAGACCCCAACCCCACTCCCCAGAAGATGGCTCACAGAGGGTCAGGAAAGTAGGGTGAACCATTGTTCAGTTTTAGCATCCCAGAGCCCGCTGACAAGCACACGCTTTGGGGCAGCATGCCTCAGAGCAAGAGTCCTTCCTTCGTGCAGGCACAGGGGACGGGTGCAGGGGAAGGTCAAGTAAGTTTGGGAAAATCCTGGTTTCAACAGCTTCTTTGCAGCTGGATTTCTAGGTCTACTTAAGGGACTAACGTCCATCATGAATGTCCAAGAGAGCCAAGGGTGAAGTGTTCCCCAACTTATTTATCTCAATAATCCTCCCCCCCCCAGAATACCTTGCATGGCTAAGGGGTCCTGGCCAGTGAATTGTGGTCTTCAGGCCTCTCTGGCTAGCCACTTGTTTTGTAAATAAAGTTTTATTGGAACACAGACCTGATTGCTTGATGACATTCCCTACAGCTACTTTTGTTCAACAAGAGCAGAATTAGGTTCTTGCAACAGAGACTGCATCTGGTTCTTTACAGAAAAATGGCGTAACCCCTTAGAGAATATTACAATGAGCTCCCTTTTCTTTTTATTGCACACTCAGGGTCTCAGTGTCAAGTGTCAGAGCCAGAACAGTTTTTCCTTTCTTAACGGTAGAAGGGGACCCATCCATGGAAATGGTTATTATGGGCACACTTTTCCATTCATGGGTAAGTTCCCTAAGACCTAGTGTGTGAATGAGACATCCCTGAGATCATGAAGATGGCCAGTTACAGAAGGGGCCACTTACATCTGGTGAATGGCTGTCTCTTCCCCGTGGGGCCGAGGGGGAGAAAGGGGGACGAGAGGCAGCGTCTCTATTGCAAAGTGCATCCTGGGTGGAGGCCCATTCAAAGTTTCCCCTGGAGCGCAACAGCCGCCGAGCTCCCGCCTGGCCCGTGCCCATAGTTACAGGGCCTGGCAACTTGGTTTTGCTGTAGGTTTAAATTTAGCTTTATGTTCTCTAATTTTTTTCTTTGTTGCAGATTGGCTTCCAGTGAACTGAATATTAAAAAGATATTACGGGAGAAATCAACCCGCCCGGCTGATTGTTTTCTCCCAAAATGGATGAGATGCTGAGCACTTTCATTTACATAAACAATCAGCTGAAAGGGCCTCGCCGAATGTGAGCATTTCTATTTGATGACATCCTGATTGTAACCATAAATAACAATATTTTTATTGTTGGGTAATAAACATCATTACTCAGCACGTTTCAGGTGAGTGCGCACTTAACGGGGTGAGGGGATGATCGGGGAGATTTAGGCGGGGTGGGCACCCGGGAGGAGGTGACCTCGCCAAGGGAGCTGTGTGACAAAGTCTCCGGCACAAGACCCCTGACTCCTCCCGGGAGAACTCGTTCGAAGGAGATGCATCAAAGCAGATAAACGATGTCACTCACCCCAGGAGCCTGTGTCCAGAGGCGAAAGGTGCTCCCCCTTGTTGTAGGGAGGTAACAGGATCTGCTCTACACTCAGGGAATTAAATGATGAGTCACATTCCGTCCGGACAGCGTGGACGCTGCCCGCGGGTCGCCTCCTGCCTTCTGCAGGCCGCCTGCAGTTCCAGGCGGAGAGTCAAGAGCACCGGGGAAGAGGGCGAGTGACCCCGATTCTCTTCTCTCCCCTTAATTCAAGTTCTAGCCCTATGGCTAAGGCTTGTAGGAAACTAGCCAAACAGTTGATGGTGTAAGAAAGGACTATAACCTGGAGAAAGAAAATTCCATTGAAGACTGCAGATTGTTACCGAGTAAGTTCCCTGGCCCTAAATATTTTTGTTTATGTTCCACACTAACGCCTTGACGTGTGTGTGAACCAGCACTTGGCTATTTTACAAGTGATACAATCATTTTGTCAAAGGTTGTAGGGTCGATTTCTTCATCTTTGGAAAATAAAGTTAGTTTACAGTTTATTAACTTAGATTACTGGAAATCTCTCCCAGGGGCTTTCAGCCACAACAAGACCTCAGAAAAGTGAGTCCTTAGCACCGATCTGAACGACTTAAAAACATTAATCGCTCTCATTGAAACAGCGGGGGGAAAACAGACTGTCCTTTTCACTCCTTCTGAAGTCATAATCGAGTTTTGTATTTTCCTCATAAACACCCTGAGTATGACTTTTCAGGGTTTTTTCCACCCCTGCAAAACAAATGGCTATTTTCTGTAATGATGATAATTATATAGCACCTGAGGGCTTAACAACACGCTTTCTATTAGCGTGCAATGAGCTCACTCCATTTGTGGATTTTCTCTCTTGTAGTTGGAGGGATTGGAACCCAGGAGGACGGCTGCCTTAACCAAAGTGAGGTAGCTACGCGTGGCTGAGCAGAGCCTGGAAACCGAGCCCTCTCTGGGTCCTGAGCCTGCGCACTTCCTTTGTGACAATAAGCGGTGGGCCCAAATTACACACTTTGAACAGCCAACCCGAGGACCAGCTCCCTCCCAGCGTCTAGGTTCCCCTCTTTCCTTCCCATCTTTGAAGACGCATCCGATATGTTTGGATCTTGATAACAGAAGACTCATTCCTGCCCTGAGTCCAGAGGTATCAGTTGAGTCCCTCCAAAGGACCACGGTGAAAGCAAAACAAGCAGAACGGGCATCTCCTGCTTGGAGCTCAGGTCCTCTCTTTGACATGTAAAAAGTCCACATTTCTTCTCTCTCACCTCAGTTTTCCCACCTGAAAATGGGAAGAATAGTATCCAACCAGTAGCACGATTATTACTGTTGAATAGACAATAGGTGCCCATGTACAAGGGTTGGAGTCAAGCCTATAATAGGTGCTTAATAAACCAGCAAAGAAAGAAAGACACTCTTAAAATGGTGTGATTTCTGGCTCCCCCGATCCAGCCACTAACAAGCATGAAAAAGAAGTGAATTCGTGTTCGGTGTGTCTCCTGTCCCAGAGCCTATGCCAAGCGCTTGCAGGAGCGTTAAGTGAATTCAACCCCACTTCCACTTCTCCGATAAGCAGTACAGCTACTATTTTGGGAACAAGGGAGTGGAGAGCTTTAGCACCTTCCCAAGGCGAGGACTCCAATTCACCTGAGCTCTAATTCTTGTGCCTTTAAGAATATGTGTTTCCCTTTGTTGCCGGTGGAAATGGGGTGTTTTCATGGAGTCATAGGAAAGCATTTCTGGGACCCACGCATGGGAGGGTGAGGGACAGTGGTAGGGTTTGTAGGGTTGGAAATAAAACACTGCTCCCAGGTTTCCGGGGTCTCATCTCTGTCCATCTCATTGTAGAAGAAGCTCAGCCTTGCCTTCATCAAGCCCAGAAGGAAGGCCAGGCTTCGGAAATTCTGTGCCATCAGTTCAGGCCCTGCCAGAGCTCAGTCCAGGTCAGTCTCCACCTCTCCAGCCAGCTTGGTCTCTGTGTCCAGCCGCACTCCGCAGTTGCTGTGTCCAGGCTCATGCTTGGAGGCTCTGCTTGGAGCCTGCACGGCTCCCTGTTCATGGGGCTGCTAGGCCCGCATGGTAGCTCTGGAGAGAAAACACCAGTGTGCCAACGAATAAATGTTACCAAGCCAGAGAGAGAGGGACCTCGCCCTTGATAAGCTTTAATTATATTATCTTGAGCTTTCAAAGTGACTAATCTCTTTCCCAATTTTTTGCAGATTTATACTAGGCCATCCCCCTAACCAATCCATTGCCTAGATTCTCTGAGATTCTGTGCCCCTTATCCAATCCCACCCTTTTCCCGGGCTAGACACTCCCCCCTTGTGGTTGCCGTCTCAGTTCCTACTGCTCATGTGCCCAGCAGAGGAATTTCCCCTTTGCTGTTTTACCCCTCCCCCTAGTAATCTCAGCAAATGACAAGGACGAATAATACCTTTCCTGCCAGTTTTGGGGATTAGGACCTGAAAGCTGAGGATGCAGGGGTCCCCTGGGGAGCCTATGACGCTGCAACTTCCTAGTAAGCAGGGTTAATGTCCCATCCAGGTCCCTACTTGATTATGGTTAAGGTCTGCTCCCCGCTGCTCCCTTCCTTTATTTGTTACTATCTCTGCTAACACCTCCGGTGGGCTTTCTGGTCTACCCAATGTCTACTCCACCGAACTAAGGACCAAACATGCTTTTGGTACTTAGTGTTTTTTCCGTGGCTCCAGATAGCAGCTACAGAGGTGGAAGCTGGAGCTGTCCAATAAAAGTCGGCGCAATTCATCTGACCAGCAAAGACAAAAGAGAAAAACACGTACACGGATTATTCACAAATATTTCTTGCTTTTGAATCTAATTTAAAACAAATAAAGTTGCATAATTCATGCAATTATAAAGTGAAACGTTTTGCGGGATTGCACCAGATAAGGAAGGGGTGAAGTATCAGCTGGTATCTAGGAAATGAAAAGGCGATTTTAAATGGTGCCTGAGAGATTATTCCAGGCCCAAAACGGCCCATCGGGGAAGTTGTAGCCCTGTGGTGCCTCATGGAAACCAAAAGCTGGACGTGCAGCTAGAAATGCAGAAAAAACAGACTATTCATCCTGTTTCTGTGGCTTGTATTTGTCACTGCGCACAGCCAGGTGATTCAATTGTCTTTGGCCCTGGATGTCTGCGCCATGTGGTTTATGTGCCCTTCTCCCGGCCCCTGCTGCTCATTCAGACCTGGGGCCAGTGGCGTGGGGCTGGCTGGAGGGGCGAGAGCATGTGGCCAGGAGGCCGAAAGAAGTGCTGTTTACTCTAAACGTGATGGAGATGCTCTCACGGTTCAGAACGAACGGGACCTTGGGGCCCCAGCGAGAATACCGTGACTCACTTTTATAACAACGCATTTTACACGACCTCTTGTGGGTGGAGTAGGACATCTCGTCTGACATGATTGCGGGAAAATCTCCTTGTGCCCTTGTTTCCTGCTTGCCCCTAATATCCTGGTGCTCACCTGCGAGAGCACATAAAGTGCCTGGCGTGCGGGATGGTGATGAGGTGGCAGACTCCTCCCGACATCAGAATTTCAATAAGGAAGGAATTTGCCTCTGAAAGAGGGCAGTGATCTTTTCACAAACGCAGTCCTTTGTCCTGGGGCACACAAAATCCCCAAATCCTTAAAATATTTCATCTGAAGATGATAATTTCTCTCCAGCCTGCGCTGCGAAAGCAAGGAGGAGGGGAAGCCATCTATCAGAGGTAGCCAGGAAAGCCTTGTCGCTTGGGGAGAAGGTAAATTAAAGGCTTCTATCTTATCTGTGTTTCAATTAAAATCTTAGTTTTGGTTCCCAGCAGTGCAACCTGCTGAAGTCTTTCCAAGGGAAAAAAAAAAAAAATGCCAGTAGGTGGACATCGAAGTTCTTTGTGGGCATTTCTACAAGTGAGGTGGGTTACTTTTTATGGGTGGGAGACAGGACACAAGCAATATTTTGAAAGAGACGGGACGCTTTACAGAGGCGGAGAGGGCAACGGGTTTGGAAAGGTGTTCAGAGCTGTGCCTGGCCTGGGGTAAGTTAACAGTTAACTGCTATTAGAAGGAGTGATGGGCTAGTAATAGAAGAAGCGAATTACTTACTGAGCTAACATTTCTTGAGCACTTACCCCAGGCCAGGCATGGCTCCAGACACCTTTCCAACTCCTTACCCCTTCGATCAACTCAGCCAGGTAGGCATTATTTCTACCGCTGCTTTGCAAGTCAGGAAACAGGCCCAGGGATGAGCTAATTCTTGGGAGGGAAGGAAGGCACAGAGCTGGTGAGAGGCGGACCCAGACCTCCCTGGGTGCGTGGAAGTGTGAGGGGTGCCCTGCAGAAGCTCAGATCTGGGGCCCATGAGTCAGACTCTCTGGCCTCAGACCAAGGCTCTGCCATGCGCCAGGTCCAGGAATGAGCTTCCCACCCTCTGAGCCTGTTTCCTCACTGGTGGAACAGAACAATAGTTGTATCAACTTCATAAAATGGGTTCGAGGAGTAAGACTTGATGGTCTATCGCCAGTACCTAATAACGATGGCTGAAGTTACCATGAGCTACGCGTTGCCCCACGTTTTTGATAACTTGGTTCCACGTGGTGCTATATTGTGTCCTTTGCTCTGCAATGATCTCTCTTCTGACTTGGGGAGAGTCCTCTTGAGTCATTTTTTTTGCATCAAAATTTGGTGAATGAGGCCATGCTCATGCCATCCATAAACATAAAGTCTGTGATATTTTAAACAACCTTGGTGCGCCCTGAGGATTTTTCAGACAGCCCCTGGGTATCTCCCAGGAGTCAGCATGGAGTCCCACGCTCTGTGTGGTCTGGACACAAGTGACATCCAGCCCTGCTTATAGGATGCAGAATCAGTGGGCTCGGAGGGTCCTGGGGGGGATCTCGGCTGACCCCTGGCCTCCAAGGAGGCCACATGCCAGTCACAGGTGCCAGCGCTCCGGTGTGCAGCGGCCCCCAGCTCCCCCTCACCGTGGGGAAAATCCATGGATCAGCTCAGCGAAACTCCATCTGGTTCTACAGGAAACCCCTAGTTGTTTAAGGTAATGGAATTCTTAAATTTAGAATATGCTTGTTTTCTTTTCAGTTAGTTTTAAAATCAAGATCAGAACCGACCACCACACACCCCAAGTGCTCCCCTTGCGAAAACTCAGTGACTACCTGTGGTCTCAGGATGAAGTCCGAACCCTTGTTTTCTGATATTTAGTGTCTTTCCCACTCTCACTCGTCTACGGGAGGTTTATCGGTTTATCGGTTCCTGGGACCACCTTTCTAGCATTTTGAAAGCGCACGTCAGCATCTATGAGATTGGGACGTACCTTAACATCAGTGGCATGATCAGGCGGCACCTTCTCCTCACTCGGGACCAGGGGCGGTCATGACGCCGTGGTCGCCGCCTGCAGATGTGCTCATTGAACGGCCAGCACGGCAACTTGAAGAGTCGCAGAGGTAAAAGCAGCCAAGAGAACACAGCATAGCACCCGTTTTTAAACCCACAGGGCTCAAACGGTCCTGGGAAGGTGGACAACTAGTCAGGTTTAGCAACATTCCCGAGGACGAGTCACCATCCGCTAGTTTCACGTAACTGTGAAGCTGACTTAATGGCCCAGCACCAATGACCTCCATTCTTCTGTAGGACATTTTAAGAAACGCTGCCTGACCAACTCTCTTGAGGACAGAGGAAGCAACACTGCATGGGCAAAGCACACCAAACCGGTTACCAGACTCCAGCTGGATCAGGACGCGGGGACGCTGCCGTCAGAGAACCGGTTCCAGGACGTGGTCGCCGTAGTTTCCTTTATCACAAGAGTGAGGCGTGATGAAGCTCCGTCCCCCTGAGCGGGGAGGACTTCCTCCTGCCAGTGTCAAACAAACGCTCTAGGGGACAGAGAGCTTTGCGCCAGTTTCTTATCGATGGTCCCTGATATTCTGGTTTCCTTTCCCCTTAGTGGCACAGGAGAGGGTGCTTCATCTCACAGGTGGTAATAAAACCCGCTGTGTGGTCATCACGGTCTCGACTGGAAGAGGGGGCCCAAGAGAAGAGAAATCACCTTCACCCCGAGGACTCACAGTCCCGTATGAGAGGACATCAGTCCCCAGGTCCTCTAGGCATCACCTGCCCGAAGCCCCCCTTTCTCCTTGGTGCTCACCCACTCTTCCTTCGAGGCCCAGACTGAATAACCTCTCAGCTGCCATCGCTCACTGTCTGCAGAATTAACGGTTTCCTCCTCTGTTCCTTTATAATGTTTCTCTTCTGGTTGCAGCTTTTAGAGCCAGGAGCTTTGGTTTCAGTCCTGGCATCTCGACTTGAACGAGACAGTAAGGCTGCTGGGCCTCGGTTTCTTCATCTGAATGCTTCGTGGGCCTCTCATGCTCAGCTGTGTGACTGACCGGGAGATTCAACACATTGATGCTGTAGGGCCCTTGGAAGAGCCCCTGGCGGAGGTAAGTAGAGTCAGCCCTTCTCTTGTACCCCGTGAGGGTTGGTCCCCCTGGAATTCGATCTGCTGTGATGTGGTCCATGTGCAAGCTGCCCGAGAGCTGGAACGGCGTCTGATGTCACTCTCATTCCTCTCCCTGCACGTGGGCAGCATTTGGCTCGGAGCAGGGAGTCGATCATTAAGCCTCTCAATAAACACTTATTAAATTAAATACCCAGTATGCATTAGCCAACATTCTAAGCTCCGGCCATAGAGAGCTTGAGAAATGTTTGTTGAACGAATTAACAAGTGATTATTCCAGTTTGCGAAGAGTGGGTGGTGCCCAGGAGACCACTGGGCATCCCTTGCTTGGCCAAGGGGCAGGACTCTCTAGAAGTCCTCAGCTGATAACAGTCCACCAACTCTGGATGCAATCTTTGCAATGTTTTCTTTTGTTTGTTTGAACTAACAAATGTTCTCTTAAAATTACAGCCAGCACACCTGCTAGCAAGGTGTTCGGCCACACCGTGGCTCTCTCTGCCTCGGCACAGACCAGGGGACTCTTTGTCATCTAAAAGCTCTCCTCCTGCAGGAGTTTGGGGGATTTAGATTCCAAGGGTTCCAACTTCAGTTACTCACCGACCCTCCCTCTGTTCTGTCCCTTGTCTCAGCCGGGGAACTCACTTCCAGCCTGTAATCTTTCTCTTTGCTCACCATTTCCACATTCGCTTGGACTCCATTTATCTGCTGGTTCTTTGGTTTGGTTTCTCTGTGTCCTTCCTCCCTGGGGATGACTTTCTAGGCAGCACTAGTGTTCGCTGCCACCCAGTCTGGGGATCTGCCTTCCCTTTGACCCCCTGTGGGCAACCTCCCTAGTTTCCCCTCTCCCGGTAGCATTGACAAGAAGCTGGTACGTTCATGGCCATGAGAGCTGCTCTCCCAATATTCCTGAGTCGCCGCCTTCTGGGCACAGGGTAAATTTGTTTCTGGAACTATGTTAGCTTTGGCTGGTGAGTAGTAATCTAAAGAAATATGGGTCACTATTTATTTATATGTAAAAGACCCTCCAGGTCCCTTTGTCCCTTTGCTTCTGTGACCAGCACTATGGAGACGGCAGGTGACCCGTCAGTGTGAGTCTTGGAGTGAAGAGGTGAGGAGCAGAGCCCGCTGGACCTACGGCAAGCGGGGGGCGTGAGAAAGGAACAGAGCTTAGTTGCAGCGAGTTACACGTATCTGAGGGGTTCTTGCTACCACAGCATAAAGTAATGAATCCAGACACTTTCCAAAGCCTTAACCTCTGTTTCCTCTCCGATTCTTAGAATGCCCCGTTAACTGTCTGGATAATGGGGTGAAATCCATGAGTCATTTTTCATAAGGCATCAGCCAGACACCTCAGGACCCGCATCTGTGTGCACATGTGTGTCCTGTGCAGGACGCCCCGTGTCGCCACGTGGTGTGTCGACGAGCCCGTCCTGGCACTTGCTGCCGTTGGGCAGGAGCAGAAGGCCGCCCAGTAAACGCCACTGTTCGGCGGGGCTGGAATTAGGAACCGGGGGCAGGCGGCATTAGGAGCCATTGTGTCTGACGCCCGGTCTCATTCACAGCGCAAAGCCATTTCCAAACGCCAGTTGCCACTCCTCGTGCGGCAGCCGGGTCTAATATTTCTAAACGTATTTCGCTCGGTGACACCTTAATGGTATACAATAACACTGGGCCTCCCTCTTAGAAAAATGGATACTCTCATTTCTCTAAACACTGGGCCTTTAGCTTCCACCATTTCCATTTAAATGCAAATTTCAATCATGTCCGCCTTTCTGTGGCCCAAAGTGAGAGCTCTAGGGGCTGGTAGCAGCTGGAATCCAAATTTCTGGGGGCTGGGAGCTGGTCCTTGCGGGGTCCTAGGCAAGTTTAAGTGGTTCCTTTTCCTCTCAACCCCTTGTGGCTGGGATCGGTCTCAAAGGAGATATTTTGCTTCCATGGGGAGGAGTGGCTGAGTCGGAAGGAAGGGCGGTGCCCAGAGCAGGTATCACACAGAGGCCCCAAAAGTAACCTAGTGGCATTTTAATGTGCCCTGACGTATGGCCTTAGTCCTGAATCCTCAAAGCCAGAATTCAGGGCCCAGGACCCCTCAAAGGGCTCCGATGTACATATTTCTCAGCACAAGCCTCTGTTATCAACAAGTCCCGAGTAGAGTCCCTGCCTCCCTGGCCTGATTCTTCTGTGGACAGACTTCTGGGGCCCAGGCCAAGAGATCAAACCCTTTGCCCCCCAGTAGGGCAGAAGGGTCGGTGTAACCTTCAGAGGGGTTTGCCAAGCTAAGTTTTTAGAGGGGTAAAAAAGGGGTGTTAAAAGTTCTCAAAGTCCAAGTAGTGTAAAAGCCAAGGCCCAGGGAGAAAGACCCCTTGGACTTTAGAACATTCTGGGAGCTTATGTCTTAGACGAAAGAGCATTCTGGAACCTTCATGCCTTGGTTCAAATCGAACAGTGCTGGTCCCTAGCAATGGGCTCATGTTCAAGAGCATGGGCCTGGACCTCGGTTTTCACAAATGTAAATGGAGCCAAGAATGGCGATTGTACCTCGGGAGGCCGTGGTCAGGATCAGCGTGTGATCATCCATGGAGGGGGCTTAGGACGGTGCTGAGCCCTGGGAGCGCCCTGGAGGTCCCGAGGGTACAGTGAGGGGGACAAGGAGCCAGATGCAACGCTGTGTACTCCCTCCTTTGTCACGTGGTCGCTCCCTCTGTGCTGAGGGGAGAAATCCTTCCAGGCAAAAGACCTCTCCTAGCAGTAGGACGCAGGATGGGACCATGGCCTGGCTTGTCTTGAGGCCAAAGGAAGCCCTGGGGAAAGCAGCATGAAGGAGGAGAAGGGGGTGAGCCTGCTGTCCAAGGAAGGAAGGAAGGAAGGAAAGAAAGAAGGGGAAGGAAGGGGAGGAAAGGGAGGAAAGGGAGGAAGGGGAGGAAGGAAGGAAGGAAGGAAGGAAGGAAGGAAGGAAGGAAGGAAGGAAGGAAGGAAGGAAGGAAGGAAGGAAGGAAGGAAGGAAGGGAGAGGAAGCCTCTGCAGTCAGGGAGCTGCTGGTGAGACTCGGACCTCTGGCTTGCTGCTCAGAAACCTCATGTTATCACCATCATGAGCCAGTATAAGTTTATTTAATGTTCTATTCACTAGAGGATGGTGGGCTATGGCCCAGTAAAGATGCCAGGGTGGCTGTAGGTGGCATTCATGGAAGATCGTGTCTGGGCCATGGGAGGGGAGGCCTGTGCGGTGCAGATGGAACAGCTCCAAGCAGTGTCTTTGCCCTGCCTGCCTGCTTCTGAGAACAGAACTCGCCATCTAAACCCGATTCCTGGTCAAACCGAGCTCTGGCTCCCGGGTGAAGACTCAGAGAAAACCGAGCTCCGTGCTGCAGATAAAACACCGGAGCTAAACAGGCCTGACTGGGACCCGCGTGACCTGGAGAGCAAGCGGAGGCGGCTCCCTCCTGGCCCAGTGCCTGTGAGCGCCTTGGTCGGAGGGCCGGGGATGCGGCCGGTGTTCAGCTGGAGGGTTTCGAGCTTCGTCCGTTAGAGCGCTGTTGACGAGACGGCACAGACACGGGACACGGCAGCGGGGGCGGGAGAGGAATTGTAACGGAGGCTGAAAACCAGCCCGAGGGTCACAGAAGAGCAAACCAGAGCCCTTAGAGGAGCGCTTGCCTGGAGGGGGTTCTCCCGTGAGATGGTGAATCTCTTAAGAGCAAGAACTAGGTCTCAGTGAGAGGAGAACACGTTTACTAGGTGCTTGTTCAACGAATGAACGGATAAACGCATGGAGGGAAGAGTGAATTTGGCACGTGCTCGTGAGATGCTTCTCCTTTCCTGTTGCCTATCGTGGCCATCAAGAAGTCTGCTCTTCCCTCTCCCCGGGGTGCTCCTCCCTGACGGCCACATCTTGTCATTTGGCTTCTTCTCAGATGTCCACCAGTTGACCTCAAGGGGCCACCACCTCTGCCTGTGACCCCATTGCTCGTCACTCTCCACCACACAAGCCTGATTCATGAGGCCCCAGCGCAGTCACCCATTGTAGGAGCCGGCTGAAGTTGTGTTTGTTGACCCAGCCCAGCCCTGGGTCACCCACTGCTCTGGAGTGTGGGGTCTGCTTTCTTCCATTCACCAGAAACAGTGGCTGCCCCATGGCAGATGCTCAGTGACTATCGATAGGATTTGTCAATGACTCTGTATCCACTTTTCTACTACTTGTGGAGCACCGAGGTCCTCCTAGGCCCTGGTTCTTTACATGCATGACTGCAGAGCCTTGTGCCTCTATAAAAATAGATACCGTCAACCCCCCTTTATAGATTAGCAACCTCAACATGCACACGAGCACACACACGTGCTCACACAGCTGTCCTTTTAGGACAGAGCTCCTGCAGTTCTGATAGCAAAATGGGAAAGGTCCAAACGCTGTGGGCTGGGACCTGCTGGCCAAGAACCCAAGGCACTGGGGACAAGCAGGGCAAGCCTTTCAGAACCCCCCTTCCAGAGGCCAGCCCTCGTTTCCCAGGGCCAGGAATGTGCACCGCACGATGGGGCTCGCCCTCAGCAGATGGGGAGCCCTCCCCGCTGGGCAGGGCCGTGCTAACTGGAGTCAGATGTTGCAGCTTCAGGAGACAGGCCGGTCCCTGTACATTTGGGAGAACTTGAAAGAATTCTGGAAGAGCCATAAATCTTGGACTGGAGCCTTTTATCAACCTCTAATTTATCATGGTCTCTTAATTACTTTGACTGGAGAAGTCGTAATCCATATGTATTGGAAATTTGGTCGGCACTGGCCTGTTTCTCATGACAAGGGCCGTTCTTGACACATGCGATTTAACTTAGAGCGACTCCGCTTGGCGGCGACTTGCTCCCGAGCCCTTTGCCGGCGGCGCTGCTCGCCCGGCAGACGTTCTCCGAGCACCTCCACGGCGCCGTGTCCTGCCCATGCCCTTGGGGTACCGGGGGGGGGGGGAAGAGCGCCTCACTCTCAGGAAACCCGAGATGGACGGCAGAGAACAGACAACCGGACGATGCTCCTTGACAGTGATAAACGACACAGGCCGAGCGGGGGTGCTGTGTAGCAACCAAGAGAAGGCGCATGGCTGAGCCTGAGGGCATCGGGGAAGGCTGCAGGCCGGAGGCGGGACCCTGTCCCGAGGCTCGAAGGCCTTTGGACACAAGGGCCTGGGAGGAGATGAGAGCATGGAACCCTAGAGAACTAAACGAGCCAGATGTGGCTAACGCTGCAGCAGGAGACTGTGGGCATGTTGATAGGGCCTGGCCCGCGGGAGGGCCTCTTCTCCGAGCTCCAGACAACCCACGGTGCCGACTCGGCATCCCTGTGTTTTGGCTGATGGGTCATCTGAAACACAATATGGCCCAAACATGGCCCAAACTCTTGCTGCCCTTCCCTCCCCTCCCCTCCCCTTCCCTCCTCTCTGCCCCCACACCTACCCCGACTCAATCTTCCCATCTCAGTCTCTGGTACCACCATGTAGCCATTTGGTTGGGCCCCTTATCTGGAAGCCAGACTTGTTTCTCCCCTTTCCTTAAACTCCCTCGTACAGCCCATCAAAGAGTTCTGCTGGTGTATCTTCAAAAGGTGTCTGAGCCTGTTTCTCTGTCACCCCCTGCGGCTGCCCCCTGCTCCAGTTTCAGCCAAATTGGGAAAGTGAGCTCCTCCCGGCACTCCTCCCTCGCCTTGCCTCTCAAGCCTTAGACCCATAGCTGCTTCTTAGCCATCCCGGCTCGCCACCTGTTGGCTGTGTGACTGTGGACAGGGCTCTTAGGCCCTGTCTCCATTTCTAACTGTCAGAAAGGCTATGAAAAAGCACCACTGTGGAAGTTTTCTGCAAGGATGTTGCAGAGCTAAGTGTGTAAAATGCTCGAGAAGGTGGATGTTCCATTGCACCTGCTCAGTGACGAGTGACCAGCGATGTGAGAGTCATTCTCAATGTTCCTACAAAAGACACTTGCAGGCTCGAGGCTGCACTGGCCGCAGAAGAGGGAAAATGGCCCCATGAGAAGATTCGGTCCTCAGAGGCTTGGCCACCCAGCAGTCCGGCTACTTTGGGTTAATGTTTTCTCACCTAGAAGGTGGGAATTGAAACACTCCCTCCTGTTTCGAGGGAGAGCTTGGGCACATGCCATCGTGGATCTTCTACTTTACGCATGAGGAAACTGAGGCAGAGTGTTCCAGTAAGGAGACTAAGGTCGCATAGTTGTTACTAGTCAGACTACCCATGATTTGACCCCAGAATCTGTGCCCTTGACCATAGTGGGGATGGGAGAGGTGGCCTGCAGAGCCTTACATGGGAGCGGGAAGGAACTCTGCCTGTGACATCTCAGGGCCCGTCAGGGAAAGGCTGGGAGTGCCTCTGTGTGGTCTGAGGACTGTCTTATTAATCCTCAGGGGACGCTCTCTGAGGACCCCGGTACACACACTGGGTGAGTCCTCCAGTATCCGGGACACACAGTCCCACCTCCAGCTCTCCCACCAGGAAGGATTCGCTGCAGGAGCCCAGGGAACAGCTCGTGTCCTGCTCCTCATGGGAATGCCCGTGAGGAGGCTCTGATGTCCCTGTCCATGGGCTCCAGGGAAGCCTGGCACAATGCTGGCCACTCTTGGATTTCTTTGTTGGTCCCAGAATAGTGCCTTAGAGCAACTTATATTCGCTGCCCAGTCAACAGTCTTGTTCTGCACGCTAGCCAAGAAGGACTGGAACCTGACTCCCGCCTCTGCGCTGGGCTGCGGGCCTTGGCATGGACCTTGGCCTCTCGAGGAAGCGAGCTTTAGGGTGCCACCTTTCCCCCTTCATCCAGGTTTCCTTGGAGCTGGCTTGCCTTGGGTTAAGGAACCAGAGCAGTGGGACACCAAGGAGTGTACAGTTTTATATTCTCATTAAAGTAGCCGCTGACTCCAAGCTCATTAATGCCCTCGTGTTGGCAAAGCTTCGCCCAGGCCCTGGAATGCTGGTTCTGATTCCCTTGCATATGGAGATAAATTAGTGTGAGCGGTGTAACTTGGAGGGGAAGTGGCAATTTTGGATCCAAGCTGGTCCCATCTGCCTGGCCTCGCCTGTGCTTCTGCCCCTGGGCCTGAGATGACCCTCTCTCATCCTCTCTATCTGCTCTGAGATGTGATGCTGTGCCTGGCATCAGGGTTTCTTTAGAAACCAAAGATTTCCTTCCTATTTGGCTCAGACCTGCTCCCCCCCTTCTCTACTGGTTTGAATAGTGTCCCTGGAATATTCGTATGCACCGGAATCTCAGAATGCAACCTTATTTGGGAACAGGGTCTTTGAGGTATCATCAAATTAAAATAAGATCACACTGGGTTAGGATGGGCTCCGATCCACTGACTGATGTCCTTGTTAAAAGAAGGAGCCTGGCCGGTGTGGCTCAGTTGGTTGGGGCATTGTCCCATGTAACAAAAGGTCACCGGTTCAATTCCCAGTCAGGGGTGCGTACGGGAGGCAACCGATAGGTGTTTCTCTCTCTCCCTCTCCTCTAAAACCAATACAAATATATTTTAAAGAGACGAAGGGCGCTTGGACACAGAACCATGCGTGGAGGGAAGAGTATATTAAGGCAAACGCGGAGAAGCCCATGTGAATGGAGAGGCAGGCCCTGGAGCGATACGTGCACAGGGCACAGACGCGGGGCGGCTGGTAGAAGGTAGGGGACAGATTCTCCGTCACAGGCCCCAGAAAGAACCAACCCTGCCAACGTCTTTAAAAGGTGACCATATGGTACCTTAAACCATACGGTGCAATGGAAGAGCTGTATCAAAAATAAACAGCAAGAAGGAATGGAGGAAACAAGTCACATCACCTCTTGGTCGTTTCCAAGATGTTAAGACTAAGAAAATATACCCAGGGTGGGGCAAGCATAGGTCTACAGTTGTGAGTACGTGGAACAGTTTATTCTGGTATCATTAATTATTAATTATTGTATTGTTTTCCATACGGGCGACTGTGAACCTGCTTTTGCCCACCTCCATATATTTCTCTCTGCCTCGCAGCATTTAAGATCAGCTGCAAAGGGGAAGCCATGCAGGATATTAAAAGTTTAACGAGGTGCAGTTTCAGAGGTGTTAACATTTGACAACCAGAAACAGCAGTAGCCAAAAACTTATAATCTGAAACAGACGATGAATGATGGGCTTGCCGGTTGCTTGCTCAGAGCAGGGCTCTGGGCCTACAAGGATATCCCAGGAGGAGAGAAACCACACCTGAACTCTAGGTTAGCATAGGAGCCGGAGAATCAGTTAACCTGGGTGTCTTCACCCTAAAACAAGATGACCTTGAGGTTTGGTGGCCAGATAGCGATAATGAGTGGGAACTCCAGACGTAGCCCTGGGACCGCGGCGGGTGCCCATGGCAGTGCCTGTGGTGGGCCTTGGTGCAGGCATTGCCAAGGTTTTACTAGAATTAAGAAGTTTCCTACATTGGGAAGGTGCAGAGGGGCTGTCTTCTGCGTCGTGCCCATGGTTCTTTGCTGTCACTCATAAAACTTCCTGTAATACTTTGAATTTCCCAAACTTTCACATCTGTTCAAACAGCTCAGAGGGTAGTGAACCTGCCTCAGCCGCCTCTAATGAAATAACCCATTTATTAAGAGGGTTTTGGCTGCATTTCTGTAATGCTTCCAGGTGGCTGATTTCTACAGGAGAACAAAGAAGAAAAATGGGTTTGGATGTGTCAGAAATTTAAATGAGGCCCCAAGAGAACTGTGAGAGGGGCCCAAGGAGCTCACCTTCCCAGCCAGCTTTCTGGATTCTTCTGTGACACGTTACTTGCCCGGCCCGTGTGGGCGTCACCTCTGGCTGCTCTTCAGTTTTTTAATGTGCACATGGTTCCTCCAAAGATTTCAAGGTCCTAGAAGGCAGGCTGCAGCTCCAGAATAATGCATGATTTTCATGCACTTGTTTTCTTTCACTCACTAATTCATTAATTCATCCACTCACGATCTCATTGATGTATTTTTTGTTGTGAGAAGCACAGGTCTTGATCCAAAGCTGGTCTAGGCTTGAATTCCACCCCATCTCTCACTGCGCATCTTATTAATTTTTGCTGGAAGAGGAAACATAAAGTGACTGCATCCCTCAAGGAACACAAGCTCTAGTGAGAAAAACTGGCTTACAAAGAACTAGGGATTGCTTATGCACTGTGGGTTATCACAGCATGGTGGTAAAGCTCACTAAGATGGGTTGAACATTTTTTCTATAGCCAGATACCTTTCTTTATGTTTCACGTGAATTTACTCATTCAATCCTCACAAAACCCCAAGAGATTAGTATGTTTCGAAACATCTCCATTGGACAGGTAAGTCAATGAATTTCTAGAACTTTCCTATCGGTTTGGTTTGTTTGAAGCCACATCAATGGCTGATGTTTGCAAAGCCCCTTACAATTGTTAAGTTCTCTCCATTCCTGTCCATCTAACCTTCACAAGAACCCTGCACCATGGGGTTGGTGATTTTTCAATATATTTTCCAGATGAAGATACTGAGCTATGAGGAGTCTAGGGGACATGTCCAAGGTCACTGGAGCTGGAACAGATCTGCTTCCAAGTGTGAGGAGCTTTCTACCTCCACAGCAGTAGCCTCAGTGTTTCTCTGAGCGGCACCCAACTTCAAAGGCAGGGCCCCTGCTCATCCTGGGGTCTGGTAGGAGCGCACACATGACCGTGACCTTTCAGCTCAGGCAGCCCATTCCTCTCTTCCCATGTGTGGTCTATGACGCTCTTTCAATCTCCATGGGGACCCCTGCATTTCTTTCTGGGAACTTCCTGCTCATTTTCTGGTCGTTTCTGAACATTTCTGTCCAGGTAAGTTTGTTTGCATTTTTTTTTTTTTTAAAGCTGCACCTCATTTCTGACTCATCGTGGTAGCTCTGACGGGTTCCCTGCATAACGGCTCTCCCTTTGATCATGTTCCTGGGCCATTAGGATATAAGATGTCTTTGGTAAACTTTGTTAACCTGCTCCCAATTCATGAAGGATGCTGCAAAATCAATCCAGTCCCTTCCCGCCTTCTACTCCATGGACTAAAGCCCTGGACCACCGGCATCATCTCTTTTTCATGCATAGTCTGTTTCTGAGCCTGAATTATTGTCTGTGCTCATCTGCAGGACTTTGGTGAAGCCAATTTCAAAAGATGGAAGTTCACGTGTTTTCCTGGCGCCAAACACAGATACTTGCCCTGCTTCCTTCATCTGGTTTTATAAACCTATCAAAAAGAAAATAATTCTCCTTCGAAGCACATGTTATTATTTATGGGTACAGACACACTATTATTTTATGTTACGATTCTGAGTCTTTCAAATGTTTCCTGCAGTCTTTGTCTGTTGTTTCTCTTATTAGAAACTGCCCTTTGATTTACTGCCTGGGATTGTTCTTTCTTTTCTTGAACATTTACTAGCTGTTAGGCATCTGGTGCAAAGCCCTGTGCCTTTAAGGGCACACACAAGGGCAAGACCCATGAGAAAGCAATCCCACCACACAGAAGGGGGCCATGCAGCCTTGTCTGGTCTGACCATGTGAATTGATGGAGCACTTACCAGGCCTAGACTCTAGTTGTGTGTCTACATCACAGATCACACTCTGTCTGAGTAACAGCCCAGCAGGCAACAGCCAATAATCCTCCCCTGCAACCACGACAAAGGGAACTGTGAAATCAACAAGTGGGACCACATCAAACTCAAAAGCTTCTGCACAGTGAAAGAAACAACCGGCCAAATGAAATGGCAACCTAAAGAATGGGAGGAAATATTTGTAACTCGTATACTGAGAAAGGTTAATATGCAATAGCAAAAACAATCTGATTTTTTAAAAAATTGGGCAGAGGATCCGAATAGATATTTTTCCAAAGAAGATGTACACATGGCCAATAGGTCCACGGAAAGATGCTCGATGTCACTAACCATCAGGGAAATGCAAATCAAAACCACAATGAGACATCGCCTCACACCTGTCAGGGTGGCTACCATCAAAAAGTCAAGAAATAACAAGGGCTGTTGAGAATGTATAGAAAAGGGGACCCTTGTGCGCTTTTGGTTGGAGCTCAAATTGGTGCAGCCACTATGAAAAACAGCATGTAGGTTCCTCAAAATATGAAAAATAGAACTGCCATATGATCCAGCAATCCCACTTCTGGATAAATATCTAAAAGAAATTAAATCACCGTCTTAAAGAGATATCCGTATCTCTGTAGTCATTGCAGAATTATTACAATAGCCAAGACATATGAATAACAGTAGTGTCCATTAAGGAACAAATGAATAAAGTTGTTAAAACTAATGAAATAGTATTCAGCCACAAGAAAGAAGGAATTCCCGCCACGCGTGACAACATGGATGAATCTTGAAGGTTTTATGCTAAGTGAAGTAAGTCAGGCAGGGAAAGACAAATACTGTGTGCTGTCACTTACGTGTGGAATCTAAAATAACTTAGAGAAACATGGAGTGGAACGGCGGTTACCGGGGGCTGGGGGTTAGGGGTGAGGGTAATGGGGAGATGTTGGTTGAAGGCACAAACTTCTAGTTATGGGACAAAGAAGTTCAACGATCTAACGCACAGCATGGTGACTGGAGCTAATAAGACTTGAAAGTTGCTATGACTGCTGTGGCTCAGTGGTTAGGGACTTGGGCCACCACTGAAGGGCCGTGGGTTCGATTCTGGGTCAAGGGCTCGATTCTGGGTCAAAGGCATGAACCTGGGTTGCAGGTTTGATTCCCGGCCCCAGTTGAGTGCATGCAGGAGGCAAGCAATTGATGTGTCTCTCACATCAAGGTTTCTCTCTCTCATGCTAGTTTACAAATACTTGATTTTTAGGACCTTATTAGTCGTTTCTATTCTGTTTCTAATCCGCTGTGGGATCGGTAGGAGGCCAGCTCCCTTTCTGGTCCGGCGCCCATTCTTTCATGCTCCGAGAGGGAGGTAGTGTGGTCATCAGTAGCCGAGTCAATGGCTTCATCCAGCCACGAACTTCTAGGAGAGGAGACCCAGGTCCTTTTCTTCCAAGATATGTCCCCAGTGCCGAGGAGGGCGGCTGGAGCCCAATAAAAACCCCATACATATTTGATGAGTGAAAGGGCGAATTACCGACTCTAATGAAGTTCCCAGCCATTTCAATCTGCGATGTATATTAAGCATTTACCTCCTTTAAACATTGTTTCCATTTATTCAGCATGAGGCTGCTTATCTCCTTGCATGCTCCGTGCTAAGCACTTAACAGATAATAACTCATTGATTCCCCTTAACCGCAAATCTGTGTGTTTTTATTAGCTCCGCGAAGGGCTTGAGGAAGCTGAGGCTTAGAAAAGTTAAATATTTTACCCAAAGACCCTAAAGGAAGGCGTCTACCCCTCAGCCACTTCCTCCCCAAACACCCACCTCTGCTACTTGCAATTTGGATTCTGCCCCATTTTCTTATTAAAATTTCTAGCTCGTGGGTTCCCAGCGGCTTTTTGTATTAGTTAGGAGTCCGGGTGGCTTGCTGGCAGCAGATTGTAGGACTCTAAGTTTGCTGGGGCTGATTTAACAAAGTGCCATGAATGTGGTAGCTTGTAACAGGGGACATGGCTGTCCCGTGCTTCGGGAGGTCAGGAGTCCGACGGCCGCGCTCTCCTCGCTGCTGGTCGCAATCAGTCATCCTTGTCATTCCTTCGCTTCCAGCTGCTTGGCCCTAACCTCTGCCTCAGTCTCCATGGGGCGCTCTCCTCTCTGTGTGTCTGTCTCCAAATTTCCCTCTTCTGGTAAGGACACCAGTCACATTGGTCCCTACGGACCTCATCTTGATTACACAGGCAAATAAACTTATTTCCAAATAAGGTCACATTCGTAAGTCCTGGTGTCCAGGATTTTAACATGTCTTTTAGGGGAACACAATTAACCCCCTAACAAGGTTAATGCACATAAAGCACATGGCAGTGTGACCCCTTCCTGTCCCAGCTTCCAAGGTCCTCCCAGCCTATGTGAGTCGCGGTCCCTGGGTCCCCCCAGAGAGCAGCCTCTGTGTCTGATCCAGCCCCCCCAGCATCTGGCTGGCAGTCACCCCAGCATTTCGGGAAGATCCCTATGGCCCATGGTTGAAATCGGATTTTAACAAAAACAATGCTAGGAAGACATTCAGGAGCAGCGCATTCTTTAATTTGCAGATGTTGAATAATACTTGTGGCTGCTAAATATTTGGAGACTGACAGCTGTCAACTCGGTCACTTCCAAATCACAGGAACGACGGATGCCACTCTATTTCCTCAGCTCCCCTCGGTGCCTCAGCATTGGTCTCGCCAAGCTGGAGAGATGCAGAGGGTGCTGGACACCAAGGGCTGGGAGATTCCAGCAACGTGCGCGCGCCTGTCACCTCCCCCTCACGGAACCCTCAGGCTCCTTTGCCAACTGAGCAGTGGCCCCGTTCTGAGCATGAGAAACTTGAGGTTGGGAGACCTGGGTCCCAGATCCAAGCTCACACTGTCACTCTGGGCCAGAGAAGGGATTCATATCCAGGTCCCAGACCCAACTCTTTCATTTTTTTCCTGCTAAACCACATGTCTCCCTTTACGGGCTGGCCTGCGCTTTTGATTACTTTGGGATCTATTCTAGAAATGCTGGTCAGAGCGGAGAAGGAGGGGCTCAGGGTCAAGCCCTCTCTCACCAGCCACAAGTGTCATCTTTCCCTGGGTTAAAGCTAAGTTTTGGAAGTAAACACTCTCGTGAAAGAGAACACTTCTCTTGGAAAATTCTGGTCATTTGATGCGTGTAAACAAAGTCTTCTAGAAGAGCCCCTGTTACACTGGGGCCTGTGGGGAAATTACATCAAGGAGAGAGCATGTTAACTGAGAAAGACCCGAAGGAGGCGGGCTCAGTACCGAGAAACAGCATTTCCTGACCACTTACTGGAGCCAGGCGTCAGGCATTGGGGTAGGTGCTCTGCACTCATGAAGCACTCCCCCCTGTATCCCTTTGGATGGAAGCATCTCCCATTGAATACATGTGGAAACGGAGGCACTGGTCAAATAGTTAAAAAGAGACAAAGCGAGGATTCCGTGGAAGACAGCCTGAAGTCAGAAGCTCAGCTCAAAACCACCAAGTGTTACTCTCCCCAGCCCTTTGGGGAGGAAGGTACTGTTGGTGATCCCAAGCCAACGGAGGCCTTCACCGTGAGTGGTTTAGCATTTAGTGTACACCCGTACTAGTTTCCTGGGACTGCTGTGCAGAATACCACACCTGGGTGGCTTACACAACAGAGATGTATAATCTCACAGCAGTGTGGGCCAGAAGTCTGAGATCCAGGTCTCAGTGGGGCCATGGTCCCTTCGAAGATGCTAAGGAAAGACTCCCTCCCTGCCTGTCTCCCAGATTCAGGTAACCTCAGGTGTTCCTTGGCATAGAGATGCATCACTCTAGCCTTAGTCTTCACATGACACTTCTTCTTGTGTCTTCACACTGTCTTCCTTCTGTGTGCTTCTGTCTTTGTGTTCACCCCCCCACCACTTTTATAAGGATACCGATCATATTGGATTTGGGCCTGCCCTAATGACCTCATTTTTAACTTGATTACCTCTATAAAAACTTTTTCTAAATACCTACTCTGGGGTATTGGGGGTTAGGACTTCAACTTCGCTCTTTTGGGGGGAACACAATTCAACCCTTCCTTATACTGAATAAGTTGGAAGCTTACAAAGACCATTGCTATAGCCCAAACTGTCTTCCCAGTTCCATTTCCTGCTACCTCCTCCCACCCCCAAGCATGAGTCTAGCACTCTGACTGCCCAGCCCTGTTCCATTTGGAAGACATGGTAGTCTTTCAGTCCTTCAGGCCTGTTAGTCATGATCATGCTCCCACTACCTATCTAGAAAGTCTCCATTCATTCCTCAAGGAGAGGGGTTCATACCATACCATCTGGAAGACCCTACAGACCTCCCTGCCCTTCTACAACTTGTATTCAGTGTTACCTCCTTTTTTGTGGTTAGTGTAACCCTCTCCTTCTTACTGGTGGCCCTCCAGTAGCCTGTGAGCTCCCCTAGACCAGGGTCTGTGCCTCAAACACAGCTGTGTCCCAGAGTATCTGCATACAATGCCGAGTCCATGCAGTGGTCTCGAAGATGTTTCTCCCACAAATGATGTAGTAGTCTCACTTCCTCTGAGGTTGGCTGTGGCCAGTTTCTCTGATTGTCACGTAAAGAGGTTGAAGTGAAAATTCTCTACAGATCATTACTGCACAATTATTATGTGATCCTCTGGTTTCTTCTGAATCTCCAGAGAATGTCTAGTACATATCATATGGGACTCTAATCTCTGATTTATAAATATATTTTCACTTTAATATTTTTTTAAAATAGGGTTTATTTTTTTTCTTAATAGTTTATACTATTTGTGCTTGTTTTATGAAATCCTCCCTTAAAGTCATGGAGACAATCACCAAAATATTCTTCTAATAGTCTAAAGGTTTTTTTCTTCATATTTATATCTTTAACTCATTAGAACTTATTTGTATGCACATGGCGTGAGGTTGGGATTTAGCCTTTTTACCATATTGCTAACCAATTATACTCTAGCACAATTTGTTGAAGAGCAATGGTGGAATCTTTGTGTTTTCAGATTCAAGGGTACTTTGAGATGAAGTTTTTTATTCACTTTCATCTTATATGCTTTTTCATTCTATTCTAGACGCATCAAGAATCATAAAAACTTGGATAATCTTCTCCAGAACAATCTAGAGTCAAAAGAATTAATTAAAGTCTCAGGGACATAGAACCTCAACATTTAATATGTTAACCATCATTGCACAAATATTTGCATAAGTTCTGGCATTGAAGAACTTTATGTGCTTCCCTTTACATTTCAACTTAAAAATTATCCAAAAGAGATGACTGTTTTCATTAGTTGGATGACACAAATCCCAGAGCAGCTGGCCAGTGCAAGGAAAATGCTGGGACCACCTCAGAGAGGGGACTCAGGAGCCACACTTTCTGTACCTGGGATGGATGGTTAGGGAAACCCTTAAAGTGAGAGGGTCTTGGGGTTTATCCCTGGGGGACCTAGAGAAAAGTGAGACATAAACTCTAAATTAATTTTTTTATTTTTATTTTTTAATATGTTTTTATTGATTTCAGAGAGAGGAAGGGAGAGGAACAGAGAGAGAAACATCAATGATGAGAGTCATTGATCGGCTGCCTCCTGCACGCCCCCCACAGAGGATCAAGCCCGCAATACGGGCATGTACCCCAACCGGGAATCGAACCGTGATCCCTTGGTTCATGGGTTGACGCTCAACTGCTGAGCCATGCCTGGCCAGGCTCTAACTTTATTTTTTAGATACACTGGGGTTAAAAATCCCAAGAGACCTCAAGTAGCTTATGGGCAAGAAGGAGAAACAAGGAGCCATCAGGCTGGTGGGGACAAAGAAAAAGCCATTATGGGAAACGGACCCTGGGGACCAAGCAAGAGAAACCATAACAATAACCACAAATGTCAATGGCCACATACCTACTCCAGGTCTTGCGCTGGGCTAGATCCTTGGTACTGATGTGATCTCTCTGAGAGCCAGAACAGAGGTAAGGAAGGGGGGTTCTAAGGTGCTGAGTGGCCGGCCAGGCTACCCTGCCAGTGCTGTAAGTGGTTCTCGGACCTGGAGCTCTGAACAGAAATACCTAACATCACTGTGTGTGCGGGGCGCTGGGCCCAGGCCCTGGCACATAGCAGGTCCTCAGTAGGCGCTGGTTATGTTTTGCTGGAAGACAGTTATCAACTGTGAAGTCATATCTTGAGTGTTTCTGAGGCTCTGAAAAGTTTCTTTATGGATCTGGGCTCTTTCCTGAGTATGACTCAAACCTATTTTGCTGCTTCCCGTGACCGTGTCGAATTGATTGTCCTCATGGCTGCACGGACTGCCCCGGGCGCCCACGCCAGACACACCTGGTTAGAATTCCAGCTCCGCCCCCTCTTACTTGCGGGGGCTGCTGGCCAGCGCCTCAGCCCCCTGACCCTGTTTCCCTCATCTGTGACACGAAACTGTGAGGTCTTCCCCAGGGGCAGCCATGCAGGCTAATGACGCGACGCACGTAAAAGACCGGGTGACCAGCAGACCTTCTGGGACAGATGGTAGTTATTCCCACCAGTGCTGTGGTCTCCTAGTTGCCGGTGTCCCTTCCCGGTGCCTGGGAGCCGGTGGGAGGGCTCGCATTCCCACGTAGATCAAATGACCATGCTGGCTGTGAGGTTTTAACAACCTCTCAACACTTGTCCTCTTGGCCGTGACAGAAGTGAGTCAGAGGGAAGTGAGTGGAAGGTGGGAAGGCGGCATGAAGGCCAGACACCCCCAGGGACGAGGGAGCGCCTGGACCCGTCTCCCCCTCAGGTTCCCAGGTGGAGGTGACCGGCCCGGCATCTGGCAGCCAGCTGGCGGCATTGCCATCCTGGGTGCCGAGCCTAATAAGGGAGGGGAGCTGAGCTGGCTGGAAGAGCTTCCCCTGACGGGGAGTTCCTGGAACTGGAGGAGATGCACTTTGAGATGCTTCGTCAACACTTCTAAGTCAGGGCACTGGCATCCTCTAAGGCAAACAAGAAAGAATGAGGGACAGCCAAGGTCAACAGTGAGTCACCGAGGACTCTGCCTGCTGGCTCCCAAATGCCTTCTTCTGCTTGACCAGCCACCTACCAATGGGAGCACTGTCTTAACCCCCCCCTTCCACGAGGGAGGGAACCTAAGGCGTAACTGTGGAGCACCCACGTCATGCAGGGGCGGGACCGCGGATTCCCATAGCAGCAGCATCTCCTCAACTACTACTAAATAGTAATTGCAGCTGGTGTTTAGTGAGTACTTACTCTGTGCCAGGCACTGGGCTGGCATCTCTGTGTGTGTATTTGTAATTTCTTTTCAACCCACGACAAGCTATTCAGTTAGAGACCGTTATTATAGTCTCCACTTTAAAGGTGAGGAAATTGAGCCTTGGTGGTTTAAAGACACGAGGTTAAAAAGTAGGGAAGCCAGGATTTGAACACAGGCCTAACCTGAGATGCTTAATAGGATGAGGCCCCAGGAGCCCCTGGGGTGGAGCGGTGTTATTTTCACTCTGAAGTAGAGGAAACGGAGACCCAGATTGGTGGACGGGCCAGGGCAGGGTCAGGCAGAGCAACGGAGACTCAGGTCAAGTGCAGGCAGGTTGGAGACCTGCCTTCCAGCCTGGTGTGAGCGACCCCTTTCCGGCTCTGCGATGGTGGCCAGCTTCCTTCCCCCTCTGCCAAATGAGGTGAGAGGAGTGTGGGCAAAGTCTGAGTGACATCCTGTGCACCTCAGCTGACTCACATGCCGTCGAGGGACAGTGTGGGTCCAGGCTGTCTCTGCAGCCTCCCTTGCACCCCCTCCCAGGACTGGGCACACCGGGTATTTCAAAGGGACTTGAGGGAGATGTGGGGCTCTTTTTGCCTCTATAGGGCACCCGTAGCACAGACAGAGCCACTGGGCTATTAGGGAAAGATCACTCTTTCCCCTGGGCAGGGCCAGTGCCTGCCAGGGCACACAGCTTTGCAAGGGGACAGTGGCCTGGGTTTTGCCCACCACTCACCTCTCGGCCGGGAGCCCCTGGGAACAACTGAACAAAGCAGCTTCATGTCTCTCCAACATCAATTTAAAGGGAGGGAAACTGAGGTCCAGATAGAACCCAGTGAGTGGCAGAGGGAGGGGAACATGATGTCCTTGGCTCTCGGCTGCTGTGTGACCCCTCTGCCATGTTGCTGGGTGAGGGTCCCTGGCCCGGGACCCTGGGAATGGCTGCTGCTGCCTGCCGCTGGGCCTGAGGCTCACGGGGCATTAGGGTGAGGGCCAAAGATCCCCTCTACTGCTCACTAGTGCCCACGCTCTGTTCAATCACCCCCCACTGTAAAGCGGGATCCTGAAGCACATGTGAGAAAATGCACAGGAAGGCTCCTAATCCCCAAATAACACGTGTGAGCTGCTCTGAGCATCCACAGGGAAAAGCCTGAGACTGAGTGAGACCTTGGGACACGAGAGACTGAACTTCATATGCCCAGAGTGGTTGCATCTCTAGTGCTGGCATTGAGCCTGGCTCCGTGAAGGGCCCAAGGAATGTGACGGATGAAGGATTAATAAGGAATGAGTGAATGAGTGAACGAGTGAGGGCACTCAAGGTCGCTGAGTGGCAGGCATGGGGGTCAAATTCTGTTTCTTGTGGACTGCAGACCGTGAAGTCGGGGCACTGTCCCCAGCCTCTCCTGCACAGACTAGCAGGCAACACCGTCTAGGAGACGCCCCACAGCCTGGGCTTGGGGAAGGGCGAGCTGGGTTTGCAGTATGCATTTGATTTTTGAGTTCTGGTTAACTTCCCCCAGAGCTGGGAGGACACTACAGGGGCTCCCTGTTCCTCCCAGCCCTGAGTTCACAACTTGCCACCCCCTTCCTGGAATTACCCAGCCCCTGGTTTGGACCGGCCCAATGCGGCCTCCTGAGGGGGTGGAACAGAGGGCCGTTGAGTCACCACCTTCCCTGTAGAGTTTCCCAGAATCGCAGAACAGTCTCGGAGCTCTGAGGCCCACACCAGGAAGGCCCCCCATCTCTCCTTCAAATAAGCAAATCCCATTTTCTTAACAAACCCCAGCGACCCTCCCTTTGCTGCCACCACCAGCATCTGCCGGGGCTTCAGGACTTCCAAAGCGATTCGAGCCTTTCAGCCCTTGCAGCTCAGCTCCCACCTTGGACGATCAAAATCATTTCTTGGAAAAGTGATTAACGCTGAGGTGCTATGAAAATTGGCATCCGAGGATGGTCGTCTCATTACGCGAAGTGCCCATAGATCCAGCTCCAAACACCTCGCGATTCCACCAGCACCATTATCTCCCCGATGCATCCCTTCTTAGGGGCTTATTACTTAAATAAAAAATGTTAATTGTTTCTGAGAAGTGTGCGGTGAGGGATGGGGCTGCCAGCGCCGAGGAGCCAGGTCCCTGAATCCCCCGGCTCTCCTGCCTAATGCTGGAAGCTCTCCACCGGCCAGCCATCCATTTGCGCGCTAAGTCACAGTTGGCACCCAATGCCTTTTTCACACGGGGTGTTATTTATCGAGCCGGTACCACGGCGAGGAGGCCGCGGCTCTTGAGTAATTAGGATCCTGTCCGCGCTGGGGAGCGAGCGATGCCTTCCTGCTCCCCCCGCCTTTAATGGGCCTGCGGAGGCGCTGGCTCCGCTTCCATAAATAACGGGCTCCATGTAAATAAGGAGTCATTAAAACGGGGCAGCGCCCGCATATCATTTCATAAATATGAGGGAGGTACCTAGGAAAAGGCTCATCAATAAACAGGTCGTGCTCTGCGTCACAGGCTGAAGCCTTTTGTGACTTATTCCACCCCATTAAAACTCACCGCGGGCTGAATGCTGCAGGGGTCGGGCAGGGTAGGCCTGAGCATGGCCTCTGGGGACAGAGGGACCTGGGCGCAGGCGCCCAGGTGTGATTCTCAGCATCTGTGAAATGCTGGGCCAAAGAGCCTGGGTTGCCGAGCCTTGGTCTCCTCTGGACCACGGAGCTAGCAGTCTACCTGATTTGCCGACCGCAATCCGTGAGTGAGCTGGGTGAGGTTGGGTGGATGCGGAAAGAAGCTGTATTATTTCCCATCTGTCCTCGCCTTGGTGCTCACCGGTCTTTGTGTTGTCCAGTTGGCCAGTGCGGCCTTCTGACATTTCTCATGTCACTTAGAGCTCTACCCCGTCCCACGCTTGGGCTGGACGGGCTCAGATGGCAGCCGTGGCGCAGGACCCTGGCTTTTCTGTCTCAAACCTTCGCTCCTCCCCGCCCGCCTCTCCCTGCGATGTGTTGGACTTTCCAGGAGCGAGCCATGGCCTGGGGAGGCGCAGAGGGGGTGGGAGTGCCAGCCATGCCTTCCTCCTGTGCCTCATTCATTTGCTGGTGTTTGGGCCCCAAAGTGACTCTTCCGAGATACTTTTGGGGGTTCCTCAAAGAACCCTCCCCAGGGACTCCCTGGGAAGGTCCCTGGCGAGGGAGATGCCCCCTCTCATGAGCCATTTCTGAGTCCTCTTGAGGCTGAGATCCTCTTGCCCTTTAAGGACGTCCTTTTGGGCAGAATCTTTCTATCGGCTACTCTGGCCGATACCAAGGACTGGAAGGAAAGCTCACTCCAAGGGTTGCTACCTGGCTTTTTTGGCCACCCGAGGCTAGCCCAGTCTTCCTTGCACTGGCAGGCTTTACGGGTAAGAGGTAATGGCACCTATGGCCCCCGATCCAGGGGCCACATATCAAATTCCCCTCGGAGTTCTCTTGACACTTTCCTGCAGTTGCTAAAGGGGGCTGGAAAAGCAGCACCCCAGCCTCTCGAATTTTCAGAGACTTTCGCTCTCCAGCCTCCTTCCCAGTGAGCTCTCAGCCGGCGAAGAAGCCGATGGGCTGAGAAAGGCAGGTCCCGGTTGTGGCGGCTGTGGAAGGGGAGGGTGTGCGCCACTGTTTTCCTCGGCCTTAGGGCTCGACTCAGACACAGACAACAGGGAATGCCCCATATGCCACTGACCGCGATGAAGACTGCACGCGAGTGTGTTTTAACTCTTTGGCACCCGCACCGAGGTGTCAGTGAAGTTTCGCCCTCAGGATTGTACGTTGTCCGGATGAAAAGCCCGTGCACATCCCACATACGGTGCGTAGGTGTGATTCTAAGTGCCTTACGTGCTCCAACAGCCCCGTGGGAAGGGTTCTCCCATTATCCGCAGGACACAAGTGAGGACTCTAAGGTTTGGAGGGTCCTAGAAAGTGGACCCAGGAATGTAGCCCCAGAGCACAGAGTGATTCACCTTCCTATTCACCAAGATGCAAGTGGGGGTGACTCTTTCATCTTCCAGAAAGGTGTTTGCACGAGCACAGTTCATTCCTAGGACTTCATCGGGACTCCATCTAAATCCAAACCCCTCTTTCTCTGTTCCTTGCTTCTGTCGGTAGCAGGTCCCTGCTACAGGCTCCTGGGGACTGCTCTGCTGCAGTCAGGCCTGCATTCCTGTAAAAGCCCCCGAGCTCCCCAAATCAATCTCTAACTGCTCCTTTTCTGGAACTCACACCGTCCTGGCCTTGACACTCAGCCAGTGCCCTGGGCCTTCCTCCGCAGCTGCGGTGTCTGGTCATCTAGTCTACCAGCTCATCTCACCTCTGGGCTGCCATTGCCTCCTGGTCTCTCCCCTTGTTTTTGCTCCAACCACCCTTACTCACAGCATGGCACTGGCACCTCTGGCATAGCATCGGGGTCATCTCTTGTCCTGGTGGTGAGACCTAGAAATTCTCGGGGCCTTTCTTGACCCGCCGCAGCTTTGATCTACACGACATTTCCCTCCCCACTCCACACACAGCCTGTGTGCCCCCTCAGTCATCGCATTGCACCGTCTCTGATTTATAGCTCCAGCCTCTCCATGAGGTTATCTTGTCACTTGTCTCCTTTCTTTATTTTTTTCCCTATCTAGACAACAATGTACTTGCTAAGGTGATAGGAAGCTAATCTAAAAACACAGGCCCCTGCCCTCAGTTATCTTACAGTCTAGTTGGAGAGAGTAAAGGTCCAGGGAACATGTCTGCATGTGCTCACAGTGTAAACTGTCCAGGGCGCAGCTCCTCTCTGAGCCTCGGTTTCCACCTCTCCCACGAGAGGCCAGGCCCGACGATTAAAGGGGTTATTCCCACTTTAAAGAGCAAGCACTCTGGAGCTGTGGCTTCCCTTCATGTTCCTGGGAGAGGAGACAAGTCCAATTTGAGATCCTTGAGTCTGATTAATGCGGGAACGGTTCACATTGGGATGAAGGCAGGCCCCAGCCCCTTCTTCTCTTTTGCCCCCAGGCGGCTTTCATGTTTCTGGGCTTTGATCCCATTATCCCAGCCTGACTTTATTAGTACCACCTGGCGAGGAGCCCGCGCTCCACCAGACACCGCGGAAATGCGGGGAGTCAGCTCGCCACTCTCTGTTAGCCTCAGCCCTGTCTCCTCGCTGGGGACCAGGCTCCTCCCCTCGCCCCTGTTTGTTTGGGAAAGACATATCTGCCACCAGCCTGGCTTGGAGGGAACAGAGTGTTTGAATGATGCGGAGACCACCTGAAAACCGAGCCCAGCTTCTGGGATTTTCCTGGCCCAGTAGAACAGGTTAGGGTTTTCAGAATGACTGTAGTCTGTCCGAGGAGTACACACAAAGAAAACAGATCGCATTGAAAGGTTGGGGCGGTCTTGCTGACCTACTCCAGGGGGACAATCACAGCTTGCTGATACTCCCCTGAGGACTCCTGGTCTTCCCCTGTTCTCTACCCCACCGGACAGGACCCTGGATGTCCTCTAGTCTTCTAATATGGTGCCCTTCTTTCTCCTGAGGGTCTTCATACACAACCTCTTTACCTGAAAAACACATGGTCAACCATTTGTGTACCAGCTCCAATTTATCCTCAGAGGTCCCCTTCTCCAGGCAATTCTCCTGAGCTCAAAGACTTTGCTGAGGTGTCCAGTTCTGCATTCCTATCACATCCCATAGTCATGCTAGATGCTGGGCCTGCAGCCATGAAAATCTGCATCCCTCATCCTCTCTGCCAGTCCTACTGTCTGTGTACAAGGGAAATGATGACAAATAAATAGGCAGGTAAAATACAGGGTGACAAGTGCCATTCGAGATGACACCCCTGGGGCGATGGATGCTCAGGGCAAGGGTGCCTTACCAGGGTACAAGGCAAAGGGAAAGGCTCCCCAGAGAAAAGCCCTGCAAGATGAGCAGAGAGGGGAACTGGAAGCAGTATTCAAAGAAAAATGAGCATCGTGAACAAGGGCGTTGCTGTGGAGAAAAGGTGTAGAGTAGGACTGAGCAGGGAGAGGCTGTATCAGTTAGCTATTGCCGAGTAACAAACCACCCAAACACTTAATGGCTAAAACGAACAAACAAACAAACAAACAGAAATTTTTGACTCACAATGTTGTAGGTCAGAAATTTGGGATGGACTCTGAAGGCCAGTTCCTCTGATTTGAGTGAGGCTCACCTAACCTTGGGGAATCCTTACTCCTAAGTCTGAAGGCCATGGTTGGGTCGTTTCACTTAGCATAGTGCCCTTTTGTTGCATCCGTGTTGTCACTAATTGCAAGATTTTGTTCTTTTTTATGGCTGAGTAATATTCCATCATGTATATGAACCACATGGGGTTTAGATTTTAACACTGAGATATTAAAGAGGGATTATCCGAGGATGGCAGAGGAAGTGAGTTTATGGCTCCATCAGTCTGAGACTTGAGCCTGGCCATGTTCCAGGTTCAGTGTTAACTGTCTCATAGTCATTCCTTTAAGCCCCTGGATGATCTTCATGCTGGGTGCTATTCTTATGCTCCTATTGTGGTAAACTGAGGCACAGAGAAACGCAGTAACTCACTGAAGTTAGTGAGTGGAGAAGGCAGAAAGGAACCAACCAGATCAGCTCAGGGACATGCAGACATGACTGTAGTACATGGGGCATGTGCCCCTGCACCGGGGTCCCTCCCCAGCCCCTCCCAGTGGCTATGAGAACACAGACACTCCTTTTAAAATGAGCTGCTTCCTCTTAGCTCTGGACCGTAAGCCATGGAAACCCAGCCAAACTGCTAATGAATGGCTGAGTTCCATCCTTCATCATCCTTGTCTGGTCCGGCCACCACGAGGCTGACCTGAAACCAAGGGTAAGAACGTGCGGTGTGACCTCCCGCACCCCAAATGCAAGATCAAGCGCTGTGGAGAGAGCGATGGGCCGAGGCGCTTCATTAAAGCAAATACCATTAAACATACGTTCAGGAGAACAGAGTGTTCTGACCCCGGCACGCAGGCGAGCGCTGTGGAAATTCATTTTCCTTCTCCGAGGGTGTAGAAAGCAGGGATTCTTTCCCAGACAGGAGTCACTGTCATGAATATGTATTTCTCAGGGATACAATTTGTATTGGCCCTGCCGGGTGGCTCCGTTGGTTGAGTCATCTTGTGCACTGCAAGGCTGTGGCTTCGATTCCCGGTCAGGGAGGCAACCAGCTGATGATGTTTCCCTCTCACACTGATGTTTCTCTCCCCCCCGCCCCTCCAGACTGGGCAGCTCCAGAAGCCAGCTCCGTTTGGGGCGCTGGTTCGGTGTTCAGGTAAAGGGAACTGCGTGCCACCCTCTACAGAGTGGGGCACGAGCTCTTCAGACGGGCGAGGTCTGCGGCTCTTCCCGGGGGCCATGCTCCCCCCGTGTCTTGGAGGATGGGAGCCGTGGCAGCGGGAAGAACTGTGCAGCCTCCGAGGGGTGGGGAGGGCCATGGGCTGCAGAGCAGGGCTGGGCTCAGCTGTGTGGGCAGAATAAAGGGTTCTGGGTGGATTTGGGCAGGAGGAAGGGAAGAGGGGAAGATGGGGACAGTTAGGAGGGACCTCCCAGTCCGGCTTAAAGCATCGGGGCTTTCACTTGGCAAAGGGCCTTCAGCAAGTCCTACTGCAGCAGTTGGCATTAGTGTTCCCTCTGAGTCCCGGAGCAGACCCCCCTGGAGACAGGCAAGCGACACACAGAAGCACGGGCTATGTACCATGCTCCATCCCTCGATCTCTGATTGTTTTCTGACTTGTAGATTTCCTAGAAGATCCTCCCTGAAATACCGAACACACGTTCGCGCTTCCATTTCCTGCACTGAAACTCATTTGATAAACCCCAAATCTTCAGATTGAATGATTCCTTTACACTTTTCAAATGGGTATCAACAGGAGGCAAAGTAACTGGGCGCAAGACTCTGAAGGAGTTGCTGTAATAATAAACAATAATAATAAAAATCGCAGGGACAGCCCTGGCCAGCAGTGTAGTGTGTGGGCTGCGGGCCCAGGTCATGCTCTGTGCTGCCCAGAGACACAGGCACAGCGCCAGAGCTGAGGGTGGCCCCGGGGGGGGGGGGGGGAGCTGCCCAGAGACTGACCCCCTGCGCATCCTGGCTCTGCCACCTGTTGGCCATGTACCCGGCACATGCCACATAAAATGGGGACTCACACGAGAATTCCCTGCAGGGCACCTATGAGGATCAAGTGCTATGGCTCAAGGTCAGTGAGGGAACCTGTAAGTGCTCAAGAATGGTAACTGTTTTGTTCTTCGAAATTAAGAAAATGGGAGATTATAGGTGACAGACTGATAATGTTAATATATTTAAAAATATGTCTCTCAGGCATATTCCAGTGTGAATCAAATTCTTTCTATTTCCAGTAAAGGAAATTCTAGTCTGTTTGCATGATGTAAGTCGCCAGTTTCAGACCACCTGAAGTTATGGGGAAAGCTGACGATGACTCTTGGTGACTGTTTTTAAGTCAGAAAATACCACGACTGAGTGATTATACTTAGTGGACATAAAGATGGTTTTGATAAAAATCATCTGTGTTTTAATGTATTACTCAGTAAAATGCATACTGTAGGACATTTGAAAAAATAAAATAATTTTTTTAATCTTCACCAAAGGACATTTTTAAAAGATTGATTTTAGAGAGAGAGGAAGGGAGGGAGAGAGGAAGGGAGAAACTTCACTGTGAGAGAGAAACACCCATCGCTTGCCTCCTGTGCGAGCCCCAACGGCGATCGAGGGGATCAAACGCACAACCTGTGTATGTGCTCTGGCCAAGAGCCGAACCTGCTGCCTTTTTGGTGCACGGAATGACCCTCAGCCAGCTGAGCCACCAGCCGGGGCTGCAAAATGAATTTTAAAGGCCTACTGCCCACGTTAATATTTTTGCTGTTTTTCTCCCTCATGTCTTCCACGAAGCCCTTTCGTAAAGTATCGCGGAAACCCGCACATACGCACACAGTCTTACGCCTGCGGGTTCCGTCTTCATTGTTTAATAACTATTTTAGAAGTTTGCCTTTTGCAAACAAGGTTTCGCCTACGTGTTTATTATTCCTCCAGGTAGACGATAATTTACTTAACTATTTCCCTGCGTCGGGTAATGCTACCGCTTCCAAACAGCGGCGGATTGGAACAGACGCGTCTTCCTGTCATCAACAATACAGGGACATGCTTGCGATGCTGCCCCTTAAATCAACAGACACACAAACCATCGCAACCTTGGTATCGCCACGCGAAAGCCTGTCTCGTGCGATGACAGGGCGCAGACAGGGACTCTCGCCGCAGCAGCCCCGATGGGAAGGCCCGGGCCGCTGTCCAGCTGGGGGTCGGGCGCCCGCTGGGCCTCCCTCGGCCTCTGCAACGTGGGTGAGGTATCGGCTCGCAGGGGGGTGGCGAAGGTTCGATGGCGTGTTCCTGGTACCTGCGTGTCCCAAATCCCACACCCATGACATGCGCATCCCGCAAACGTGATGTGCGCAGGTTCACACCCCACCTCTCCCGTGGACAGAAAACCCTATGCGGGCGGAACGATGCCCCTGTGTCCTTACACCCTTAGTGTCCGGAGTGACGACGGTCCCACAACAGACACTCGGTGAACAGCTACTGAACAGATGAACGAGCGCCGGTCGGCACGAGACCTTGGGAAATGTAGTAATCGTTTAGTCTTCGGAGGAAGCCACGTGATCTTCGTTTTTATGCCCACTCCTCCACTCCTCCCGTGACCCAATGTGGCTGCAGCGTATTTTCCACGGAGATGCCACTGTATCGATGGGAATCGTAATGTGCCTTCGGGAACACAAAGCTGCCTGGAGTGCCCGTGGCTCTGGAGCACAGTAGCGTCCTCGGCGGCCTCCTCCCGTATGCTGGGGGCACGTGGCAGAGGGGGAAGGACTTGCCACGGAAGTGAGCCTGTGTGGTGGCCGGTGGTGTTTGCCGGCCGTGGTTGGTGGCTGAAGGGCCTCATTTCCCGAAAGGCGGCAGGCACTGACGCTGGTTACGGCAATGAGTTGTGCTGCTTGGTGTATGGAAAAGAAAAAAAAAAAAGGAGCTTCTAATTTCGCCCTGCCCCATACCAGCGAGGGGCAGGGAGGTTCCGAGGCTGAGTTCTGCAGGAGCCGGAGGCGGGATCGGGACGGACACAGCAGATGCTGGGACACCGGGCCTGCTTCCTGCCGTCGGAAGCAGGGTGGCCGCCTTGCTCTTCTCTAAGCAGACACCACGTACGGACAAGTTTCCCCTTGGGGCGCCTGAACGCTGGCTGATCTTACACCCCCCTTCCCGGTGCAAGGTGCTGGGCGCCAGACGTGGGCCTGGACGGGACCCGAGGGTGACAGAGGTCTTCCCCGATGACTGCCTTTCAACGAGGCTTTGAGTTTTCCCCACATGCGCTTAATTAATCCTCTCGACCAGCCCGCGAAGGAGGTTTTTACTCCTCCGCTACGGAGGAAACTAAATAAGAGAAGTTCGCAGCTTGGCCATGGCCACGGAGCGCAGGAGGGGGGCGCAGCTGGTTTGAGCCTCGCTGCTCTCACTTCAAAGCCTTGCGCCTTGGACCCGAGGAGGTGGCCGAAGCAAACACGACGGGAGACCTTGACCTCCCGCTCGTCGGTGCTCGGCGCACAGAGGTTAGCAACAGTCAGGGCCCCGGGCTCCAGCGGGTACGCCCTCCGTGACGCAGTTCTTCGTTGCACAGTTGGGGTAACAGGGCCAGCCTGCCTCACGACCTGTCACGTGGCAGCCGCTGCTGTGCGTGCCCGTGGCACTGACTCCCGGCTCCTCGCCAGGGCGCCGGGGGCAGGAGCCTGATCCGGAGGCTGAGTCGCAGGGAGCTGCAGGTGAGGTGTCTTCGGGCACAGCGGTCGGCCGCAGGGCTTGAACAGACACCCAGGCGGGGTCCCCGGGTCTACCCTCCGCCCCGGGCCAGCTGCCCCGCGCACTGTCCTCGCTGTGACCAGGCTAAAAGGGCACAATATTAGAAACTCCTTGGAACAATGCCCGGCCCATAGAGCCCTTCAATAAACATGAGCAATTACAGCAATTATTTAATATAGTTACCACCACGGTGGCTGCTGGACACGTAATCACCAGCCCCACACAGAGGAGGGCGGGGGAGTGGCCCCTGGGTGCTGACTCCAGCGAGAAGAGAGGGTAGGACGGGGCAACGGGGTGCATCTGGGGGCGAGGGAGAGTCTCTTCTGAATGTTTAACTGAAGCCTTTCAAACGCTCGGGAAAGGGTGCTCATAATTCCCGCCTCGGCCCTTAGGCGGAAGGGAGGGAGGGAAGCAGCTGCGGTTCTTAGAAAAAAAAAAAAAGATCTCTGACTGTATAATCCCAGATAATCCCAACAAAAATAAAACGGAGAAGTGTTTAAAGAAACAAAGAAGCTGCCTGGGCTACTGTCTCGTAAACTCAGATATTTATAACAAAATCAAATTAGTCTTTCCATCTGCTTATGAAGTCAGAGAATATAAGAGTTTACAGCAAAAGGCAAGAGCCCCTGAGCCCCATCCACACTTTCAGCCTCATCCCCCAAGGAAATAATTTTTACTTTTTTTTATTATTAAATCTTTGAAATCATACGGTCGTAGACTTTTATTTCTCATTTTTCTAAGCTCAGATTTTATTTACCAGTTTCCTACGATGTTTCACAGTTTCATTCACCTAGACCCATTGGTGTCCCTTTCTACGAAACTTTGCCTTAACCCAGTTTATTTCATCATTAATTTTAATTTACGATTCCAGCTCCTCTATTGGTTCCCTGTGTGATTTCAATGATATATTATTCCTCTCTTTCTTATTCCGTTAATTTGGTGATATAATGAGAGTGTTCCTCTGCCACCCCTCCCCGACCCCTTCCCCTGCCCACCACGTGCACCATCGCCCTCGCCTTGTCCAGGTGGGACACGGGCCTCTGCTGGCCACTTCCCTTATCTCTTCCACGTCTTCTCTTGGGTTGAACTTGTAAGGGAAAAACCAATAAATCGCTCTCCCGTTGTTACACAGCATCTTAAAGAGTCCTCCCGGGCCCCCGAGCCCTCCTGCGCCTCTCGCGTGCTGTGGAGACCCCCGCCCCAGGCCCCCTTTCCTTCCCGCGGACCCTTGGGTGGCTCCCTGCGCTCTGCTCACGTCGCCCTCTTTGTTTACGTCCCACCTTTACCGAGGGGCATCTTCCAGAAACTTTCTCAGATGGGGGATTTGGGAGGTAACATTTTGAGTCTTTGAAAGTAAAATCAACAACAACAAAAAACAAAATAAAAAAATTGTATTCAGCCTTCACACTTGATTGATAATTTGATTGAGTGTAAGATTCCGATTATAAAATCATTTCCCCCCAAACCTTGGAAGACGTTGTCTCACTGTCCCCTAGAGTCTATCTATTTGTGACCATCAAAGACTGACGCTATTTACATCTTAGTTTGGGGAAGGTAATGTATTTTATATTTTCCCCCTTTGTTACGTTTTGGAATCTTTTCTTTATCATAGGAATTGTGAAATTTACAAATAAAAAGAAGTGGACTTGGGGCGATTGAATTTTCATACCCAAAGTAACGATTCAAAGAACAATGTCAACCGAGGAAGACTGCTCTGTTCCACCTTACATCGCCACTCACATTGGGAGGTTTGACTAAAGACACAAAGCGCTGAAAACCAAGTTTCAGGCAGCGTAAAGAAAGCGTGTGGCCGAACACATCGCGGTTCAAAGCGTCGAGACAGACTTGGCTACGCTGAGCTGTCACCGACAAGTGCCGGGCTGAGAAGACACACATCCATGAGGTTGCGAAGCAATTGCGTACATGATTCCAGTTCTTTTCAATATCCCCCACCCATCTCTAAATCCATAATCTCTCACCCTAACGTCTATGAAAATATTAAAATATGAGGGAGGGGTGTCCTCTCTCTCCTTTGCTCCGCAACATTTTCTCTTTGGCACTTTTTCCGTCTTTCATGGCTAACAGGTTCTGAGCCCCGGGTCCCCCCCTTGTCCTCCCTGTCCCCGACGTGCTTACAGATGATGTAGAATGAGCACAACCCTCGCCTTCCCGAGCCTGGAGTCTAACAGGGGCCGTAAGCGCGAGGCCCGCGTCGCTGCGAAGGCTACGGTGCCACGAGGACAGGCGTCGGGCCGCCTAATGCGTGGGGGAGACGCGGGCCAGTCTGTTTCCGCGAGTCGGCGACCGTGAGAGGAGACTGGGCCAGGAGGCCGGTCCACGTATCTTCCCAGACGCCGTCCCTGCAGCGTTCCTCCTGTTGAAGCTTTGAACACCGAAGTTAACATCTTCCCATGAAAAATCCGAATTCTCAGAAAAGATGTTATCTCAGTGTCAGAAAACCCCATAACCAGCCCAGGGGCTACCGCATATTAGGTGCTCAGGAAATCGTGGCTAATTCTCAAATAAAGGGAGCACAAGGTAATAAACATTTATCCCTTGAAGTTATCTAGTCCAACATCTACCTCCCTAAAACCCCATTTTACAGGAAAGATAACTGAGGCTTAAAGTAGTTGAGTAGGTCAGGTATCAGTTGGCTTGTCAGTTCCTTTTTTAAAAAAATTATCTTTATTATTGCAAGTATTACAGACATCCCCTCTTCCCCCACTGACCCCTTCCGCGCTCCCCTTAAACCATTGTTACTTCGTTTGTTTTAAGAGTTATTTGAAACGGCTCATTTCTATTCTAGGGGTTACCGGCCTCGCAGAGTTAAACTAGATTCAGGACCTGCCATCCCCAAGCTTATAGGCAAGTGTGCAGATAACGCAGAGCCCAGGCCTGCGAATGCTAACGCCGAGCAATGCTCACGTTCCAGGGGCTTGGGATGGTTGCCTGAGATTATGCATGGACCGTGGTAAGCGTCCTAATAACAATGGCTAATTGTTATGATTAGTGGTGATAATTTTGGTATTTTTCTCAAATAAGAGATGTTCCAACTGATGTTGAGAATCAAAGGAGGAAGAAATTACATTGAACCAAGATGATCGGCCATGTTGTGAATGAAATAAATGAGCAAGTCTCCTCTCCGCGCGACACAGGCTGATTGCTCCAATGGAAATAACCCCCCTGCTCGGAAGGACAGGGCTGTAAGATCTTTGAAAAGAGCAAACATAGCGCCTGACATTTAGTAAAATCCATCACTCGTGGATTTACGGCCCACATGGCATAATAAGAGAGTGGTTCAGTAAATTAGGGTACACTCCCCAGTGGAATATTATGCAGCCTTTAAGGACCATTTTAATAAAAAATACATAATAAAGGCAGAAGAATACAAACCATAGCGTGAAAACTGTGTATGTAATAAGTTGTAACAACGAAAACAACAACAACTAAGGACAAAAATCCTGGAAACAGATGCACCAAAAGATGCTCTCCTTTGAAACGTGATAACAGAAGGCATCATTTTCACTTCATTCTTTCGATTTTTATGTCTTTTCTGATTTTATTTAATGAGCACATGTGTTCTAGAATGAGAAAAATAGAAATAGCATTTCAAATCTTATAAAAAATGTGGAGCCTCATGAAACGAAAGCCGTCATGGCGCAGCGGGCCCCCTGGCCGGATGAGGTGCCGCTTTAAGTTGATGTGTGGGTTCCCATGCAGCGCACCTGACGTCTTCCCGACCTCACGGTGCCGCCTCCCGCCCGACGGCACCGGGGACGCCTGACGAGCGGAGCCTGTGACTGAGGGACTGACGGGGTCAGCGAGGAGCCAACACCGTGCGACGGCTGGAAGCACGCCTCCGCCTCCGCACCCCTGGGCGGCAGAGTGCCTGGCGGGACAGCGGCTGGAGGTTGCAGAGAGGGGCCGTTTACATCACGGTGCTTAAAGGTCCTGGAATGGAAGCCTCGAAAATCCCTAACCCTCCGCCGTGCACGGACTGGACCTTCCTGTGCCTTATGCATTTTTCTCTGGAGCACCAACTACGAACCAGCCCCTTTGCAGGAAACTGCAGGAGTTCAGCAACACGGACCAGGCGTTTTCTTGGGGAAGGGCCCATTATTATTATTGTTGTTGTTGCTACTATTTTGTAGTCTCGCTGCCTGTAGTTCCCTGACTTAACGCTGCTTCAGATTCTTCTTGGGAGCAGATTGGGGAGAGAACCTTGTTAGGTGAATAAATATGTAAGAAATAGCAGGGTTGTAATTGTAACAGCAGCGGTGTGACCGGGAGCCAGTGGCCGCTGCAGTTGGGGAACCATCCTAATCTGTCGTGAGCTCCCCACGTAGTGAGTGAAGACTGGACGATGTCGCTGGTTCCCCATCGGGTGTATCCTTTGCGATTTCTATAGAAGCAGTTCTTGACCGAGCAAGGACGGGTTCAAGTTTAGACAGTTAGAACCCCAAGAGTTACACAAAATTCGCCTGTGCTGACCAGAGGAGCGGGGCGGAAGGGACCAAGGCACGCGTGCAGCGAGCGGGGAGACCCTGGCCCGAGAGCGGGGAGACCCTGGCCCCAGAGCGGGGAGACCCTGGCCCCAGAGCCGGGAGACCCTGGCCCGAGAGCAGGGAGACCCTGGCCCGAGAGCGGGGAGGCCCTGGCCCCAGAGCGGGGAGACCCTGGCCCGAGAGCGGGGAGACCCTGGCCCGAGAGCGGGGAGACCCTGGCCCCAGAGCGGGGAGACCCTGGCCCGAGAGCGGGGAGGCCCTGGCCCCAGAGCGGGGAGACCCTGGCCCGAGAGCGGGGAGGCCCTGGCCCCAGAGCGGGGAGACCCTGGCCCGAGAGCGGGGAGGCCCTGGCCCCAGAGCGAGCGCCGTGCGCCCTGGTTGCGCAGGGGAGTGGAGGCTCTTCGTTTGGAACAAGTCCCCGGAATGGGATGGCCGGGATGCGCGTGTCTTTTTTTTTCTCTCACAAAGGATGGCAGTGTCTGGAGATATGTGTAACGCGGGTACAAATGGGGTCCTGAAGCCAGACAGGCTGATGGAAGCGGGAGGCAGGGCTGCGGGCCCCGTAGTGTGTAGGCGATGATTGAAGTGTGGGCTGGGCCACGTGGTCCAGAAGGTGGGAGCAAGGCAGGATGCACCCTGCGACTGGACCGAGGGTCTGGAGCCTGAGGCTGCCGCGGAGGGCAGGGGATTCCTGCCACGCAGTGGCCCCGGGATGGTCAGGCCAGCGCAGGGTGGGGAGCGCCTGGGGCCACGCCACAGACGGGGTTAAAAGCCCGAGTGCTTCCCCGATGTCTACAGCCTCTCGTAGGCAATTAGGAGGCTGCCTTTTTTCCCCACTCCCAGGACCCCTCACACAAACTGTCTGGACCACAGCAGTTGAGTCTGAGCGTATCAAATAAGTAAAGCAAAGAGGGACCCCATGAAATAACTGTGGTTAGTGGCTGCTGGGGCTGTGGATGGTGCGTGTGGGGGAGGGTTGCCCAAGAGAAGAAATCTGGCCTCTAATCAACGTGCTAATCCAGCACAGGTCTCCTTTCTCTCTCCCCCTCGTTTCATTTCCCGGGGTTCAGTCCTCGCCTCCCCCTACCCTGTCCCTCCCCATACCGGTTGAATGGAAATTTGGCCTGTTTTTTTTTTTTTTTTTTTTTTTTTTAATATAGATACATTAAAAAACAGACACTGATCTTCAAAGAAGCCTGCAATTTCGCTGGCGACGGAATGTTTATAGCCACAATTTGTTTGGTTCTGATAAAATGCACATGCCCGTTATTCCATTTCATTCTGCCCCCCAGGCCACGGGCTTGCTGGGGGCACGGGCCTGCAGTCTCTTCTGGTGGCGAGGAAGGGAGAGAGAGAGGGAGAGAGAGAGGAGGGGAGAGGGGGAGGGGGGAGGGGGAGAGAGAGAGGAGGGAAGAGGGGGAGAGAGAGGGAGAGAGGGAGGGAGAGGGGAGAGGGGAGAGAGAGAGGGAGAGAGGAGGGGAGAGGGGAGAGGGGGAGAGAGAGGGAGAGAGAGGGAGAGAGAGAGGGAGAGGGGAGAGGGGGAGAGAGAGGGAGAGAGGGAGGGAGAGAGGGAGGAGGGGAGAGGGGGAGAGAGAGGGAGAGAGGGAGGGAGAGAGGGAGGAGGGGAGAGGGGGAGAGAGAGGGAGAGAGGGAGGGAGAGAGAGAGGAGGGGAGAGGGGGAGGGGGGAGGGGGAGAGAGAGAGGAGGGAAGAGGGGGAGAGAGAGGGAGAGAGGGAGGGAGAGGGGAGAGGGGAGAGGGGAGAGGGGGAGAGAGAGGGAGAGAGGGAGAGAGAGGGAGAGAGAGGGGAGAGGAGAGGGGGAGAGAGAGGGGGAGAGAGAGGGAGAGAGGAGAGGAGAGGGGGAGAAAGGGGGAGAGGGGTAGAGAAGGGGAGAGGCTTCCCAAGTTGAGGCTGCTTCTGTGTGTGTGTGTGAGTGTGTGCGTGTGTGTGTGCATGTGGGTGTGTGTGTGAGTGTGTGCGTGTGTGTGTGTGCGTGTGTGTGTGCATGTGGGTGTATGTGTGAGTGTGTGTGTGCGTGTGTGTGTGTGTGTGCGTGTGCGCCTGTGCGTGCTCTGGCCCAGAAGCCACCCTGCTCAGGGGTCAGGATGACTGACAAGAGAGACAGCCCCGATGCGGCCTCATGCCCTGTCAAGGGCAACACCACTCTCTGCAGGTCTGGTATAAGCTGGGATAAGACCTCCCGGCTCTGTCAAGGAGGCTGGGTGACGCAGGTAGGCGAGTCTCAAAGCCAGAAAGCCGTGGGTTTAAATGCCAGCTGAGTCACTGGCCCGCTCGATGGCCTGGAACAGAACTCGGCGGCGTGGCTTTCCCCTCTAGCAGCGGGGACACCGCCCCGGCGGGACAGCTAGGAGGGGGAGAGGCCTGGGCCGGGCGGAGGGGCCCCCAGGAGGGACAGTGCTGGGCTTGTGGGAGGGGGAGCCGCGCCCCACACAGCCTGAGTCAGCAGCACTCCGGCTGGAGAAGAAAGTTGGGGTGACTGGGTGCCCAGGGTGACGGGGTGCCCAGCGCAAAGATGAACAGCAGGATCGAGGTCTGCAGATCAAGGGGTCAAGTTGCGCCCCTGCGGAGGAATCCGAACTCCTCTCTGCAGGCCGTGGAGGGCCTCGGGGGTCCAGGCAGAGGGCGGGGCGCGGTTGATGGTGTTCTCGAAAAGAGCCCACTCGGAGCGTGGAGGGGTGAAAGGGAGAAGGAAGGGAATTAGGGGAGTTAAGGCACAGCGATGGCCCTCAGGGCCCCCCCACAGGTGTTAAGGTTGCTGCTGCTCCAGCGGGGCCCCCCTTCCAGTGGCTGAGTGACAGCTCTGACTTCCAGCGTCCAAAGCTTTAAGTCTGGGCCTCAGTGGCCTTGTCTGTAAGATGGGGGTGGTGATAATGCTCTTTCCACACACGGGTATCATGAGGCCTGAGTTTTAAACACACAAAACATGGAGAAAACCGTTGAAAGAACGCACATGACATGTCTTTGCTAAATATTAGAGCTAGATTAGATTTCAGGCCACTCAGTGCTCTCGCTAAGCACTTGTGTATATAGCTCCACTTAATCTTTATATTTTCCGGCAAGACAGTTACTGTTTTCCTTTCTTTCTTTCTTTCTTTTTCTTTATAAAAATTAAAGCTCAGAAAAACTGGGTGATTAGCTCCTATGTGGAAGAGTTGGGAAGGAACCCAGTGTCCCCTCCAAAACCAGGGCTCTTAGAGTTTTCCTGTTGATGGGATGGAGGCTTCAGGACCTTCAGTCTTGAGATGGGTGGAGTATAGAAAACAGCCAGTGGGGATACGGTTGATGGAAAAGCCCAGCTTTGGTGCTTTTTAAAGAACTCCCCCTCTCCAGCCCCATCCGTGAGGGGGTGTGGGACGGGGAGTCATTCACCAGGTTGGCTCTGGCCAGAGCTAACAGTCCTCATGGTTCTGAGGACTTCAAATGAAGCTTCGCCTTTGGACGGATCCGTCAACCGAAGAGCAGATTTCCACATTTTTGCTCTTGGCTGAGGCCTCTGTCATCTCCTCCCGCCTCTCAGCTATATTTGGTGGGAGTTTAAATCCGATAAAGAGGAGCTCTATTTAAAACCAGTCAGGCTCTATTTCAAAAGATTCGCGTGATTTTATCTAAAAAGTACATTTGTAATTATAATTCGAAGTTTCCCTGTAAGTAAGGTCCTGGCACCAAGCTCCTGTGCCCAGTGAAGGGACGACAGAACTATGGGAGCCTGGGGCTGGCAGAGGCTCCTGCCAACCCCCCGCAGGCCTGAAGCCCCGGCACAGGCCCTCGGCCACCACCTGACCACCTCCCACACCCGAGCTCTGCGCTCCCGGGGACTCCTTCCTCTTGCTGCCTGGGGATGTTCAGCTGTTGGAACGTTGTTGATAGATGCCATTCTCCAGAGTCCCCCACGGAACCTAATCGGTCCCCGAAGCGCCGCTCTGTCTCCCTGTCCCGGGAGAGCTCTTCTGGAACAGCAGACACTGCCTTGTGTTCTCCTCGAGTCTCTTCTTCCTCCGGTTGACATTCTGGGCTTGTTTAGTCATTCCCTGAAAGGGCACGATTTCCATATCCCTGTGGGTAACGCTGCGCTCCGGAGCCAAGTCGGGTCCACGCAGATGGCTCTTCCCCGGTGAAATTACGAACCGGGTTTGGTTATCAGACGGTTTCCGCCGCAGCTGATGTTCTACGTGACCTGCTGGGGGGACGCTGGGGGAGCTGCTGCACTGCCCACGTCGGTGACCCTCCAACAGGCAGCCACTGCGCTGGGGGGAAGGTTCAAGCTCCTCCCCACACAGCACCGGACAGGTCATAGCCCCCGGCCCCAGGGCATCGTGCAGGACCGTCCCCTTCCCCTCTCCCCCCAGCCACAGGGGCCTCTGCTTTGGTCCTTGAACACGCCGCGCTTACCCCTTAGGGTCGTACCGAGCACTGTCCCTCTGTCTGAGCGCTCTGACCCCGCTCCTGTGCGGGCCGGGCTCCTACTTGTCTTCAGGGCTCAGCTCTTTCCTGACCTTTCTCTCCGAGGTGCCCAGCTGCCTCCCACACCATCCAGCTCCCCAGCTCACTCCATGTCCTCACAGCCCCTCCCAAGACGAAAATCCCCTCATCTAGTCACTTCTTTTCTCAGTTAGTCCACTTTTCCCAACGAGGCTCCAGGATCCATGAGTTGATGTTTGTGTCTCGTTGACTGGAACTGTGCCTGGCACGTGGCGGGGCCCAAGGGGGCATTTGCTGAATGAATGCCCCTGTGGATGAATGAACAGGCTCAGCACGGGGAGGAGTCAGAATAAGTCTTTGGAGTGATGGCATCTGAGATGTAAAATGCTGGAGAGAGTGGTTCTAATCCACGATGCTTATCCCAGGGACAATGCATCTGTGTCCAGTGAGGGCAGTTGACAGACCCAGCGTCTCACCGTAAGTTCATGGAAAAGCGGCAGAGACTGCAGCTACCGAATAGGAACGATGCTTCTTTTTTGACAAATGCCAAGCAAAACGCATCAGCACGAATTAGAAACGAATTCATGGGGCGCCTTGGAAGAGAAGACTGAAGCTCCTCAGAGCAGGTTTTCCAAGGTGGCCCCTTGCTGCAGGGGCCGTTTGCATAGGAAGTGAAGAGATGACGCACCTGCAGGGGCCTGCCTGTCGGGGAGCCCAGCGCCCCTCCGAGCAGACTGGGTGCAGGGAGAAGCGCAGAGCTGGGCCCGGAGGGAGCTGGCGGCGGGAGCAGGGCCAGCTCGGGGAGGGGCGGGAGCTGGGGCAGGGCCGGCCTGGGCTGTCCAGATAAAGGCCTTGCATCTCAGCTCTTGCATGTGGGTGGCCCTTGAGTGGTGAGTGAGATTTAGGGGGATCCGTATGGCAGGGGTAGGCCAGGGACACGGATGAAGAAAGGAGCAAATGCACGAAGGCCTGGCCAGGGGTCCCTGAGGGGCCAGCCCTTCTGTGGGAGCGACCACGCCGGGTAGCAGAGGAGCGAGGCAGGACGGTTGGTGACATTTATGGGACTCTCCTCCCAGGCTTCCTGCAGCATGTTTGGGGTTCAACCATCCCTATTGCTCACCAACTATCTTCAATCATGTTCTCAACGAGCTGAGGAAACCTGGGCCACGTTGGTGACCACGCTCCCCAACGGCTCCTTCTTCCATCCCTTGGAGGCCCCTGGGGACCTACCAGGGCAGGTGTCAAGCTGGTTTTTTGGAAGCAGCTGGGGGTGGTGAAAGCTTTTTGGCACCCGGTTTTCTCATCTGTACGAAGGAAACGAAATGCCTACCTCCTAGGGCTCTTGTAAAGATTATACGAGCCTTTGTGTTCGACATTCGTGGAAACGGCGTGTTCAGGGCCTATTGCTCCCTATAGCCTGCCACGTGAGTAACCTAGACTCCCACGTTCGCATTTACTGAACCGATTGATGAATTTCAGACGAATATTCCCAGCAAAGAAGTTTGAAAGTCATAGCTTCATAGAATGTTGTAATTGAACAGGAATTTAAGTTCCTTTAGTCCAAAAATTAAAATCTGAGGCTTGCAGTTATGTTTATTTGGGGGGGGGGGTTGTGAATCAATTGTCATTTTAAAGCTGGGAGATTTCGCAAGTTAAGAGGTTTCTGGCCCATCTTGGAAAGGGTGGAGGTCCCGCAGCCCAGGGCCTGCGCATGTCGCCGTTGGCTGGAGCTCGCGGCTCCGTCCGGCTGCCTTCATTTGCTGGGGCTGCTGTGACCAAGCGCTGCGCCGGGTGGGGCCACCAGCAGAAACCTGTGGTCCCACTGGCTGGAGGTTGGGAAACTGAGATGGAGGTGTGGGCAGGGCTGGCTCCTCCTGAGGCGGAGGGAGGGCCTGGTCCATGCTCTGCCGAGCTGCTGGAGGTTTTCTGTGATCTTCCGTGACCCGTGACGTGTAGAAGCATCACTCTGATCTCTACCTTAGTCTACACAGAGTTCTTGAGTGTTTGTTTCTGGGTTCAAATTCCCCTTTTTATAAAAACACCCGTCCGGGTGGATTAGGGACAGCTCTAGTGACCTTATCTTGACTAATTACATCTTCAACGACTCTTTTCCAATGAGGCCACATTCTGAGGTCCTGGGGGTTAAGATGTCAAGATATGAATTTCTAGAGGGCACAGTTCAGCCCATGACACCAGCTTCCATCATCTCCACCAGCAGGTTCCTCCTACCTGTCTGCGAAGTCCCCCTGCCCCTGTCACATCTCAGCAGGCAGTTGCTCTATCTTGAGGCCTAGGCTGCAAGGCCTGAAGGGGTCAGTGGGTGGACGTTCACATGAAGTGACTCTTCCGAGGTGGCACAGAGGTTGACAGGCAGAGATAGGATGTGGCCTCTCTTCTAGTCCACTTGTCCCAGCTCCCCCCGCTCGCAGGGCTGTGAGGGATGCTGCTGTTCCAGCCAGCTGCCCCGCGGGCTGGCCAGGAGTCAAGAAGTCAAGAGGAAGCACTGGCTTGGTGAGGGGCAGGTGACAAGTTGGGGCTGTGACAGGTGAAGCCCGAGGTGACATCCTACGAGAAATATCCGGGGGGCAGTGGGAGATGCGGGGCTGATGAGATGGATTCTGCCCTCGCATCCAATAAAATCAGCTTCTTCTCCCATTGGGTGAGGCGCTCCTCGGAAGGGTCGTTTGTTGGAAATTCAGGTGCATTTGTAACTTTCCCCTAATGGAAGCTGATAATTAGGAAGCATTACACAGGTTCACAGGGTAAAGATTTTGTTTTAGCCCAGTTTCCTAGTGTTTTATTTCAGATGAAAAAATGTTCCTTTGTGTGTTACTCTTATGAGCGGCAAGGCTGTTGTTTTTTTTTAACTTACCAAAATGTCAGTTAAATTATATTTTGATAATTTTCTCAAAGTGTCAGCTGCCAACAGCACTTTAAATAATAAGAATTAGATCCCTCCTAAATAAGGCCGTAATTCCATTAAAAAGTGCTGGAGGCCCCGGAGTTCAGGGTCTAAAGAATTGAACCACAGGCGCGCCGCAAGGTTTACAAAATTCTGAAAACCTGAACACAAATTTGCTGTGCTCTGCCGGGGACCTGCCACCCGCAGCGACCCTAATGAGGAAAGGTCGTCCCTGGGAAATCGTTAGGAGCACTCCATGGCTCCCCCTGTGTGGGAACCTCTACCCTCCCTGCCAGCAGGTGGGGTTACTGTCTTCGCCTCCAGAAGGGAAAGCGGAGGCTCGGAGAGAAGACGCGGCTCCTCCGAGACCCTGCGGAGCGCGAGCGGCTGGGCGAGGAGCGGCCCGGTGGCCACGTTCTGGCGCCAGTGCCCGCAGCTGGGCCACAGCCTGGAGACAAGGAGTGGGCACGGCCGGTTGCCATGACGTCAGTGCCAACGAGTCACGCTTTTTTGGGTGTTGGGAATGGCCGCAAACTTGCCTCCGTGGATGGTTCGACTTTTCAGAGCTGAAGCGTCGAGGGTCACAGAAAGGAATCGGTACAAGGCACAAGGAAAGCGCGGATTATTCGGGAAGGATCCCTGTGTCCCGGGCCACACGCGCAGTTCTTGGCTAGACTGTCCCACAGTGACATCCATCCACAGTCCTGCTCTCAGCATCAGCATCACCATCAGCATCACCGTATCTTCAGCCGTTTGAACGCTGAGGAAACTGAGCCTCCCTCCATCCCAAATATATACAATTTATGCTCAGCTTCTAGCACGTTCTTTGTAACAGGCTCTGCTCTGCTCACATGTGCGCTCAGTGTCTTCTCAGCACAGCCCCGGGTGTCTCTCTACGGACCCATATGGTTATGTCCCTGTGAAGATGGGAAACGGTCCCTCTCCTCTTTCCACTACAGACAGGAGTTTTTAAAAATGTGAAATCTGCCCTTGGCCGGGCAGCTTAGTTGGTAAGAGCGTCATCCCCATATGCCAAGGCTGAGAGTTCGATCCCCGGCCCGGACACATACAAAACGCAACCAATGAATGCATAAAGAAATGGAACAGCAAATCGATATTTCTCTCTCTCTGTTAAAATCAATTAACATTTTTTAAAAGGTGAAATCTAATGAACAAAATAAACAAACAAAATAGAAACAGACTCATAGAGAATAGATTTTTCCTTTTGCTTATAGTGTCTTTGACATCACAGAAGTCTTTGTTCTGAGTATAATTCCATTTATTTGCTTTCAGTTCTTTCAAGAGTGATCCATGAATACACAACTCTTAGTCTATTGAAAGCATTATTTTTCTATCAATATTAAACAATAATTTGACTGAGTATAGAATTCCAGGTTGCACAGTTTCCTTGGGACACTCTCCTCTCTCCCTTCCTCTACCTCCCTCTTTTCTCGTTCAATCTCATTGTCACTCTTCATACAAAATCCGTATTTTCTTTTCTTGCAGAGTTGTCCGGGTAAGGATGTATTTCCAACCCTGTTCAGGATGCGGTGCTGTCTCTCAAACGTAGGAGTCGTCTCTCATACGTAGGAATCATCTTTCATATTTGTTTTGGGTTATTTTAATGTATTACATTTTTGAGAAATTAAAAAAAAAATTCCCTCCACAAATTCTCTCAAATCAATGTTTGACATTCTAGTTCTATAGTCCATAGGCTTAATCTTTCTTTCATCATTTCCATCTTTTTTACTGGGCGGCATTCAGGGTAATACCCTGAGGTCAGTCTGCCAGTTCACCAGTTCCCCTTCAGTTACTGCCAATCTGCTTTCTGGCTTATACATAGAGAGGGTTTTTTAAAAAATAGTATGCATATGTGTATATATGTGGTTATAATAGATAGCCTATACATACACATGTATGACTTATATAAATAGAAATAAATAATTCTGTTTTTATTCTTTATCTCTGTCTGGTTTAAACTCTAAGTTAATCTCTAATTTCAACCAAACACATTCCAGGTCAGAATCTAGTTTCCTCCTTTCCGTACTTGTAGATCTTCCGCAGCAGTGAGAACTCTGTATCCCTTTATTCTCAATATATTTACTCATCTGCTAGAGTCTACGATACACAGAAAGTAATTTCAGAGTTTCTAAACCACACCACTGTGCAAAGCAGAGCCAACTGAAGTTCAAAATCTATTTACAACTTTTTATATGCAATTGACTTACTTTGAAATGGACAAATCTTAAAAGCACAGCTGGAGGCATTTTGACAAATGAATGCCTCCCGGTCACCGGTACTGCTATCAAGAAATAGAAAATTTGCATCTCCCCAGAAAGGCCCTGTATTTTTTCCTAGTAAGCGTCCCCTCCCCAGTTCCAATTGGAGGCAACCGCTGCTCAGATTTTTTTCTCCCTAGGTTCCTTCTGCCTGTCCTGGAATCTCATCTAAGTGAAATCACACAGTGTGTTTTGTTTTCTCGGCAGCTTCTTGCACTCAGCGTAGTATCTGTGAGATTCTCTGACGTTGTTAAACGCACCAGCAATTCGCTCCATGTTGTTGCTGGGTAATATTATATTATTATTTTCTTACCCATTTTCTTGTTGATGGATAGTTGATTGGTTTCAGTTTTTAGCTATTATAAATAAAGTTGTTCTGGGCATTTTTTTTTTTTGGTATAAATTTGTTAGAAGGCAAGTATTTATGTTCTTCCTGGGCAAATACCTAGGGTTAGAGATATGGGGTCCAAAGGTGAGGCTATAATTAAATTAAAAATGGAAACTAAACTTTTCCACTCCTATTATCAATATAAGAGATGCATGTCTGATATCACCACAACACTGGACTTTAACAGTCACTCTAATTTCAGCCTTTCTGTGTGCAGTGACTTCTTAGTGTGTTTTGATTGCATTTCCCTGATGACTGAGGGTGCAGACTTTTCAGGGGCTTATTGGTCAACTTCACTTCCTCCTCTGTGAAGTGTTTTTTAATGTCTTTTCCCCATTTTTTAAAAAAAGTGAGCAAAATCTTTTTTTAAAAAATAGCTGTTTTCTTTTTATTGTTAAATTATAAGATTTTATATTCTGAATTAAAAAAAAACCCTCTGTCAGATAAATGTTTTGCAACCTTTCTCATTCATTTTCTGAAATGTATCTCTGGATAAGAAGATTTAAAAAAAATAGTCTAAATTATTATCATTATTTTGTTTTTGTGGTTCGTGAATCTGTGTCCTGTCCAAGAAAACTCCTTCTACCTTCAGGTAATGAAGATATCCTCTTATGTTTTCATATCTGAAACCTTGATAGTTTTAGCTTTTACCTGAAATTAAAATTAATTTCTTTGGATAGTGTCAGGTAAGGTTGAGGTTCATTTTGTTCCCATGTGAACGTCCAGTTTGTTGAAAAGACTTCGCATTCTTCATTTAATCCCTTTGACATTTTTGCTGAAAATATAATAGCCGTATAGACGTGGGTCTCTTTTGAATTCGGTATTTTGTTTCACTAATTTATTTGTCCACCCTGATGGCAACACCACAGCCCTGCCAGTGTGGCTGTACAGCAATGCTTGACGCCTGGTGTGGCAGGCCCCCAGCTTTGTCCTAGTGTCAAGATTGCTTGGGACCTGTTACCTTCTTTACATTTCCGTATAATTTGCTTGCCAATTTTCTCTCTCTCTCTCCCTCTCTCTTTCTCTCTCTCTCTCCAGCTAGAATTATGATTTAAGATACAGTTGAATTTATGGCAAATCTATGGGTCAATTTGGGTAGAATGATATTTTAACAACATTGAGATTTTGATACATGAATATGCTATCCCTCTCTACTCATTTTTTTCTTAATCCCTCTTGGTGATCGTTGCAGTTACTGATGTAGAAATCTTGTACTTATCTTAAATTTATTACCAAGGATTTTGTTATTTTAAAAGAAGTTTTAAAATTTTGTTCTCTGGTATATAGGAAAATAAACATATTACATATTGATCTTGTATTCTGAGGCTCTAGTTTCTAAGTGTTTTGTTCATTTATTTATTAGACTACTAAGTATTTTCTAAATCAATAATCAAGTTGCCTGAGAAAAGAGACAATGTTACTTTTTTCTTAACAATATTTGTGTCTTTTATTTATTGTCCGTGCTTTGTGTATCTGACTAGGACTATCTTTACCTCATTTCTAATGTTAGGGGGAAATAATTCAGTGTTTCTTCATGTAGTATGATGTTAGTTGTAGTGTTTTTACACAATCCCTTGATCTGACTGGGTATAAGATTACTTTTTATTTTGCTAAGAGATTTTATCATGAATAGATGTTCAATTTTGTCAGATGTATTTTTTTTTTCTTTCTATGGTTGATTTCAAAATGTTAAACATTTTACTCCAGGAATAAACCTCATTTGGTCAGGATGTTTATAATTTTTTTTATATTTGACTGGACTAAATCTGTTCATCTTTTGTTAATGATTTAAAATTTTATACTAATAATAAATACTGGCTTATGATTTACTTGTAATATTGTTGTCAAGTTTAGTGTTGGGGTTTTGCTAGCTCATAAAACAATTTGGAAAATATTAACATTTACATTTTCAATTTTATTTTACATCGGTTTTGGTAAAGACACTGTCCATTTATTCTGAGTTGTCCATGGTATTTTCATAATATTCTTCCAAAGGTTGTAGGATCACTAACATTAATATTCCCCGACTCACTTTTGATATTGAATATTGTCTTTTTCTTCCTCTTATTTTTTGGATAAGTTTTGTTACTGGTTTATTGATTGCATTAAATAATTTTGACAAAACAGCTTTGTCTTTGTTTTTTTATGTTCATTTTCTAATTTATTAATTTCTGCTTTTACCTTTTTATTTCTTACTTATTTTATGTTTAATTTGTTCTTCTTTTTAAACTCTTCTGATGGAGACATAGATCATACAGTTTAGACCTTGCTTATACAATACAATATAGTACACTAAACTGTAGTATAAACATTTAAACTACACATAAATATATTTAATTTTTATATAAATATATTCAAATTATATATAATATTATATAACAGAATATAAGCATTTATAGCTATATATTTCTACCTACACACTGTTCTAGTTGCATTTTATAAATTTTGCTAAACTGTAGTTTTATTGTAACTCAGTTCAAAATATTTTCTAATTTCTATTGTTATTTATTTTTTGGCACATAAGATATTTAGAAATGTATTATTTATTTTATAACTATTTGGAATTTTTCTGGATATCTTATAATTAATTTCTAATTTTATTGTGATCAGAGAATATGTTCATTAATCTTGTTTTTTGAAATTGGTTTAGACTTACTTTTTGGCCCAGCTTATCATATATTTATTGAATAGCCCATGTACACTTTAAAAATATGTAATCTCTACAGTTTGGGGGTGTAATGTGTTATAAATGTCAATTAGGTCAACATGATTGGTGTTTTTGTTAAAATCTTTTATACACTTACTGATATTTGTATCTAGTTATTCTGTAAATTTTTATATTTTAAATATGTTATTTGGTGCTGACAAATTTTTTGTTGTTCTAATGAATTGACTCTTATGAAATTCCTATCTTTTCTCAGATAAAACTCTTTACCTTAAGTCTATTTTGTCTTATATGAAGACAGTGACTCCATTTTTCTTATGGTAACTGTTTTCATGGTACTTTATTTCCATTCTTTTACTTTTCTTGTAAATACAAAGAAACATTTGTATTTAAAATTCATCTGTTGTAGACAACATATAGTTAGCAATACTTTTATATTCAATCTGGATATCTCAACCTTATATTTACAGTGTTTAATATATTTTTATTTAATAAAATTATTGATAATAAAAATAATGTAAGAGTGATTATTTATTTCACTATAATAACCCTTCAAGGAAAGTTTATTATTTTTTATTTTGCTATTATTTAAAAAAATTTTGGCATGACTGGGGATAATTAATAAGTAATGATGAAATAAGCGTCAGGATGATGGAAGAGCAAAATATTTCAGATAAAACTAAAATAACATTACTAAGATTTTTTCATGCATCTTAAATTTACAAATGAGTTTAATGGACCCATGTGCTAACTGCAAGGTTGAATAGTTTTATCCTATTAAAATATTTTTAAAAATGCTTTGTTCTTTGGAAAATTGCTAAGAAAGAACAAAGCCACAAAATATCAACTCTGCCAACTAGGTACAACCGTTCAGAATATTAAGTCAATACTAAAATGTGGCCTACAGGAACCCGATAATACATCAATGTATAAATTACGTGCTAGTTAATTCAATAGTCTGGCTCATCTGAGAGATGGTTTATACTAACTGTTTTTTCTCAACTCTGGTCACATACTCCTGTTGCGTATCCAGTAATCTTTCATTGTATCTCAGATACTGTAAGTGATACATTGCAGAGACACTGGATTTAGTTATGTTCCTCTGAGGACTGCTATTTTCTTTTCTAGCAGGTGAGCAGCATCTCAAATGTGCCCTCAGTCCTCTTGGGTTTTAGCTACCGATTTAGCCAGACACTATGGAATCTCCCACTGCACATAGTTAAGCAGTTAGCTAAAGACTTAGACAAGTTCACTGAGGACTCATAGCTTCTACTTCTTGCTTTTTAGTATCTTTCCCTTTATTATCAGCCATGCTGGCAGTCCCAAAGTCTCCCCTCTTAAGCATGAAGCTAGAAAGACCAGGGCTTTTTCCTGGCCACGCTGCACAGGCTGGAAAGTGCTTTCAGGCAAAAAGTCACAAACCCAGACATATCACCCAGTCCAGTTCCTGTCTTTCAACAACAGACTTTCTTTCAGTTTTGGCCTGATTTTATTTGCTCTCCAGTAGCTACAAATGGTTATTTATTTATTTATTTAATTTTATTTTATTTTATTCATTTGTTTCCTTTTTCAGGTCTTATAGTTGTTACTGTGAGATAGTTAATTAATCAGACTTTTCTACCATTAATAAAAGCCAAAATGCAACCATCCAGTTTTTAGTTTCAACAAGCATGATCTTTATTTATAGAAGTTCTACAGGGTTAGTTTTCTAATCTTATCATTCTTTTATCACAAGTCTCCTTTCCTGTTATGGCTTTATTCTTTCTATTGCCTCTTTAATTATTTTAAATAAACTGATTTTAAAGGATTTTTTGGATTCTCCTCTAAGGCTTATGGTCCAATCCCTTGCCCTGTTGTGGAACATCAGGTTTCTAGCCATTAAAACCTGCCTGCACATCCCACCCCTGCAGGCCACCAACACGTCATCTTTAGCTTATACCTGGCTCTGAGTTGTCTCTATTTCCAAAGCCCGGGACTCTCTCTTCGCTTGAATTGACCTATGCATATGTACCTTGGACTTGTTCTGTTTGATCCTGTGTTTTGTTTTCTTGTCAGGAGGAGGGAGATGGCCCCTCATCACTGCGTGAAATAAGGCGCCACGTGCATTGCTGAGCAGAAAGCAGAAACTGAACACAATGACCAACTGCCACATACTCACACTATCCAGTTTCAGAGAATTCGTGACGTAATAAGTTACAAATGCCAACTCTTAAAAGGCAGACACATTTCTTGCCCTAAGGAGAGTCCACTTTGTTCATCATGGAAGCTAGAAATCTGTTGTGTTGGAATCGTGCTTGGAGTTTCCTAGCTGCGGGCCTGCCTGCAGTGGAAACTGGGTGCATCCCATTGTCTCCACTGCCTGGGACCCCGTGGCCCAGGGCGACAGAGTCCGCTGTCTGTTCCATGAGCGACTTCACCAATACTCTGCGGCAGCCACCGTGGGGGGTGACCGTAACGCCAAGGCAATTCCCAGAGCTTCGGGGAATCCTCCCCAACGCTCTCCTGATGTCCCAGTACGCTACGATTCCGTGTTTTCAATTTCTCTAATTTCCTTGGAAGACTGGGCCAGTGGAATGCTGAAATTTCCAGTAACCCAAAACCTCCACAGTCTGTCACACTTCAAACCCGGAGCTGTGCATCCAACCGAGAATTCAAAACACTATTTTCACACTTCACTTCTGACCAAAGGAAATGTGGTATGTTGGCTTGGGCTTTGAATTTCAATCAATATAATTCAAAATATATGAAATCAAAGTGTATTCCCAGAACATCTGAGGGAGTCACCGAGGGCCCCGCTTCTGCTCCCCTGTCCCGGCCAAGCTGGTTCTGATTTCGCATGTTTTAAGTCCCCGTTTGAAGTTCATCCATCCATGGGGCTCGAGTTTGGGCTTGGCTTTCATTCCATGCCACGTTTTACACTCACTTTTCATTTCACATGAAAACCAGGGGCAGGAGGAGAAATGGGGACTGTGGGTTTTTTGTTTTTTTTTTTTAAAGAGGGGGCTTAGAAACATGTCCCCAATAAAAGAAGCCAAATCAGAGTTTTCTCTACAAGATTGAAATCAGACTCTAAGGGACAGTGTAGATATTTATTGGTGGAGTGTCATTAATTGAGCATCTACTGTATGCAGCATATTAGGGCTTCGTGCTAGAGGAAAACTACCTTGCAGGTTCTGTGTGTGAGCAAGAGCCAGACGCGTAACCAGCAGTGAAGATAAAATGTGCTGAATCAAGAATTCCAGGAGCCCAGGAGCATAGAAGAGCATTGAGGAGCATGGGGGGGAAAGACCGGGCGTCTCAGCTGGATTTTGAATTGCGAGCTGGACTTTTCCCGGCGATGTAGACAGAGGGGCCAAAGGTGCTGGGGGTGACGGTGCAGGTGGGGCCCTCCAGTGTCACAGCAGCTGGCGTCATATCCCGCTTCACTTCTACCCACCTATCTCCAGGGGTAGAAACCCTGCTGGAGCTGGGGAGGGGCTCGGAGGCACCAAGGGCTGCGGCTCAGCGCCCGCTGGGTGCCAGGCTCCTCAAGGGCCCCCAGGGTGGCCTCTGACCAGGCGTCATCAGCGTCATTTTCCAGGAGAGGAACCAGAGAAAACAAAGACAAGCAGAGGCGACCCTCCAAGTGCCGGTGCTGTCCGTGGTCCGTCTTCCCAGGACCCGGTTGGACTCAGAAACGGGCCTTCCTCTGTGCGCCTCCAGTCGGTCCCCTTCCCCCCCGGAACAGCAGCCACCTCGCCACCCGCACCCTCTCCTCGCGGACATGGGCCCTGGGCCGGGCCACGCTTCCCACGTGCGGGCCTCCTTGCTCTCCACCCCTGACTTCCCTGCAGGCCCATTGCCCGGAGAGGCAAACTGAGGCGAGGCGAGGCGAGGCGAGGGACGGGACAAGCCGGCCACGGAGCCGCCACGCAGAGCTCAGCGGCCCGATCCAGCGGCCGGTTCCCGTTTGCGTTTGTCGGTGTGGCGTCCTTTCTTCTGATGTTTCCGGTCCTGTTGTTCGAATAGAGTGACACAGCACACCGCACAATTTCAATAAAAAATGTGCACAGTGAAAATGATGCGTTTGTCCCACCACTGACCCCCGTTCCTCAGAATCCCCCCGGGCGTCGGGAGCACCGGTTTCTTACAAAACCCTCAGGAGGCAGCCGTGCAAATGTGACCCAGCAGGAGCAGCCGCCGGCCTCGGCTTTGCCCGCAAGTCAGTGGCCCGCGGGTGGATTTGTCCTTTGCTCTGCACGCGTAAGTTGGAGCTCGGCGACAGCGGACCTGCCTGTCCCCACAGACAGCTTTATTCAGCCTGGGCGTTCGGGGTGTTGCGAGTCCTTTGCACCTGCAGACGGTGCTGCGGTGGTCAATCCTGCGTAGACGTCTGAGCCCGTCTGAGTGTCTGCAGGACATTCCCTGGTCGTTCTGTCCCTGAGCGACCCCGTCCGGGCCACTCGATGCCTCCACATTCTGGGGGCATTATCTTTCCCTTGTGTTACAATATTGACTTGTCAACTAAGACTCTCGCCCCCCGGAGCACAAGGGTTTCATCTTCACCCAAGCTGGGTGCCTTCCTGTCCGTCTCGGGTCAGTTCCAATGCCCCGCGTGGGAAGGGCAGAGAAAGGCCCTTCCGACTGAGCGGGAGCTCCAGGGTCAGCAGGGCTGGTCACGGTGGTCGCGGCTGTTGTCACTGGGTGGAGGGATCCGCTGCCGTTGGGAGGGGCTTGCAGGCCCAGCGCAGCTGCTGGACCCTGGGCCCTGAATGCAGCCACTGTTCCCAGTGAGCCCCCAGGAACACGGCTGGGACAGGCGTGACGGCCGCTGGGCCAGCCCCGGACAGCATCTCACACGTGTGCGGGCGGAGGGCGGCCGGCCCAGCCAGCTCCTGGGCCGACGCTCTAGAAACACACAGCACAGGCCCTGCTTCTGTGAAGGGGCGGATGGGGGGTGTCGATGCGCAGATCAAATGCGAACTGATCAGTACCTAGGCCTCTGACCGTCTCAGTCAACAAAACTCTCTGGAAATGGATGATGTAAGTTTTTCCTACATCGCACTTTCTGAGCGTTACATTTGGGGTCAGTGTCTTGGGCGGGTTCTAGGGTCAGCCAGAGGCCCTCACTGAAACACGAAACATTCCACTAGGAGGTGCTTACGGAGTCTGCGTCGCCTCACTCTGTCCCCGTTGGCCCATTTCTCAAGGACGAGCCCCCGGGATTCGCTGACCCAACCCTTCTGCGTTGGCTGCTTTCTTCACGCACAGGCTGGGATCCCCAGCAGGCCCTCGCTTTGCTAGAAGGAGGCAAGGACTCCAGCTGCTGCAACAGACAGGTTGCCAAGCTCAGCTTCAGGTCTGCAATTCTATGACATGGATGAAGGAGAGAGGGAGACAGAGAGAGACTGAGGGACAGTGAGAGACAGAGAGACAGAGAGAAGAGAGAGAGAGGTGGGGGATGGATACGTGCTCCCAGCCCCCTCAGAGTGTGAGAGGGACCTGGGTTCTGCTTGCATTCTCCTGGTGAGAGCTCAGCAGGGTGGCCCCGGTCTTTACAAGGTGCATTAATGTGGCCAGTTAACTGTAGTCTTCCCTCCTGCCCCGGGGGGGAAATGGTGTAGGGAACACACAGCATTAACCCCACCACACTTTCCACTGCCGAGGGGCTGTGTAAGAACTTTCAGGGAAAGAAAAATTGTCGCCATGCCTCCCTGGGCTCTTGGCTAGCCCTTCCAAGGTGCCTTCTTGGCATGAGTGCTCCTAGACGGTGTCGCCTTTTGCATGAACTTACCTTCCGAGCCCACCCATTGTTCCGGGTGAGAGAGGGCTCGTTTCCGACAGGGCTTGCCTGTGAAACCAGAACAGCTCTTTTGATTAATGTGACCAGTTAAGCCAAACAAAGAGGTTGGCCATTCCTGGGTAAAATCAGTCACTCCAGAAGCCCCAGAGAGCCCCGTTCCTGGACTCAAAGCAAATTAAATCCAAATTAATTCCTGTGGTTGGAGAGGCTTTGCAGAGAAACAAGTCTCTCACCCACTGCTGAGAGAGTCAAAATATGTGCTGCATTTTGGGAAAGTGAATCAGCGATATTTATCATTAACTTTAATCACTTCTCCATACTGTCTGCCATACGGATCCCACCTCTCCTCTGTGAACCTGTCTCTAGAAACCCTGCAAATAGTGGAGGAGAGGAGGGGATGCAGGAAGAGACCCCTCACACCTTTGCTGCAGGGAGGGAGAGGTGAGGAGCCACGTAGCTGCACACGGGAGCAGTTGAGTATATTGTGGGCGAGGCAGATCTTGGAAAAGTATGCAAGGCTTAAAATTCCCTTTACAAAGACCTTAGTATTATTACAAAGAGCTTTCAGTGATATTGAGAAATGCCCTTGATGTAATAATGAAAGGAAAACTGTGCATCCGGCATATTTACAGAGGGTGATGACAGGCGCACCATGCGTAACACTGTAGAAATTAGTGTCCAGCACTCCTTGGGCATATTTATTTTCTGACCGAATCTCACCCAGATCTAGGAAGTAGGTGGTACTATCCTCATTTGATGGGCAAAGGAACAGAGGCTCAGACAGGGCAGGTCCTTGCTCTGGTCACCCAGCTGAGACTCACAGTTAAGTCTGCCTCCAAAACCCACGCGCTCAGGGAGCCGGTTCACCTGCGCGAATGCAGGGCTTTCCAAAAACAGAGAAGGGAGGGTGAGTGTCAGAACATTAACTGTGTGGCAGAAATGGCAACAGTTTGGGAGTTTCCTTCATTATATTTTTCTTTATTTTTACCAATTTCCTCATCGATCAATATAAGTATTGATTTCACAATGAAACCTTGGCAGTTACACAAACGAGGTCATTCACGAGTAGTAAGCCAGTGACCCCAGGCAGGAGGGAAAGCCTTGGCCGGGGCACCCGCCAGGGGACAGTGTCATTGGGTCGTGAGCCTGGTTGTTTTCTCTCTTAAGTTCCATATTTTCTTGCAAACAACTTATGGAACAGGAAAAAGGGCAGAGTAGGCATGTCTGTAGGCCCATTTTATGTTCATTTCTCCCTGACGAGAGCATGACAAGCACTTCTCTCTACACGGGAGAGGCAAATGCTAAACCGAGCGATGCCAAGGAACAAAAGAGCTTTCTGACTCACCAGGACAATGACAGGAAGACACTGAGCACATTCGTCATGGAGCTATGATGATTTAAACCAAAGGTTCAAGTTTTGGCTAGTGGCCTGGAGCACAGTTGTGTCCTACTGCACCTGTCAGAGCTAGAGTTGGGCCACAGTGTAGGAAGAGTGGGGCCGATGGGCCGAGTGAATGGGGCTCCCGGAAATAGTGCCCTGCGGTGTCTTGTCACTCGAAATCACCACCTATTGGGGAGTTTTAAGGAGCAGAGAGAAAGGTAAAGAGACTGAGGGGTATGACACGACTATAATTAACTTGCCAGAATGGACCTGCTGCTTCATGTTTTCTTCTGGAGAATGTCTGCTTGGGCTCATTAAGATGAAATTTTGGGACACTCTGGGCCGAGCAGTTGTCTGCAATGGGGCTCATGGTGTCCCGCAGTGGGGCAATGGGGACATTGGTCTCCGTTGCTGTTCCTGTTGTATCCTGGTATCACTGGGCGGTGGGATTGTGTTTGTCTTTCTCTACTTTTTATTTATGTTTTATTTTTTGTACACAACTTTTAGAGTAGGTATAAAAGGATGAATTACCATTCTCACCAGCCTACCTATTTTATTTTAGAAATCAGACACCTCACTGGGAAAGCTGGTTTTGCCAGTTATCTGCTAAGCACATCAGGAAGTTTCTCCTTGCCTCAAACCCCTCCTTGTTTCAGATTTTGCCAAGTGTCTGGGGAAGCTGGGGCCTAGGTCCAGAGGAAAGATCACAAGGGGCACAGAAGGCAACACATTCTTTCTTGGGAGGCCCCCTGGAGGGCAGGAGCACAAGGCTCAGAAACTTCACTGTCCTGTCTCCTGGCACTCGGTTCACCTCCTGTGTCCAGATGCCAGCTTGTGGCAGGAGGTGGCTTCTTTCTGACTGCCTGAAATGGAATCAAGAGTGATCGGAGCCAAGTTGCTTCAACTCAGAAGGATGGCTCCACCCTTCTTGGCCGATGACTTTGGGTCAGTCACTTAACCTCCTGAGCCAGAGCCGACTCACTGATTAAGTGGAAGCTGAGCAATAGGACTTTTGTGGGATCCTGATGCAGAGTATCTTCCTCCAAAATGTTGGGGACCCTTCTTCCCTTCCTCTCACTTAGAGTTCTCAATTTGTGGGCTCCGGTGAAATTCCCTGGAGAGAATATTTTTTGTCATCCCCTGAAGTCTCGCTCTTAGCTCAAGTGGTTCTAGAGTGAACCTAGCTGGTCACATATCCAGTATCTTTACTCTCATCTCTATCAAACAAAACCAGATCTGATGATTACCGGGGCTACTGTGAAATGCTTTCGCACCTGAGAGCGAGGTGAGGTTGTTGGAGAGAAGACACCAGGCTGGGAGGCAGACAGTCGGTTTCCTGGTCTTGATGGTCTCTGGTATGTCCATTGCCCTCTCTGGGTCTCACTTTCTGTGTTTGTACAATGAGGGGGCTCATGAACGATAAAACGAAACCTTGCATGTGAATGCATTTTGCAAACTGTAGAATGTTCTCTCTAATCTCTTGTATGTTTGGGAGATTCTCTCATATAATTATTGATGTTTTAGCAATTTTGAAAGGAAAAGGAAATGACCGTTTTCTCCATCTTGATTTTCTGCAAGTTGACTCAAATAATTGACGTGCTTCTCTAGCGTTTCCGCAGTACTTCCCTTGGCGTGGCCTTGGGGCCAGCTGTTGACCTCTCTAGGGCCCTCCTTTCTCTGTTCATAAAACCAGGACCAAATCCCGTCCACTTCACAGGAGTTTCTAGGATGCCCCTGGATGACTCGTGTGGGATATCTGGTAAACCCTGAAGGTCTCAGCACTCTGCAGGCAATGAGTGTGGAAGACTAACTAGAGAGGACACGGATTTGACACCTGGGGAACTCACATGACCATCTAAAAGGTTTCTGCCTAAAACTCGGGCTCCTTGGACATTTGGGAGCGGGGAAGCTTTCCTCAGTCCCAGCACACAGCAGCCTTTCAAGCAAAAGACATTTAAAAAATGTCTATAAATTTGGAGTATGACTTACCTAGTTAGCCTAATGTGTTAGTCTTTCTAACTGGTCATGTTTTCTGTTAACTCTAACACTTGGCAAAGTCGGCCTTAATTTCATTTGAACATTAACATATCAGTCCCAATACTTTATATACCTCAAGGGGGCTTGGCCATGACAAGATGAGATTTCTGTCTTGCTCGAAGCTATTCCTTTATATGTTTTACAAATAGAGATGCCAGCTCCTGACCAGCTGAGTGATGGGACTCCTGCACGAGGGCGACGCCGGTCAGGCTCTCTCATTCCAGGATGCTGAGAGGCGTGGGTTTCCCAGTCTAGATGCCAGAGAGTTATCTCTACAGGACTCACCATCAACACAACTTCTCTCGCTTTTCTCTCTCGTTTCTATTCCCAGGGTTGTTCCCAGAATTTGTTTTGGTCAAAAACACGTACATAATAAATATGTTAGTTCTTGTTTTACAATTATTTTAGAAAAATCCCCAAATGGAAATTGACATAAACCAGATGTGTGTGTGTGTGTACATATCCATGTATGTGAAGTGCAACTTTGGGGATGTTATGTGTTATGTAGTACAAAGTACTTCATTTTACCAGCTTTACTAGCTGTGGGAAGAAGCTCCCGGCGTTTTGTTTTTATCACCCTGTGCTTGTGCCCTGGTCCTACAAGCTACCGGCTGTGCCATTTTAGACAAATTGCCATAGTTCATTGATTCTAAGGCAATATTTTAAGAAATATTTTAACACCCGACTTGGAATGTATCTTACAATTGATGATATCTTACAATTAAAGTTGCCAGCACGGTTTTCTCTCATCTAGTACGTAGAGCAGTGACTTATCTTACAGCGAAGTGGCCCCGAAATGCAGTGACATCCAGCGGGTCCCGTCCTGAAGTTTGATTTCAGTCTCGGCAGCGTTGCTAGCATGGAGCTGTTTGAAATCCTCAGTGAATTCAGCAGACTTCCAAGCCCGGGCATTCAAGAGAAGACGCGTTGTCATCATTGTCGCATTGACTAATTGAAAATACCGTATTAGACAGCTGGCCACGCTTAGGCCCGTTGCACAGATGAGAATGTTTAGGCCCAGAAGAGCTGGGTCACTCGCCCGAGGCCAGGGTCCGCTCCAGCGCGGCGCCTGTCTGACTGGGGGGGTGCGCTGCCCCCACCCAGGCTACCTCTCGGCTGTGAACCCCTTCGCATCTCACATGTTCTGCACCCACAAAGTGTAGCCCCTTGTTTACAAACCACAAATCTCTGCGGCTTCTGGGCGGGAAAGGAGGGGCGGAGCCTCCGACCCGCGGGGATGCGGGCCCCTAAGCGAGGATATTTATGTCCAGGTGCCTCCGCGCTGTGGCTGTTTAATCACCTCCGATCCCGCCAGTAATCACTCGCATCGCGTTGTGCACGTCAGCGAACTCGGCTCCTTTAATATACATGAGGAAGAGGCAGGGATATTTCTCACTGAAGGTTTTATGGAAAATTCTGCATTTATTGATTCTGTTCCTTAAAGCTTATTCTTTAAACCCTTCCCCCCACCCCTACACAGACACACACGCACGCACGCATGCACCCCCCCCATAGATGACAAAAATGATGGCCGTGGCCACGTTTGTTCAACCCAACAAAAATATAGCATATTGACAACATTATCTGTCATCCCCACATTTCACCTGCAGTAGGAAACCACTTGATCTCCAAAGGCTGCGGACGACATCAGTTCACAAGACTATATTTTATTCATGCACATTAAAGACAACCATATGCAAGGGTCCCTGTAACTCAGGAAGGGAAAGAGAGGAAACTCGCGCCTGGGCAGAGCCTTCGCTGCTCACACAGGCGGGGCGTGCAGTCGGCTTCCCGGGTCCTCTCCGGTCCCTCGCGTCTCGGCGGTGGGCTCACACCCACGGGCCTGCTGAGCTGGCCCTGTCCTTGGGGGCCATCCCTTTCCCAGGGACGACGGAGGGACATTTGTGGGTCACACGTTGCATTCCATAGAAGACACGACTAGAGCCAAGTGTACTCGCCTTGCCTTTCTCAGCTTCTGAAAGGGACAGGCCACCTTGGGGAAAACACTTCGTCTCCTTGGACTTCTGCTTTGTCCCCTGGAAAGTGAGGACAGTCGTCGTGGGCACTGCAAGGACGACCCCCGAAGAGGCTGCCCTGGTGCTGGGCACGGTTCCACCTGCCCGCCTGCTTTATGTCGAGGTCTTCGCCCCCGGTTTCCCTGCTGCAGACACGGCAGCAAAGCTGAGACACTGTGCTCGATGTCAGGTCACTGCTTAAGCCATGAAAACACCTGGGTTGTCCTTGTCTGTCCTTTTCTATTGGACAAGAATTCTGGTGCCGCTCCTGACCCTGTGTCTCCTGCAGTCTTGGGAACCAAAGGCGGCTCCTGCCTCCACCCCCATCGGGGGGGAACGTGTCAAAGCCGACGAGTGGGTGTCTGGGTCCCCCCAGAAGGCGCTGGTCCGGGTGCCATCCTGTGACTCCTGGACCCCAGAGTAAAGGCCTCTGCCTCACAGCGCTTGGCGCTGGGCGCTCGGGAAGGCAGGTGGCGCTCAGCCGGCCGGGAAAACAGGCTCATGCGTTTTCCTCGTGGTCACCGGCACCCGTGGTCAGTAATAAAGGTGTTTGTGGCGGAGTGGCCATGTCAGCCACCCACCCCTGCTGAAGGCTGCATGTTACTCCTTTACAGGACATACACGCACACACACACACACACACACGTGCACACACACACATGCACACACACGCACACACATACACGTACACACACACACACACACACGGGCACACACACACATGCACACACACGCACACACATACACGTACACACACACACACGAGTCTACCCTTAAACAATGGAATGCCTCTGATCCATCTTTTAACTAACCAAAAGTAATATCTCGACAATTTCAATGGACTAATTACACACGTGGCCATCTCGAGAGTGCCCATTCTGGGCCTTCTGTCTGGACAACTGTGTGTTCTCAGCTGGAAGGTTGGGACACAGACAGGGGGTTTCAATTACTCTGACCTTACGAAATTGAGGGCTGCGAGTTCCTGCCCCCGGTGCCAGAGCAGCAGAGGGGAGCCATGGAAGGAGGGGGTGGCCGTGAAAGGATGGGGGGGCTGCCCCCAGAGCTCAACTTGGTCTCTGCCTGTCTGCCTGGAAAAGCGCAGTGAGCTGCACCAGAGGCGACGGACAGTGCAGAGGCCACGGTGCAGCATCTGGGAACCTGCCGATGGGCCGCTCCTCAGCTGTCTCTCATTTGCTCGCGCTCTGTGCCGTTGGACCCCCTTCTGCCTCTTCTCCGGCGTTTCTTTTATCTCTGCCTCCTCTCTCCCCCCCCTTCTCTTTTGCTTCTTAACAGACGGAAATAAACGTTCCATCTTCCACGGGCACGGGCCTGTTGGTCCATGAACACATTCTAAGGATTTATTTCGTGACTGATGATCTACAATTATTTCAGGGAATTCTTAGATAAACTTAAAAAACAGCATCCTGGCCTCACAGACACAAACCCCGAGTCTCAGAGAAATGAAATGATGTGCCCCTGGTCACCCAGCCCGGAAACCGCCGCTCCCTGAATGCACCCAGCTCTGTGCGACTTCAGAGCCCTCCCTCCAAGGGCGCCTCACGCTTACCCTGACCTCTCCCAGCCTGTCCAGAGCAAGCGCGGGCTCTGACAAGACAGGGCTCGGCCACCCGCCCACCCTCGTGTCACTGTGGGACCAGCAGTCTGGACAAAGCCGGGGGAAGGATCAGAGGCAGCCCAGGCTGCCGCCTGGAACGAATTTCCAAACCAAAGCTGGCAGGTGGCTGAGCTGAATCCGGGATCCCCTCAAAGGCCCTCCCCACGTGCTGGCCCAGGCTTCCTGTGCTGCAGGGCTCCCGGGACGGCCGGGGAGCAGCACGGGCAGGGGGGACCCCTGCTTTCCTGGGTGTCCCAGGCGGGCGGTGGCAGGTGTGCCCGGGCATGACCATGCAAGACCTGCCCCCCACACGGCACAGGACCCTGCCCAAGCCTGATATTGCTCTTCCCAGAAGTGCAGAGCCCCACACAGAGGAGGCAACGGCCTGCTGTCCCGGAGGAAGGTGTCCCTCTAGGATGATGTTGCCGGATTTATGAATAGCACTGATTACATCAAAGCCTCGTTTTGAGAATTACATTGGAAAACTGTGCTAAGCCTGGCTGGTGTGGCTCAGTGGTTGAGCATCGACCTGTGATCCATGTGATTGTGGTTCGATTCCCGGTCAGGGCGCAGGCCCGGGTTGCAGGCTCGATCCCCAGCAGGGGGCTTGCAGGAGGCACCCGGTCAATGACTCGTCACTGATGTTTCTCTCTCTTTCCCTCTCCCTTCCTCTCTCTGAAATCGATAAAATATATTTTTAAAAAAGGAAAGAAATGAAAACTATGTTAAGCACCTACCTGAGGATCTGACTCATAATAAATGCACAATGACACTGTCCTTCCTCCCTCCCTCCCTCCCTCCCTCCCCCCTCCCTCCCTCCCTCCCTCCCTCCCTCCCGAACTCTAAGGAAATACATTCACGTTGTTTGAAGGCACCGAGCTTGTGGCCGTTTGTTACGACAGCCATGGGACTTCCAGAGGAAGGACAGCGTCAGCTGAGGTCCTGCCCAGGTTGGCCGTGCAGAGGCCAGAGCTGCTCCTGGGACAGGCCATCTGCTCGGGGGCCAGACGGGTCCTGACCCTGGACTCCGGGCGGGGGGTCCGGCCTCGGGGACGCAGGCAGCCCCAGGCAGTGGGGATGGAGGCGATGTCTGCGCGCGTCTGTTCCGGACGCTGCTCCCTCCACGGTGGACTGTCCGGCCCTGACACTCACAGCGCAGCTCTCTAGTCTGTGAGGCTCAGAGAGGCGAAGCCACAAGCCTGGAGCCACACAGCAAGCCAGGGGTCCAGGGGGACGGTAGTCCCAGCCCCTGAGCCCTGTGGCAGCGGCTCCCCAGCAGGAAGCCTCCTCTCTGGAGCCTTTCTTAGCTCCCTGCTCCGTGTGTCTGGTTCCTGATTCCTACGGGCCTGCAGCTCCCTGCAGCCCCTGCCTGAGGGAGGCCACCACGTTGAAAACGCAGCTGCAGCGTGAGCCCCCCGACCTGGCTCCGGGCTCCCGGGAACCCACACTCCTGTGGTTTTCCACGACGCCAGAACCTCGCACAGGACGGAGCTGGGGGCTTGGCCTTGCAGGAGGAAGGCTCTTTGATGGAGCCTTGACCCCGTGCCCAGGAGCCGGGCGGCTGGTCCAGCCTCAGACCCGACTGCTCCTCCCTGAATAAAGGGGTCACTGTTCCCCCCGGCGACCAGAACACCCAGGACGCCGCTGCGCTCCAGCTGGTAACCAGGAGCCGCCCGCGGGTGGGAGGCAGGACCACGCGGCCGCGTGGACTCGAGGGAAGCATTTGCACGTCGCGTTTGCCAAGCTAAAGAGAAACGCTCGCAGCCCTCTTCCCCCGACACCCTCCTCTGCGGGCACCACCCGCCCGTCGCCGTCTTTAATTCAGTTTTATTTGTAGTATCGAGGAAACCTAACCCAAGGCCGTCATGCTGGTGTCCTTGGCTCGGGGCTCAGACCCTGAGCACTTGGAGAAACGCCGGCCTCGGAAGGGATGGGCGCTCGCGCCGTCTGCGTCCCCGTCGACTGGCAGCCCCGGCGCTTGTCAGACGGCAGCTCAACCCGGGCTTGGCTCAGCGCCTTCCCGTGGGGGGCCCAGTGGCTTCCACGTGGATCTGAGAGAAAATGGGGGAAAGCAGTTACAAGGCCAAGCTCAAGTATGTCACTATTCATTCCACCTATTTTTATTTTAAAAAAATACCTTTTTATTGATTTTAGAAAGAGAAGAAGGGAGAGGGAGGGAGAGAGAGAGAGAGAGAGAGAGAGAGAGAGAGAAACATCAATGAGACAGACAGACATCAATCGGCTGCCTCCTGCTTGCCCCCTACTGGGGACTGAGCCTGACCCTGGGCACAAGCCCTGACCCTGACGGGGAACTGAACGGGTGACATCTAGGTGCACAGGATGACGCTCAACCAACCGAGCCACTGGCCGGGGCTCATTCCACCTCCGAGCTTTCATGCTGTGCTGTGCTTTCTTTCCTCTGCCTGGTAGCTCCTCTGAGCCCTCCTGTGTGGGCATGGGCATCGCTACCGGTGGCTGGAGTTATGGACCCGGTTTGTCAAAGCTGCCCATGGCCATGCTCTTTGGAACCCTCCACACTGCCTTGGGGACGGGCCCCTGGTCTTGCTTTGGTGGATAAAGTGGCCCCATGCATGAGGCAAACCAAGACCTGACTATAAGACCTGAAGTATGCTTGGCATTGGGGCTTGTCCCCTTGGACACTCGGCCATGCAAACAGTGTGGGCTGACCTGCTGGAGGGGAAGAGACGCAACACCCAGAGAGGCCCGGTCACCCAAACACCGTCATCATAAGCCTGCCATGGCCCCAAGGCCCTGAGTAGGCAGGCCCAGCCCAGGCCAGCAGGAGTGCCCAGCTGGGCCTGGTGGAGCTGAGGTTTGATCCCGGGGAGGTCGAGGCAGACACGGCTCTTGGTCCCCACTGTAAGCACCTCTTTCATCAGCGGCCGTTACAGGGACACACACAGGGAGGGAGGCGTCTGGGGTGTGTGTGTGGGGGGTACATATTAGATTCTTTATTTTTCCACGTGCTTTATTTGGGCCCCATAGAAACACTCAACAGTGGGAACTCTCGCCACTAGTTGGCTGTCATGAGCCGTCACGGATGCAGGGACCTGAGCAGAAGGTGCCACTTTTGGGTGCTTCCTCTGAACCACAAGCCTGATAAGTTGCAGAGCTGGGAGAAAGCTCAGTTCTGAGTGTGCCGCCTCTCAGGTTTCTCGGGGAGGGGAAGGAAGGAAAAAGGTTTCTTATGCACGTATCTGGGCAGCCTGGTGGCTTTGCAGACTGGATTTTTCATAGTCGTGGCAAACATTCCCTGATGATCGACGTCTGCAGGTTAGGGCAGCAAGGAGGCGAGGCAGGCGGCTAATCCACGGCACGGCCGGGTGGCCGGTGGGGCGGCTGGGAGGCCTCGCTCGCGTCCAGGGCACGGCCAGGGGCACAGTGCAGGCCCTGAAATGTCTGCAGAACATCGTCGAGTGCTTCCTTTACCCAAACACACAGAAGGAGGCCTGGCGGCCAGGCTTTCTCAGGAGCAGACAGCTGACCTCCGTGGGGACTGCTTCTGCAGGGTTTCGCAGGTTAATTCTGGTTCGTTAGAGGGATGTTGATTGGACTCCAAACCAGGCGTGACCCCAGGGATGGATGGAGGTGCAGAGTGAAACCACTCTGCCTGTCTCCTGACCCTAGCAACTGAGGCAGAATCGGGGACACTGACACAGAGGGGGGGGCGGCACCCACACTTGCCCCCAGCGGCTCTGGAGCAGCCAGAAGCCAGGGGTGTCCTGTCGAGGATCATGCACGCAGAGCATCCCAGAGGATCATGGGAAGGATGCGTGGTTTTCCACCCCTGCAGGAGGGCAGAGAGGCCTGGCTTCACGGTTGAGAGAGGTCTCTACGGGCATCACATCTTGGGGGGAAGGAGACTGCAAAGCCATCGTCTGGGAACCTGCTCCTAGCTCTGCAGGGTCTCCTGCTTCTGGGATGGGCAGGGCATTGCTCTGCAAGCAGGGGCCCCCTAGTGGAAGGAGCAGAGAGGGGAGGACTCCTGCCCCAGTTTGCCCCTTGGAATCTTCCTGGAAACCCCGGAGAGGGGAGTGTTCTCCTCTGGTCCCATTAGAACAGTCCTCATGCCGCAGAGGCCTCCGAGCTGAAGCAGGAGGCAGCAGGGGCCTGGGTGGTTTGGACCCCGTCTCCAGCTCTCTCCCCCTCTAAGGCCCAGGAAGGGCTCAGCAGGCTCCAGCAGCTCTGTGCAATCACACCCTGCGCGGTTCTTTGTGTCCGAAGCCCCTTCTCTGTGCAAGGCCTCGGCACCCAGACCCCTAGACAGTGCACCTGTCCCCAGCCATGGGGGCTTCTCTTTGGGGCCCGGGGCTGCCTGGCTCAGCAGAGCTGCTTTTTCCTGCCCCGCTGGTTTCTGGGTCTCTCCCCCGGCAGGTCCCGAGCAGTGGCCTACTTCGAGGTGAACAGCCCAGCAGCCCCTCGATGGGAGATGGGAGGAAGTGATAAGCACAGCTGCGTCCTCAGCGCGGGGCTTCCTCCTCTACAGAAAGCAGGTTCTCACGGTGCCTGCGAGGCCTGCAGCGGGCTGGAGCCCTGCCCTTTACAGTTAGTCACCTGCTGGGCGGTGGCCCTCTCCGCGAGGTGCTCGAGATGACTGCAGCAGATAAAGCAGAGGGCAGCAGAGGACGGGGTGCCTGCCTGGCTTCTGAGAGGGCCCTGGTGCGGCCAGGGTGCAGGGATGGGCTGGAGGCATCTGCATCCAAGGGGACCATCCTTTATGTCCTGAGCAGGGACAGGAAGGAGGCCAGAGACCATTGCATCTCTTCTGTCTTTGCCAACGCTGGGCTCTGGTCTGAAGACCTGGGGACAGTGTCTTCATTCCTTTCCACAACTTGCAGCTAAAACAGAGCTTCTCAACCTCGGCTCTATTGATGTTGGGGCCGGGTCATTCTGTGTCAGGGGGCTGCCCTGAGCATTGCCAGTAGTGTCCCCATCCCCAGTCGTGACAGCCAAACATGTTCTCCAGACATTGCCAGTGTCCCTGTCAAGAACCCCAGGGATATGACTAGAGGATATCAGGAGTTACTGAGCCCCACGCAGGAAAGGCTTGTTCAGGACGAGTCAAATCCAAGCCCTTTTGTTTAGTTTCATCTTTGCTTTTCACACCGCCCTTGACGTGAGTTCAGGAAACCCTAACCTCTCTGGGTGTACACCCTCAACCGTGACCGACGTCGCCATTACCTGCCGCAGGGGTGATCCCAAAGATCAAACACAAACACCACGATGGGTCCCCGGTGTGCAAATGTAGACGATACGGTGGGTTTGTGGTGGGTCTCTTCCCTTAGACAGGAATATTATTTTGAAAGGAAACAAGTGTTCATGAGGATTCCTGGCACCCTGAAGGACTCCACCACCTGGGCCCAGGGCACTAGGTTCTGGCTTAATGGGTCTGGGTGGACCTGAGTCTGGGTGGCACCAACCTCCTTAAAAACTCCCCAGCTGCCCCATGCTCAGCCAGGGTGGGGACTTGCTCAGGGGTCCTTCTAACAACTACAGTGGCTCCAATGTCAAGTCCACCTGTTTTGTTTTTGTTTTGTTTTTTAACTTCTCTTTATTGTTGAAAGTATTACAGATGTCCCCTTTTTTCCACATTGACCCCTCTACCCCGCCCCCCAAGCCTTCCCCACACTATTGTCTGTGTCTATGGGTTATGCATATATGCATATAAATTCTTTGGTTAATCCCCCCCCCCCCCTGCCGCCTTTTCTCCGAGATTTGTCAGTCTGTTCCATGCTTCTATGTGCCTGGATCTATTTTGTTCATCAGTTTATTTGATGAGTGGATAAAAAAGCTGTGGGACATTTACACCATGGAATACTATGCGCTGTAAAGGAGAAGGGTCTCTTGCCCTTTGGGACAGCATGGAGGGACCTAGAGAGTATTATGCTGAGTGAAATGAGCCAGCCAGAGAAAGACAAGTGTCACATGATCTCACTCATACGTGGAATCTAAAGAAGTCCACCTGTTTTCCATCCTAGGCAGGGAGCGAGGGAGGTCTGTCCAGCAAACTCCCAGACAGAGATGATGCCGCCCAGGGGAGGAAGGGCCCAGATAGCTCTAGAGCGTTCTCCAGAATTTTCAAGTATGAACCCTAAATATTTACCATGCCATACATACCTGAGTCAACTGCTACTCAGGGGTAAGTGAAAAGAGATGAGATATGAGCCTTAGGGCAGGTACTGTATGTAATTTAATGCTTTGTATGTGTTCTTAAGATAAAGGCATGAAGAATTTTCTGGAGAGCAAAGGGAGCAGGTCCCCGAGCCTTCCTGTTCTCCCTCAGCCTCGGGGACAGGTCCTGGTGGCAGGCTGGCCCGGCCCATCTCCGTTCCACAAGCCTTTGTCACGCGATCACTTGTGGCTGCAAACGTGCAAATACAATGATGTGTGTGATCCAGCTGAGCGGTGGGGATCTCCGCCTAAGGCGGCTGTGTGGGTGCCAGCTGCCTGGGAACAAATACATCTCTAAAGGAGTCAACTGTCCCAGGATTCATCGGTGGAGGACAATCGCTTTTAAATACAGTCTAGTGGCTGGGACCGTAAACATTCTTTTTGTTCAATTAGTTTATTTGGTTTGAATTGGAGACACTTGGCTATTAGCTAAGAAAAAGAAATGTTATTGCCATTCAGCAGTAAACCCCCAGCCTCCTTCCCCAGCACTGAGGCATGGCAGAGCCACCCAGCGAAAGAGGTTTTTGAGGAGGCTCCAACTGTTTGCTGGGAAGTGAGTCTTACAGGGAACCAAAGTCCAGCAAACTCCACCGTGGAAACCTATCTCCACCCACAGTCCTGAACAAGGGCTGGGGAGGGAGGCACTCATCCGATTTTCTCCCGGCGTCTGGCAACCCGCCCGGCATCTGGGCAGCCCTCTGTTGGACGGTGCTTCCAAAGCCAGGTTTTGCAGCTGGGTCCGGGGCCTCGATAGGAAGGTGATCTATTTACTACAGGATGTGTCCCGATGAAAGGAGCCACCGTCCATCCGGTCACTCAGATGAGAAGCCTGGGAATTATCCATGGAGTCTCCTTTCTCTCAACCCTCACATCAGATGGGTCCCCAGACGCTGAGAGTCTACATCCTGCATTTGTCTCCATCTGCCACGTGCTCCCGTTTTGAAGTCCTTGGGGAAGGACCCCATCATGATTTCTCGCCCCATGATGCCCCGTGATGCATCCGTGTCCTTAGTGGCCCTTTCTACCCTAGTCTCCCTTGGAACTGGGAGGTCTTAGTTTCATTGGGCCTCCATAGCAAATACCACAGACCCGGTGACTTACAAGCCAGAAATTATTACATTTTTTTATAGTCCTGGAGGCTGGACGTTCAAGATCAAGGTGTTGACAGGTTTGGTTTCCTCAGAGGCCTCTCTCCTTGGCTTGCAGATGGCTGCCTTCTGGCTGTGTCCTCACATGGTCGTCTTTTAGTCTGTGCGATCCTGTGTCCCACTCTCCTCTTATAGAGACAGCGGTCATATTGAGTTAAGGCCCCCCCACAGGGCCCCATTGTACCTACCTACCTCTGTAAAGGCCCTAACTCCAGATACAGTAACATTTGAGGTTAGGGCCTCACTATGGGAATTTTAGGGGGACACACTTCAGAACATAACAGACAGTTTCCTAAATAAAAAAACATAAGCAGGACACTTCCCCACAGAGAGTTTCCAGTTGGTCCCTGTGGCCGTGGGATAAAGGTCCAGGTCTTTGGCTCCAACCTGAGGCCTTCCAACACCCGGGCCCCGACTGCCCTCAGCCCATCTCTTCTCCCTGCCCTAAGACTGGGCCTCGTCTACTTCTGCCCCAGGTGACATTCTCAGCGCTCTTGAATACTGACTCCTGTCCACCTTGTAACAGTTGGATGCAGAGGGACAATGTCAGTGACCCGCGCTCCATGGGGACTCCCCTGTGCAAGTCCCTGTGTCAATTAGCTCTCTGTCCCCGATACCTGGCACGGCATCTAGAGTGAAACAGGCACGCGATAAGAGGTTGTTCAGTGAAATATTTTAAATCCGTGTTTGGCCTTTGTGTGGCTCTATTTACTCCGAAGCCGGCCTCCTGGGGAGCTAAGGATGTGTAGGGCGGACCCAAGCGCCTGCCTGCGGGTTTGCGGGTGCACCCGAGATGTCGCCCTGCTGTTCGGGACTAGGATATAAACGGCTGCTCTGGGTTGGCCTTGTCGCATCTGTTGTCCTCTCGGCCTGCACACCGCGCCCGCGTCTCCAGGCTGTGCCCACAGGCTGCCCCCTGACGGGCGGCTCGGCCACTGCTCCTTGGCCTTGGAGCAAGCTTTCCACGGGCATCTTCCCGCTTCCGTCCTTCCCCCTTGGTCCCACTCACCCCCAGTGCTTCATCCCCACAGCAGCCCTTCCCCTGGCCGGGTGACGTGTCTGCCTGACGCCGGGCCTGCTCGGCACCCCGCTGTCTCTCCCTTCGCCCCATTTCCTCCCACTCGGTTGTATCTGTAACCAAGGCAAACCGTGGCTTCCACCTGTTTCTCTTTATGTTTCCACTTGTTTAGATCTCAGGCTGAGAAGAAGGGTGATGGCAAGGACTCTAAACTTGGGTGCAGCTCCTGGACTGCCGAGCTGTTTGGGGGTGCAGGCCAGATTTGAAGGGGCTGCGGCTTTGGTGGGGCCGGTGGAGGGCCTCGTGCCGCGTGGGCGGCGCAGTTTGACCTTGGCGGTTGGAGGGCTCGGGTGGCCCAGGTGGACCCTAACAGCTGCGCAGCGGGCTGTTAACTGCCTGGCCCCGGTGCGCAGCTGCAGGTGAGGGGTACATGGCAATTTGACTTTGGTGGGTGATCACGGCTTCTGGTGACTGTGTCCGCAGTGGAACAATTCTCCTTAGAAGCAAACTGCACGACATCAGCCGCACAGAGGCCTGGGGGCTGGGTGAATGGCTTTCAGCAGAAAGGAATCAGGCTACGAGCACCTCTGGAAGGGCAGGTGACCATTGCAGGTGACCTCAGCAGATGCTATCCCCACGGGGCCTGCTGGTGCATGTGGCCATGCTGGCTGCAGCCAAGGTGTGGGCCTTGGGCAGCACCAGCGGCCTTAGGGTGCACCTTGTCCTTGAAATACACTGTACAGCAGACAAAGGCCTCAGGGGAACCCACCCAGCAGAGCCCACTTTGATGGTGAAGCCCAGGGACATCCCTGAACTCCCCACGCTCAAACCCCCTGGGTGAAGGGAACAGACTGGGCCCAAGCCACAGGGATGTCCGGAGGAGTGACAGTGACCCCAACTGCCACACACAACATTTCCACCCCACAAGCGCCACCCAAGACCCAGCTGATATCTGTGGCTCCTGTGGGGTGAGGCGGGGACCACAAGTGAGAGAAAACCCCTTTCCTTCCCCTTCAATTTTCCATGTCAAAGTTCTTCAACGCTATCATGTCACAGATGTGTCCCCCAGTCTTTAGAAGCTCAACTTGAATCACATTGGACAAGGGAGCCCTTTGTATGGTTAGCTCTCTTTCCAGATTGCAAGAGAAGTCTAAATACAGACGGCAAACAGCCTGACTCCTCAGCCTGCACCTGGGCCGCGCCTCCGCCTCGCCTCCGCCCCTGCCCCTAAATGCCACCTGCCTGCCCCCTGCGTGGCGGGCGAGGAGGGGCCCACACAGCCTTTGAGGGCGGCGTCTTCTAGGGGCTGTTTCATCTTGGTTTAGCTGCAACCCCTCGGCTGTTTTGTCTCTAATTTGGCCCCCATTCTCCCCAGCTTCTCACAGCCCGGCCCCAGGCAGCATTTTCTTTGGGGACCCAAGGGGGCCATTTGGGGCCAGGTCTGTGAGGTCTCATCCACCCGGATCTTGCAAAGAAATCCAGCTGCTCAAGGAGCAGGCGCCAGGCCTGTCCTGCTTCCCAGATGTTGCCCAGGCTGCTGCACCCTTGAAATCCATCTCCCCTTAGTCTGTCCTGCCACTTGTCAAAACCTCACCTCCCAAGACTTCAGAGACCCCCAAATCTGACTCTTCCTTGAAAGCCTTTGGGACTCCCAGTCAGAAAAACTGTTTTTTCCTCTGTTTGCACGCGGCGTTTGCGTCATGATTCCACAGACCACACACTTCTCATCACATCTCCTCTTCATTTGTGTGAAAACCCGTCTCCCAGCGGTTCCCCAAACACAGGGACCCCTTTTTATTGTGACTTATACCTCCAGCCCCTTCTTTCAGGCCCTGGATGGTGCCTCTATGTGGCAGAACTCAGTGAGCACCCCTGGAAATGATCGAAACGACATCCTTTCCAGGGCCACTGGAAAAGTACCACATGCTGGCAGTTTGGGTCCTGCCCCTGTGGTGTTGTGTGACCTCTGCAAATTTTAAATATACTCAAGCTCTTAATCTCCTTGGCTGTAAAGAAGGCTAATAGTGTGAATTCTGGCGGATTCTGGTGTTGAAATGCGATAACATATTACAAATACCACATCTATGAGGACGTGGCCAGCACTGGGGACTTTCAGAGGGTGCAGTCCATCTGCTCAGGGCCACATCCACCTTAATGACTCTTTCCTGGGGCTCTCCGGGTTCATATATAAGCCAGTATCCAATGACAACATGGTGATATATGTCTAAAGTCTTATCAATGCCCTGGCTGGGTAGCTCAGGTGGTTAGGGTATCATCCCAATATGCCAAGGTTGTGGGTTCAATCCCTGGTCAGGGCACATACAAGAATCAACCAACGGGTGCATGGATGGGTGGCACAAATCAATGTCTCTCTCTCTCTCTTTCTCTTCCCCTCTCTCTAAAATCAATAAAAAAATTTAAAGTCTTATAAGTGGACTTTCTTTTTGACATAGAAATTTTAATTGTGGATTTTTCTAATAAAAACAATCATATATAGGCAAAGATCTATCTACCAGCCACTCCCTTATGTGATTTATGCTGCTAACACTCTGGAAACAAGTACCCACCGGTAATGAAGTAGTTAAGCAATCTGTGGAGCAGCCATTAAATGGAATGCTAAGAAGCAATTAAAAATCATGTTTTAGAAGTCTGCTTAATGACACTTAACATGTCCGCAGTGTTTTCAAAGAGAACAAGCAGAATTAAAATAAAATTATGCATATATAGCTATAGAAAAATAAGACCAGAATTAAATACATGAATAAAATAAACTACATGAGAAAGTTTATAGCTCTATCCAGGTAAGAGGGTTATTGATGATTTTATTTCTGGCTTGTTGCTTTCCCAGTTATTCTAATACATACACACACACACACACACACACACACATATACACATAAAACACACACATGTATGTATAAACACATATACACACACACACACATATATATATGCTGGTTTCTCTATGTGAGATCTCCTCAAAGAGTGACTTTGTTTCCCCAAGCACAGTGGACCCCTTGGCTACTTGCCCTCTCCCCATGTAAACTCTATGCAAATGCAAAGTTGGATAGAGCCTCAGTGCTCTGTAGACCCTCAACAGCACAGAATAATAGAATTTAAGGGGGCAGAAGGGAGCTCTGGGCATCACCTGCCCACTGGTCCCCGGTGAAGGGATCTCCAAGGCTCCAGCCCGACAAGGGTCCACCTAGTCTTCTCATGGGCACCCCCAGGGCCAGGGCGATCCCACCAGGGAGTGCGGCCTCTCACTGCTGCATCGCTCAGGTTGCCTGGAGCGCCTACTGAGCCAGACTCTGTGCTCTCTGACTCCTGGGGCCGCACAGCGTCAGTCAGCTCCCTTGTATAAATGACAACCCTTCCAATGTGAGAAGACAGGTCATGTGTCTCCTGCGCCATTCCTTTCCCAGACAGATGTGTGAAAAAGACTGGGGGGCTTTAGTCAATATGGGCCAGCAGCACCGGCCTCTGACACAACTCAGCTCTGAAGGGGTTCCCTCCTTGGGAAACCCTTTCAACACCCTCAGTAGACATCGGGCTCCCCCACCAGACTCCCACAGTGACCTGTCTCTCAGCATCTGTGAGGATGGGGTCCCTCTCCTCAGTACTTTGCAACCTCCTCAAGTCAAGGGATCTTTGCCAACTCTTATCTGCATGCCCAGAATTTAACACAGGCATGTGTCATTCACTAGGTCATGCAGCACATTTATCAGGTGCCTACACTGAGCCAGGCACCTGAGCCGGCCACTGGGTTACTCTGATATACGCCTGGGACCAAAACAGATAGGAGCCTTCCCTGGATGGAGCCTGTGGCCCCAGGAGGAAGTCAGACTATAAATAGATGATAGATAGACAGACAGAACGGAAGGGTTGAATGGATGAATGGATGGATGGACTTATAAGTAACGCTGTGTGAACGTCCTATACACATACCTTTGTTCACCTCCCTAACAATTTTCTCAGCTCTGTTCCAAATTGAATTCTCCAGACAAAGCCTCTACATAGGCTTTTAGGCAACTGGGATGTTTTTAGGCAACTGGGTGGCTCCTTCCCCTCCCAGCTCTGCCAGTTTTTGTGGTCCCCCGAGCAGAGCCTGGACTTGACTCCCATGTGGGTTTGCATACTTTGGTGTGTTATTTGCTGGGTTGAACAGGTCCTTGTAAGGCTTGGGGAACAGGGACAACTAGAATGAAGCCAAGTCATGGTTCTCACTTCTCGCTGGCCCGGGCCTGACCTTTGGGATGAATCTTCCCCCTTGCCATGATCATAAGGTCTCTGCTAAAGAATGAGAGAAGACAAGGGCACTGAGCTAAGTCAGGGCTCACCGATGGATGCTGAGGCTCCAAGGCACTCAGAGGTGCTGAGGATGGCGGCCCGGAGTCCTCCTGGGCTCCGAGTTGGGCAAATGACACCATCGCAATGACACTTAATCTCTCGTAATTAATTGAGGATCCATAAAGATAGCACAACTGGCAAACGGGTCTACAATTAGCATGTTAATGTGCTGACCCTTGCCAGGTGAGCTGCATGGATTTTCGCGTGGGAGATGTGCGGGGACCCGAGGCCAGGAAGCAGACCCAGTGCAGGGAGGTGTCTGAGCTCCATTATCCCACTGACGGGCTGCTTTGTTCCAAGACAAGGATTAGTGCTAATAATTTCTCCCCAGGGAAGTACTATCTGAATCCCCGTGTTCTGCAGCCAGAGTCCTGTGGGGAGTGGGGAAGAAAGGGCCGCGGAAGCAGGTCCATCCCAGGGCTTCTGCGCGCCGACAATGGAAGGGCCCCGCGCACCTGCCTCAGTCTCGCCTTGTCCTCACTGGACCTCAGGGTTTGCTCCAGGCTTTGTGGAGGAGCATTTGGCCACCACGCACCTTGAGGGGTAGATATGCACAAATGGTTCTGTTTCAAACACATCTTCTGGTCTAGTTTGTCATAAGAATGTGTGATTTATGGAAAGGGCCCTGTCTGAGCCCACTTAGGTAAAATCGCGTGGAGGGAAGGAAACATTGCAGGCCATGTGGACCAGCGCGCTTGGGCTCTAGACCCAGCCAGGGTTAGGGTTAGGGTTAGGGTTAGGGTTAGGGTTAGGGTTAAGGTTAGGGTTAGGGTTAGGGTTTGGTGCCACCACCAAAAGTGACACCACCCCCTTTATACATGTCATCAGGTTTAAAATTAGGTCGTGGGCTGGCAGGCTTCTAGGGCACCTTCTACACTGATAACAGTAATAATTACAAAATTATCTCTAAAGTCCAATCTGAGTAACTTCCGGAGGGACGACATGAAGACAGTTTGCAAAGATGCTAATGGATGGAAAAGAACTGGCCCTTGTTCTGTGCCCACTATGTGCCAGGCTCTGCCATGTGCATGTCCCTGAATCCTCAGAACCACCCGAGGTTTGGGCTGCCCCACTTCGTTTATTGCTGCCGAGTCATTTGGGGCTCGCTGAGTTTGCAACTTATCCGAGTTTACGTAGCTGCCAAGGAGCAAATGTGGGTCTTTATTTTAAAAAAAATGAATAATTGTAGCAGACATGCGCCAAACCCGTTTATAAGTGTTGATTATTACTGTTGTTACTAATTTATTTAATCTTAGCAACACTGTGAGCTGAGAAATTCAGTGACTTTATAGGTTAGCAAAGTGATGCTCAGAGGGCACCAGTGGTTTTTTCAAGGTCAGTAGATTATGAAAAGCTATGAAGAAATATTGCTTTTTGGCTGCATGAATGAGCGGATGGACAGATGGATGAAAGAATGGGAAAATTAATTAGAAAGTCTCTGATGAGGCATGGACAGGTACTGACAGAGGTGATGTGATTATGTGTCTCTTCTGTTTAAAAATCTAAGTAATTTCACACTGTCTGGGGAAAAAAAGAGAAGAGATTCCTCCAACTGGTATGTCATAATAACACTGTGACTTATTGCCCATGTGTTATGTGCTACAAAGAATTAAATGCATTCTGCACAAACGCTCTCTTCAGTCCTCGTAGCCGCACTGTAGGGCACTATTACTGTTTTGCTGATTAACACAGGAAAGAACCTAAGGGCCATAGAAGCCGGCTAATTGGGGAACCCCCCTGGGAATGGGTGACCGCATAATTTATCACCTTACCTGGGACAGTTTGGTAGTGAAGGGGAGACGCTTGGCCAACTTTGTGGGGCAGCAGGCATAACTGGGCCTTTTGGCGTCTGCCGCAGAGCCTGTCATTGTACCTTGGAAGTGGAAATCCCGGGGTGTAGCTGTCTCACCTCGGAGCCCGTGGGCCTGGCCCCTACCCTCCCAGCCCTGCCAGGTTTCCTTTCGCCCTGCGGCGCAGTCTCGGTGGCTCTAACTGGGTCCCGTCTCCACCACTCTGCGCGTTGGCCGGGAGCTGGCGCACTTCCCTGGCGGGGTGCTCAGGGGATCACCCCTTTAGCACAGCCCTCTGCCTGGTGCACTTTCTCCCGCGTCTCTGCCAAACTCCATCGGAACTACCTGTCCACAGCTCCTCTGAGCAGCCTCCTGTAGTATTATTTCCTCCCCCACCCCAATACCTTTTTTATGACGTTCCTCTCATCTCCTTATTTTTCCCACTGAACTGTGAAGTCTCAGGGGCAGACATGCGTCGCTGTAACCCCAGGGCCCGCACAGAGCTCTCAATGGGACTCAGTCATTTTTAAGAAAGGGAGGGAAACCACAGGAAAGGAAAAAGTATGACTACTGGGGGTTCTGATGGAAACGGAAGATGGATCATTCCTTTCACCCACTCACTCAGTTATTCAGCAAAGACTCCTTGAGCACCGCTTACATCCTAGGCCTGGGACCGCGCTGTAAGTCACACCGAGGCTGGCTGGGCTCCGGGTCCTGGCCTCCTAGAAGGGGACAGATAACACATAAGGTACCAAGTAGCATGCGTGACACCGATGCGCTCTGCAGATGGGGCTGGGCACCCGGGGAAGGGCAATGAGCGGGAAAAGGCGTTTCAGGTGCAGAGGGCGCCCTCCCCTCTCCCGGGGCCTGCGCTGCGTGTGAGCTCCTGCCACAGCCTCGAGAAAAACGTCCCGGTCCCCCTCGGCACTCTGTTCGAAAGAACACTTTGAGGCAGAAAACAGGAATTACTGTACCCAATTTGCAGTTTCAAAGACAGATGAGAGCCAGAGAGACATTTCCAGGGGGGCACCGAGAATGAGAAGGGAGCCTGATGTCAGGGCTCCTGGAATCATCTTGTCAGCAGATCTCGGTGACATCAGGCTCCCTTCTCAAAGTCAGTGCTCAAATTTTATCAAATGCCCACAGTGCCTGTGAGACGCCACCTGCAGACGGCTACAGGCTCGGAGAGAGAAGAGGGAGCTTTCAGATTGAGCCTTCTTATGGTCTGGGCCCAGGCTTTTGCAGTTTCCATTATTAAAACAGGAGATTTTTTTTTTTCCCTGGACCAACGTCTCTCATGCGTGAAGCAGCCCAGTTTGCGAAATGGAAACTTACCCTCTGGCGACAGGTTCCTGGGATGGAAGCTGCGTTTTCCATTTGCCCAGGTTTGGATTCTTGCAGAGCCAGCTCCGTCTTCTGTGTGTGCGGATGGTCCTTGCAGACAGCGATGGGCGATGGCTCTGATTCCAGGAGAATTAACAGATCCCAGCACCAGGGAAGCCTTGTCTTTGCCAATTTCCCCGGGAGCAGCGGGGCCTTTGCACTAGCCCAGCCACGTGCTGGCAAAGGAGGGGCCCTCCTCAGGTCCACTCACCTGGAAGGTTCTGGTTTGGAGCCCATCTGGTCTAGTCCAAAGGGCCAACACAAGGGCCAGCTGAAGGGGTGCGTGGGACCCGATCTCTCAGTTCCCGGTGATTCCAATCAGCCTCAGGCTAATTGCAAGGCAGTCCTCATGCCAATCAAGATACTGTGTTTTCAAGAGTGAGGTCAGAGTCAGGTGGTCCTGCTCTGTGAATAGTGAATGCTAAGTAATGTCAATAGTTAAAGATGCTAATGTTCCCCAAAACACGTCCGGTTTCTCTCCTCTCTTCGGCGTCACTTCGCCTTAAGGATCCCGTGCGAGGCGAAGCCGCCCGCTCCGCTCTCGAAGTTACCACGGTGCAGGTGGCCAGCTCTTCCTCCCGGCTCCCCGGAGACGTCTGAGATTGATTTCAGCGGCCCGACGCTCCAATTAGGCATTTAAAGCAACGGAGATAAATTTGAAGATGAAATCACCCTGTCGAAGCTCAGAGGACGGCTGATGAAACATCTCTCTCCTTTTTTTATTCTCAGCCCGCAGAGCGGGCCCTCGCCGGGATCGTGATTTTTCTGGCCTCTTGATATGCAAACCGAGGAGTCCTCGGATCGCGTTTCCCTCTGTACGCGCCGGGCATCGTCGAGCGTCCGCCTGGGTTCGCCTCCTGAATCCAAAGCATGGATTTGCCAAGTTGAGTTGGAGACAGTGAACTCGACGGTTCACGCGGCTTCTAGAACCCCAGGTCTGCACAATTTGGACTCATTTTAATTTCAGACCAGCCGTTCTATTTCACTTGCGTATGCCGGTCGTGAACAATTGATTTTGTGCAAGTTTGGGACTCTCATAGGGTGTAATAGAGCAAGATGCCTTCTTTCAAACGGAATCATTTACTTAAAAATATATTTATAGATTAGTACATTAAAAACAACATCAAAAAATCCCAATAAAAGATATGCAGGAAAACATTACGGCTCAGAGGCAAGGGCTGGATCTGAGATACAATGAAGGCAATGAAAATAAGAGGTGGCCTCTTCAGATATGCCCCCGATTTCCTGTGACTTAGTTTTAGTTTCTTCCGGCCTGTGTATTAAGCAGGAGCATGACGCGGCTCCTCCCTGGAGCACTGCGCCGTCCTAGACAGTTCCCCCTGGGATGTGAGCATCGTTGTAAACGGCAGTGTTGGTCTGAGGGGTAGACAGGCAGGGCTCGGTGCTCCGTGGAACCTGGCGGACCTCGCAGGCACAGCAGCGACTTTCCGATGAGAGCAAAACCTTGGGTTTCCAAGGCAGAGACTTGGATACCGGGGAGGGAGAAGGGTTAGAATGTTGCCTTGACCTTTTGACTCCTGAATGGGGCCTCAGTAGATTAATTGGACCCTCTGGGATGGAATTGCTGGGTCCTATGGTAACTCTATTTAAAACTTTCTGAGGAATTATCAAACTTTTCAACAACTTTTTGTTTTTCAAAGTGGCTGTACCATTTTATGTTCTCAAAAGGGACGTGTATAGGATCCAATGTCTCCACTCCTTGCCAACACTTGTTATTTTCTGTTTCGATACATAGCAGCCATGGTAGTGGGTGTGAAGCTGCATCCGACGGCTTTGATTCGTGTTTCCCGAATGGCTAATGACGTTGAGCATCCTTCCAAATGCTTCCGTCGCTTTCATTATACGGCTATGCGGGCCTTCGCCTTGTTTCTCCACTTCTTGGGCTAACCTTAGCTCCTGCTTCTTGCAGCTGAATCTTTCCTGTTGCGCTGTCCGCAGCCCTGAGAACAGTGCCTGGCACCTGGCAGGTGCTTGATAACTTCTAATAAATTTGATGAGATAAGAGTTGTCTTTATCCGCTAATGTTTCTATAAGACCCCTGACTTATTGATGCATTTCTGCAGGTTGAACTGCACTGGAGGGGACTTATTGGTGCCAGAACAATACCAGGATTTTACTCAGCCACTGGGAAATGCCTGAAAATTATTCTCACTAATCTCCAGAGCAACCTTTTGTAGTAGATACTGTTATCCTCGCTTTATAGAATTGGGAACCTGAGGGATGGAGATGGTGGCAGCGCCAATATTTCATCAGTTTTGCTGTATCTCCTAGCCCCTTAGCAGCTAGGGCCAATGCACTGTGAGCAAAAGTGACATGTCCCATCCAGGACCACGTACTGAAGAAATGACACTCAATTCTTCAGATATCTCCCCTTTTGTGGCAGCAACTGGGGAAGCTGTGCATTCTGAAAGTGCTGCTCTGAGATGGGGATACCCCTGTGGGTCAGCTTCAGGACTGAAAATACGGTGCATATTCCCAATAGACATGCTGTAGGGCAAGAAATGAACCTGTTTTGTATTAAGATGCTGGGATTTGGGACTTATTTGTCACTGAAGCATAGCCTAGCTTAGTACATAGACATGAACTGGTTTTCCTAAACCACCCAATTAGGATGTGGAAGAACCTAGGTTCAAACCATTGACTGTTTGTCTCCAAAATCCCCGCTAATTTCACTCTAACAGCTGCAAGAGTTGCCTGTCTGTGGCACAATTTACAATACAACTGCATATCCATGTCCTCTAATAGGCATTCATCGTTGAGCTGACTTAAATCTGATTTGGGGTCGCCTCATGCATGCCCTTCTCACCCACCTGAATTTTTTATCTTTCCATAATTAAATAGAAGATTTAAGCTTTCTGGGTAGACATTAAGAACTGGTGAACAAATCATACATCTCAGGATGGCGCCCTCTCCAGTAAGTTCCCTTGCTGTGCCTGGGCAGGTATAAGCTTATTGCTGTTACTTGCGATCGGAAAAACCAAAACCGCGGGTTCAGCCAACAGTAAGAACCCAGTCTGGCCGCAGCATACAGGGGGAATGAATGTGGAAAAGCAATGGGATCTTTTTCTGAAGACCCTTGGACACCGAGCTGAAGAGTGTACTTCTAACCAGGGAGCCACCGAAGGCTTCGTGACAATGAGATGTCCAAGGGCACCGTTTAGGGAGACTGACGTGGCAGCGATGGCTTTGGCTATACGGGTTCTTGTCAGTGTTGGCTTCCCCTTCAGTGTCATATATAGACAGAGGCGGGCCAGTCACACTTGCTGAATCACCAATCAGGAAACAGTCATGGATGTTTGCGTTAGAGCATTTCTGGTTTAACTCATCATAGAATTAAAAGGCCAAGCTCGTCAGTATATGTTTTTTCTGATGTTGGAAGCACGGCGCTGAAACACAACAGTGATTGTGATTTGGTCTGTGCCTCTGGGGAGCTTTCAGAGGAAAGTTTGCAAACATCCTAGACTGTCACTAATATTATGGAATGTTGATTATAGGAATGTCCCCGTGGCAGAAAACATGGGATTGGACAGTGTCCAGGGAGTGCGCCTGTGATCTGAATTCACTGCATTCTTACCCCAAACAGGATGGTTGGCCCAGGGAAAGAGAAAGGGGGTCTCATCCTTGGCACCTCAGGCTTCTGGGCCACACACAATTTCTGCTGAAGACATAAAGATCTGGGTGTCCAATGGCTTGATATTCTTTTGGAAGTTTTTAAACAGTTTGGTTATAATATAGTCAATATGAGTTACTTTTGCTTTTATGGGTGTGAGTAGAGTTGAGACACTCTTCGCCTCGAAGCCATCGCAGACCCTTTTCATCAGAAATTTCTGTTTCTTTACTTGGTACGGATAAAATTTGAAATGAAATGCTATGTTTACACCATGAGTGCTTTCTGTGGCTTTGGGAAATGCAGAGTGGTGCAGCCACGTGTACCTTTTATCTCCTTGAACAGAATCAATGGTATGCGAAACTCTGCCCCAAATCTCTCCACATTTACCAAGGAGCAGCTTTCAAGGCAAACCCTCCAAAGGTGCTCACGAGTAGTGGCTCAGAATCTGCACCAGGCAGAGCGAGCCCCGCGGAGGGGCCGTGAGGTGCTTCCACGGCAACCACGAGGACCTGCACTCGGGGGGAGTCTGTGCCGGGCACTGGGTTAGCCATCAAAACTTGGTTCCTATCAAAGCAGTCTTTGGACTAAGCATAAGCATCTATTGGGAAGTGACCCAGGAAGCACTGAGTGGGTGTGGGGACATGAGGCAAGAAAGGGGATGATTCCAACACAGTGTGTTGTGTGAATGAGCAACCGTCACTGTGGGTGACGGGAACTCGCACCTCTGAGGAGCCTCTGAGTGGCACAGTGTAGGTGCTCAAGACCGTTTTCTAGATATTATCTGGAATGTTCTTAGAAGATCTGATGATTATGGGAAGTGGCAGAACAAGTAGAGAATCAAATATCTGTCGTAGAAAAAGAAACATACCATGTGTTTTCTAGGTTTAGTCAATGGCTTCCACTTCTTGAGCAACTCACTCCCTCACTCATTTCTCACTGAAGACCATGGTTTTCAATAGTAAATTTAAGTAAACTAGCTTTTCAAAGATTATACAAAGGCACAGCTTATGTCCAGAAACCTGTAGTCAAGATATTGGGAATGAACAGTTAGTTAAAGCACTCGAAGATCAGGGAAACACGTGTGACAGAGTGCCTCTCAGCGAGAGAATGGAGCAGCTGAGAGGAGCGTCCAGCGGTGTGTTTCCTCGGCTCTCCATCACTGCGCTGGAGGATGATCTTTCCAAACACGTGTCTGAACTTTCCGAGTCTCACTTAAGACTTTTCAGCAGCTGCACGTCACCCATGAGAAAGAATCAAACACTCAGCCAGGCCTCCAGAGCACAAGCCCCAGCTTCTGTTCCTCATTTCTCCTCTCCTCTCCTCTCCTCTCCTCTCCTCTCCTCTCCTCTCCTCTCCTCTCCTCTCCTCTCCTCTCCTCTCCTCTCCTCTCCTCTCCTCTCCTCTCCTCTCCTCTCCTCTCCTCTCCTCTCCTCTCCTCTCCTCTCCTCTCCTCTCCTCTCCTCTCCTCTCCTCTCCTCTCCTCTCCTCTCCTCTCCTCTCCTCTCCTCTCCTCTCCTCAACCATCCCTCCTCCCACACAACCTAGGGTTTTAGCCTACATTCCCACTTGCTGCTCCCTGTCCTAGGAACATCTCTGCCACTTACAGCGAGAATTTGTTGCTCTTCATCCTTAGTCTCACTATATACTTTGTTCACACTTCTGTTGTATTATTACCTCAAGTTGCAAAACCTTGTTTACATAGACAGCTATACCTACTGAATTGTAGAGACTGTACCTTACTTATCTTTGTGCCTGGAGCCTCTCACCATGGATAGTATATGGTAAGTAGGTGCTCAGAATGCATCTACAGGAAGGAAAAAAGGATGGATAGATGGGTGGATGGGTGGATGGATGGGTGGATGGATGGGTGGATGGATGGGTGGATGGATGGATGGGTGGATGGATGGATGGGTGGATGGATGGATGGGTGGATGGATGGATGGGTGGATGGATGGATGGATGGGTGGGTGGATGGATGGGTGGATGGATGGGTGGATGGATGGGTGGATGGATGGATGGGTGGATGGATGGGTGGATGGATGGATGGGTGGATGGATGGATGGATGGATGGATGGATGGGTGGATAGGTGGATGGATGGATAGGTGGATGGATGGATGGGTGGATGGGTGGATGGATGGATGAATGGATGGATGGATAGGTGGATGGATAGATGAGTGGATGGATGGATGGGTGGATGGATGGATGGATGGATGGATGGATGGATGGATGGATGGATAGGTGGATGGATGGATGGGTGGGTGGATGGATGGATAGGTGGATGGATGGGTGGATAGGTGGATGGATGGATGAGTGGATGGATGGATATGTGGATGGATGGATGAGTGGATGGATGGGTGGATGGATGGATGGATAGGTGGATGGATGGATGGGTGGATGGATGGATGAGTGGATGGATGGATGAGTGGATGGATGGATGGAAGAACAGATGAGATGATAATGTTATCCCTCAAATCTGTAATTATAGATTAAAAGTGCAAGAAGAAATTAAAATCTTTAAGAATATCTTTGTGGTTTTTCAGTCAGGGAATTGTGTTTGTTTTCAATCACTAAGGCCCAAGAAAAAGACATCTTACTTTTCTAGCTGCCTTAACCAAAGAGTCTTTAATTATGTGTATCCTAACCAGTCCTTACTAGTATCTTCAAGACCTGTGTTCACCAATACGGCAGCAACTATCCACATGTGGCCACTGAGGATTTGAAATGGATTAAGGACATCAACTTTTAATTTTTTTGATTAAACTAATTTTGATTAAAAAACCATATTTGATGTAGTTAATGAAAATCTTTAAGTATGTTTGAAACAACTTGGATATGTGAATCAACCTTTAAACTGTAAATTTTATGAAACCTAAATATAGATATTTCTTTTTTTTTTTTCAATCCTTACCTGAGGATATTTTTTCCATTGCTTTTCAGGGAGAGTGGAAGGGAAAGAGGGAGGGAGAGGGGGAGAGAGAGAAGAGAAAGAGAGACAGAAATATTGATGTGAGAGAGACACATCGACCGGGGCCAGGGATTGAGCCTGCAGCCGAGGTATGTGCCCTTGGCCAGAATCGAACCTGGGACCCTTCAGTCTGGGGGCTGACTCTCTGACTACTGAGCCAAACCTGCTAGGGCAAAATACAGATATTTCTGATGAAAATTTCACATCTGAATTGTAATAAGTGCTAAAAGTATAAAATACCACTAGATTTCAAAGACTTCCAGCATCTTCCACATGTGGCGCCTGTGTCCACCTCAATCACTCAACTCTAGCTAGTGGAGAGGAAGCGGGAAGTGCCACGTGCAGAGTTTTCCCATGGGCCGGGCTCCGAGTTCACAGGATGTCCAGCCCTCCTAGAAGACATCTCAATAATTTACTTGGAATGCAAACCCTTCCTCTCCCTCCCCCCCCCCAATAATAGCATCCAGAAAATCTCCAGGTATGACCGGGTATGGGAGCTGATCTTGTAGAAAGGGGAGTGGGCAACTTACGTGTCCTGACTTTGTCTCCTACCCTGGTAGCGCCGGCAAGGTACGTCAGCAAGACTCTAAGATGCCATAGAGGCAGCCTGAAGCCTTGTTCTCATGGAGAGACGAGTAAAGACAGACTGGCCATGGGAGACAGTGGATTCTGGGGAATGACCTCTAGACTGGGGTTCTCAGGGCCAAGCTCAGGATCAAGCTCAGCTCTGCCTCCTGCTTCTGTGGCCCCTTGTGTATTTCCCTTCTTTTCCCTAATAGGGACTTGTCATTGGATTAGAGGACATCCCAACCCAGGGTGAGCTCATCTAGAGGCCTTTACCTTCGTTACACAGGCCCACACCTGCCAGACAAGGTCACGAGGTGGCTCTGGGTGGACAGAGGTCACAGTTCGATCCACTAGGAGGAGAAAAGCCTAGTCCCTGTGTGTGGGAATCCCACGATCTAGAGAGGGGCACACACATGAACAGACAGAGCCTCGGTTTCCTCTTTGGACAAACGGGAACCAGCCAGGTGTAAGCCACGGGAAAGGTGGCAGGCAATTCCCAGACAGCTCTGGTCTCAACCCGCAGCACCAGCTAAAATGATCGCCGTATTTTTCTTGGTGTAGGTGGGGCTCTGCTGGAGACCCACAGGGAAACTTGGCCCGACCCTGTGAGAGTGTGGCCCCAAGCTCAGGATCTCCATCTGTATCGCCTGAGAAGCGGGCAAAAAGCTGCTGCCAAGACCTCCATCCTGAACCAACGGCGTCGAAGTCACTCTGGATGGCACCTGGGCACTGGGATTTTCAGGCGCTTTCCAGGTGAGCCTGATGCCCAGTGTAGAGTGAGAACATTGCAGATTTAGCTCATGAATTAGAGAGGGGTGGCAGGCGGAGGTAGTGATGAGAACCACCCGCTCTGTCGGGTGCCAGGAGCTGGCATATGCAGCCGAGTGTCCAGGGGGAGGCGACGGCTGTCCTGGCTGCGGAAGGTCAGGGGCTCCGAGTGCTGCGGGGGGGGGGAGGGGGGCTGGATTCTGAGGACAGGGAGTTCTGATGATGCCAGGCCAGCGGGGCGCCCGATGGACAGTTAGCGTCTAATTAAGAGATAGCGAACCTGACCCAGCTAAGTGGCAGATGGGTCAAGACGGAGGCCTGAATGGTATTTAGAGGCTCGGGCAGGGGCGGCTCGGGCAGATCCATTTGGTCTGCTTTTGATCTTTAATCCCAGCCTCAGGTGGGTGCCCCCTGAGCCAGACAGCTCTAATCAGGGCGACAGAAGTGACACAATGAATACGAGTGGAGCAGGGTCGGGAAGACAGAGAGCAGGAGAGAGGGAGAAAAAAACACATCTTCCTGGGATAAGATTACCAGGCAAGACAGAAGGCTCCCCCGCCCCGGAGTCTGCCCTGGTGGCCCCAGCCTCCGCCAGGGCTGGGACAGCAGATGCTCCCAGTCTGTGACAGGGGCCTGGGAAGAGGAAGGACCCGGTCACGGGGACAGGGGCCTCTGAATGCAAAGGAAGAATCGGAATGGACAGGGCATAAGGACGGGCCACTGGACACCAAAAACCCCATCCCTTTGTCCTGTGTTGGGCCAAAGCAAAGAACAAACTTGACCGGACAAACAAAAAAGACACAGCCAAGGTTGGTATTTATGTTTAAAATTTAATGAGCACTTTAAAAAATGTATAAAAAAGGCGATGGTCTGAGATTTAGGCTGCCACTCATGCTTGGATACCGATCACTTATCTGGATAATTGAGCAGTATCAGCAAGCAACCAGATCCCCGAAACTCGATATTAATCCTTCCCTCTTAATAGCAACACAGAGCTGCGGCGGCAGAACTCAGCCGAGACCCCTAATCCCCCTTCCCGGCGCTCTGCCACCAGCTCCCAGCTCCCAGCTCCCAGGGCTGCTCTCTTGGGGTGGTTCATGGTTCGAGGTGCGCTATCCGCAGCTTAAACCTCATTCCTGCTTTGAATCAAAGTAACTGTACATTAGGAGAGTGGAAAGAGTCAAGATTTTATAGTCCTGCAGGTTTTACAAGGAGGGATTGCTCACAACTGCTTCACCAATGGGCAGGGGTGAGGCGCCTGAGGTCAGGGGCTCTCTCCAAATTTAGGGTTTTGTAGCGTGGGCGCTCTGCACCTCTGACAGTCAGATACGCCAGCACATTGCATGCCCCAAGGGGGACGCAAGAATTCCTGCTGCGTCATGTCCAGTCTTGGGGTCCAGTCCCTTTGCTGCCTCATTTCATTATCTCTCTCTTGGCCCCGCCCTGCATAGCACCTTGGCCCCGCCCTGCATAGCACCTTGGCCCCGCCCTGCATAGCACCTTGGCCCCGCCCTGCATTGCATCTTGGCCCTCCCCGCATAGCATCTTGTCCTTCCTCTATGGGTCAGACTTACACTCCAGGTTCCTTCACTCTTAGCCCTGGGTTCCTGCTTGGCTAGCAGAGCTAGTGACAGAGGGTGACAGGGGTAACAGTGTGGCAGAGCCTCGAGTGAAGGGAGCAATAACACCCTCTAATGTCCAGTCACCCAGCCAGCCAGGCGGCTGGAGCAGACAGCAGCTGCCCCAAGTTCTCCAAAGCCTGGCGCGTCTGCCTGTGTGGGTTCCACCTGCACATGGGGACCTGAGGGACAACATCAGAGACAGAATTCCAGGACCGGCCCTGGCACCCGAGGGCAAAGTGGGCCGTGGAGTTTGGGCTGGACACGGGCTGTGAACACCATGGAGCGCTCCCTCTGCCGCTGCTGCCTGGGGATGCCCGAGGGGCCCGTCTCAGCAGGAGAGGGAGGAAAGGGAGGCTGCTGGGCAGGAGCCTCAGGCCGTGGGCTCAGGGGCAGGGGAGAGGGAAAGCCGGTGGCTGGGGGCTCAGTAGATGCATTTGTAGGGCAGGAGTGAGGGGCGTGGGAGGGCTCAGGAGAGGCCGGTGTCCCACGGGTGGGTGGCCCCCGGTGCTGGGTCCTCTGTGTCTCTCACTTTTTCTCCACAGACCCCTTCTTTCTACATTCTTTTTCCCTTTAAAAAAATGTACCTTCACCCGGAAAATCCAATTTTTAAAATAGAGGTGAAATTCACATAATAAAAAAATTAACCGTTTCACGGTGGATGGTCTAGGGGCGTGAGGGACACACACGGTGAATGTCCACCTGCCCTTTTCCCTGCCAGCCGTTCCCCGGAACCTGGAGCTACCGCTCATCGCTTGCATGTCACCTGCTTCTCAGCTTCGTAAGTGCCACCTTAGGTTTAGGGGTAAATGGCGTGGAAGGCTTGGGGCACCCCGGTGCAGAACACACCAGGTGATCCCCAGATGGCCACCGGCCTATTCTTCAGACGGTCCTCATAGGACGCTCTGCCCTTTGTCCTCATGTCCCATCCCGCCTCAGGATGGACTGACGGCCAGCCTGCTGGGAGGCAGCTGTGGGAGGTGGGTTTCCTTCCCAGGACCAACCGCGGGAGCCAAGCCCTTTGTTTATAAGATAACAGGGATCCCAGCCTTTCCACGGCAAGGAGGAGGGCGGCAGGCGGGGGGGCTGTATCGACAGCCAGGGGGGTTCCTACCTTTACCTTTTCATTACGTATTTGTACAAAACTGGTAAAATGTTTTTACAGGCGAAGCCAACAGTGCTACGAAACGGAATTAGAGCATCCTTAATTAATATGTCAGAATATAAGAAATGAGGAAACTGTATAATTAAATACTTGCACTAAAACAGGATTCAAAAATGCGACAAAAATAGCAGCACGCTCCCCCCACCTTCCTCTGCAACCTCCTTTCTCCCCCTTTCTTCGAGAAAAATAATAATAATAATAATAATAAAAGGAGCATCCAGGCTGCGGCAGCTGCCGCCTGCGTTGGCCTCAGAGAAAGATGGGGCTGCTGGGGCTGACAGCCTGGTCACCCCTAAAATTAGACACTAATTGTCGAGAGTAAACCTCCCCACCAGGCGCCGACGCTGGTCCCGCCCGGAAGCCGCGGGCCGGGCGGCAGCGGGCGGCCGGCGAGGCCGCTGAGACGGGTGCCCCGGGAAGCCGAGCGCCCAGCGCCGCATGACCGCGACACGGCCCCGGGGCGAGAGCGGGGCGCCTCCTCATTTCTTTCTTTCGGCCCCCAGCGTGATGCAAAGGTGTCCCTGGGCGGGACCCTGCAGGTCGATGAGGCCATTAACCTGGATTTCACAGACGTGCACTGGGACCCGTTCCTCCAGCCCCACAGGTGACCGGGTCTCTCGGGGCCCCAGCCCCCTGTGTCCAAAAAGTCCCAGGGACAGAGCTGCCTGTGTGACTTCAAGGGGGAGGAACTCGGGGCTGCCTCAGACCAACCGGGGACTCAGACACGGGGCGCAGGCGTCTCCTCCTTTCCTGCTCCCCGGGGAGCGAGTGTGTGAGGCGGATTTGGGGGTTTATCTGGGGATGGCGTTGGGTCACGTGGGAGATTTCATCCTGGGGTTGTTCTCTTTCACCCCCACGAATTTTCCAGGACCACCCTCCAGAGAAGCCGGAGGGCCGCCTTCCTCTTGGGGATGCCCCTCTCCTTGGGAACAGGGTGCCCTTGGAGGGGAAGGGAGGCCGGTGGCTCAGAAGCCCCCTCTGCGAGGCGCCCCTCTGCGAGCCCACATCTGCCGAGCACACGTAAAGCTGGGACACCCCAGAGCCCAGCGCAGGCTCTGGCGGGGGAACCAAGACCATCCCCGGGTTTGCCACCTACTGTCTGTGTGACCATAGGCGAGGGACTGACTCAATTTTCTTTTCTACAAAATGGGAACATTACTTACCTCCGAGGGTCGTGGTGGACATTAAATCAGTCTCCCTAAAGACCTGCAGTGGGTGCGGAGGGGGGCCAGGTGACCTGCCCGGACAGGGCCTGCACACCACTCCCAGCTCTCAGGCCCACACGGCACCTTTCCAGACGGTTCACAGCTAGTGACTGGGGCAGGTGGAGGCACCTGGGCCCGGCCACCTGCCAGATGGGGCACGCGGGTCCCTGAGGAGCAGTGTCCCTGAGGAGCTGGGTGAGGCCCCATCGCAGGGCCGCTTCTCCGTCTGCTCCCTGTCTCCTGGCCCTGCCTCTCCCAGCTAATGACCCTCCCTAAGCACCTTACTCCCTCCCTCCACCTCGGCCTCTGCTTCCTGAGAAACCAGCCCGACCGAGCCTTTGCTGCGCCCCCAGCTCCGAGGGAGCTCCGTGGGAGGCCTAACGACTCCTGGAGGGAGTCCAGTCTGAGAACAGTGACACCTCATTTTTGTCCTGCACTGTCCCCTCCTTGAAGAATCACCAGGTCCCCAGGAAGGGGCCTGGACTACTGAGGACCTATGGGGAAGAAAATGAAATCAAGGGAGAGAGTGGGAGTGGAAGTGCTCCCTCAGTCCACTCGTGGGTCCCGGGGATGAGAGGATTCTGGTCCCTGGATCTGCATTGTGGGCAGGAAAGACTCCCCCCCACAGCCATAGGCGGTGCCTGACTAACCCACTGAGTGATTGTCGGGCTGGGTCCTTGGGTCCCTTGAAAGCAGGGGAAAGGACATGGCCAAGAAGCCCGTGGGTGCTGGGAGGGCGTATTCCCAACTCTGACCAAGCACATTGACTGGCTCGGGTCCAGCGCCGGCTCTGCCGTTTGTAGAAACAGCCACGGGAGCCTGTGCTGAGCTCTCTGGGCTCCCAGGTGTGTCTGGGGAACAGGTGCATAGACACCCAGACAATGCCCAGCACCGTCCCAGGAGCCTGGCCTCGGCGACCTCCCAGTCACCTGAAGGGGCTGCCCGCTGTGCAGCTCGGGACCTCCCAGTCAGCCTCTCTGACCTTGAGATGTCATTTCTAAAATTTATGTCAGACAGCCTCTGAGTCCAAATTACTTCTCCCATCTGTGAGCTTCTGTAGCAACAGCCAATGCCATTCACTGAGCCCCTGGAACTGTTGGGTCCCTGCATGGCTCATGACGTGGGCACATAGTAGGCATTCAAAACAAGTTGAGTGCATTCAACAGTGTGGGGCATGCACTTTCCCAGCACAGGAAGAACTTTATTTCTCCTGGGTGCCTGTGGGCTTGTTTGAATGGGAAAGATGACCGAATGGGTATGTTTGAAGATCAGATGGCTTCACCCATTTCTCTCCATTCAACCCCAATCGCCTCCACCAGCACAGGGGTTGCACCCCATCTTCGTCCGAGAACTGTCTGTGTCTCCCCTAACCTCACGGGAAGTGGACCCAGGCTCTCCGCCCCTGTGATGCCAAGAGTGCCCTCTGCAGAGAGCCAGAGACTCCCACCCCGGCACCTCTGCCTTGACTTCCCCCATCATCACTGCCCAGTTCTCTGCTCACTCAGTCCTCACTACCTTCCCCCAGCATTTCAGCGGCTCAGCCACCGCTCACCTGAGAAAGTCACCTCCCTTCATTCCTGTCCCCTGACGATGCTGATTAGAGCCAACCACCGATGGTTAACCGCTTCTATGGAAAGACTGGCCTGCCCCGGGAGGATGACAGCCCAGGGAAGGTCCGCTCAGCGTTGGATATCACGCCGTATATCAGACACCACTTCAAGCAGTGACCACCCAGCATGGACAGTCCCTCTGGGCTCACTGCTGACTCTCCTTAGCCTGGGTCACCTATGTGCGTTGGTGTCCTTGTGCTCCTATCAGGGCCTTTCTCCTGTTCCTCTGTCTCGGTGCTCTTCCCCTCATGGCTCAGGGAGCCCTGGCAGCCATCCCTGGCCAGGTCTGCACTCTCAGAGGAAACACAGCTTCATTCCCATCAGACTTACATGTTTTAGGTGCCAAAAAGGTGGGAGGAAGGAAGGCAGAAAAGGAAGGTGGGAGGGAGGGAGGGAAGGAAGGAAGGGTGGGAGAAATTATTTTATTATACACAGAATTTTCTCTCCTTACTGTCTAAAACCACCCTTTAAAACTAGGCTTGTTTATAACCAACAAGCGTATTAAGATAATTTCTCAAACATAAGAGCAGTCCTTTTCTGAAGATTAATTTTACCCCCACCCCAACAACTGAAATAGAGAGCTGTCTACAATATCTTTAAAATAGGCTTTTATTGACCTCACAGCCAAACACATGCAGACGGATACAGGTATGTGCGCATTAGGAACCCACAGTGTGTTCCCAGCTCTCCTAACATCTCTCCATGTACAAGCTCTTTGAATCCCACAATTCAAGAAGGGAGGTTCCATGATTACCCCCATTTGACAGATGAGGAGACTGACGTGAGAGAGTTAAGTGATTTACAGAAGCTCTTAAGTGGTGGACTGGGAGCGAGGTCAAGGTGGACGGGCTCTGGAGCCTCCTCCTGACCACTGGCAATACTCACACCCACACACACAGATCAGTCCTGGCATCTGCTCCTGGGCCTCCCCAAGGTCAAAGAGAAGGTCCTTTCTGAGCCTCCATCACACAGATCACAGGGACGTGTGACGGAAGCATTCCAGGCAGGTCCTCCCCTGACAACCCTGAAGGGCTGCCCAGGACCTGTCAGGTGGGTGTCCCCATTTCTCTGCCCATAACAGAGCTGGGACAGCTACAGCGCAGCCACCTGGCTCAGCCCGTCTGAATTGTCTCTGCACAGAGATGCTCGAACATCACAGAGGGGCTCCCAGGGTCAGTGCTGGGTGCGAGGCCCTGGCACCAGCCCAGCCTCTCAGAGGGGCGATGGCAGGAGCCGCTCCCTGCAAACAAGGCTGCCGCTGCTATAGACACATCGGGGGAACATCACTCTCTTTGAAGAGCCTCAGAAGCATTTCTATGTTCCTTTTCCAGAAAGAACAGGACTTCTCGGAGGAAATGATCTGTTTTATTTTACAGACCCAGAGACTCATGTAACTAATCCTATTTCCATCTTGGGGGGCCCAGGGCCATGTGTGAATTCTGGGGAAGACCCAGGGCCTCTTTCCAGGTACGAACTGAATTTCCCCCAGCACAGTATTTCCCCTGCAATATTTTCCGATTTTACTACATTCTTTTCTTATTTCTGTTTTGTTGATGGACTCCGTTTCTGCAAGCTTTCTCAAGTCCTTTGAGGGAAAGGTGAAATACTTGTAAATGATAAAATAAAATCACGAATAACTGTTGATGGCTTCCGAGGTTGTAAAGATGAGCTTGACTGTGTCGGCTGGGCCGAGCCGGCCTGCCCCGTGTCCATGCTGCTTGTCCCCGGCGAGAAGCAAGTGGCAGGAGGGGAGGCAGGTGAGTTCGCACCGGGGGAGAGGCCCATCCTATTAGGCTTCCCTCCCAGTGGCAGGAGAGTTCCCCTAGTTTTCGAAGTAGCCACAGGGTTGCCCCAAAGGGCTGTTTGATCAAACCTTGTTAATAGGCTCAGGAAGCGCTCGCCCCGGGCTGTCCGCGGGCAGGGAAGTGGCCTGTCGGGCTCCGAGGCGGGCTCGGGCCCGGCTGCCCGCGGACAGGTGTTCATGCCTCAGCCCTGCGCCCGCCAGGGGTGGGGGCTGAGGGACGGGGACCAGGTGTTCTCCTGGGTGCCCCTGGACCCATGAAACCCAAGCTGGGTGGCTGGGGAGCAGGGCTCAGGCCTCATCAGGAGGCTGCCTTTCCAGCTGGGGCCTGTGCGATGCCCATGGGGCAGGGGGACATGGGGACTGGGGTTATGGGAAAAGCAGACTACTCAGCAGGGTGACATTCTGTTATGTCGTATTTGTTTAAGGCGCGTCTCCCAGCAGACTACAGAACACAGATTCTATGTGCTCTGGGGGGGGGGGGGGGGCGGGTTTGCCTGTCTGGCTCGCCAGTCCACCCCCAGTGTCCAGAGTAGTACCTGGCTTATAACAGGTGCTTAATAAATATTTGTAAAAATAAGGAAACAAAGACAGAGGGAGAGAGAGAGAGGAAAGAATGAAGGGAGGGAGGGAGGGAAAGGAAAGGACAGAGGAAATTTTGAAGTTCCTAATGTGTAGCTGGACGGAATTCACCTGAGTGAATGTTAGAAAGTCTATAAATACCAAAAGAATATGTTTGAAAATAAAATGTGCTTAATAGAGGTGCAGGCAATGTTCCAGGGGAGCAAAAGGAGACGGGTAGGATGACTTCCAAACAGAGCCAGAGAAGCTTTTCAGATGAGGTGACTTATTTTTTAAATTCGAAGTGGAAGATGCTTAATTATCTGTCTCAAAATATTTTTTGTTATTACAAGCATAACACTTTCTCATTATAGAAAAATTGGAAAATGTAAGCAAGCATAAAGGCAAAAGTTAAAATATCATAAATGCATAGTCCAGTCCAAATCTCTACTGGAATTTCACGGTGCGTGTTTTATTCCAGTTTTGTTTTTCTTTATTTTTTTCTGTAACCGGAACCATCATCTATGTATTGTGTACATTTTTGTTAATATCATATAACATGCATTTTCTAAAATTTAGAACTCTTGGAAAACATGTTTAAATCTGATTCTTCTTCATCACATGAATAGTCTGTAATTTACCTGACCATTTAAAATCATTTGCTCTTTATAGTAGTAAAATTCCCATCATTATGAACAAGTTGTGAGGTGTCTTTTATAGAACTGTCCCCATTTGGATTATTTCCTTAGATGACAAGTGAAACTGAAATTACTCAGTTGATTGAATATACACTTTCAGGCCTGAATATACAGGAGGAAGAGGAAAGGCAGGAGGAGTCTCAGAGACTTGGGGAAGATCTGCAGTCACGTTTCTTGCTACATCTTGAGAGGACAGATGAGTTGTGCTGACCCTGGTGGTCATGAAAAGGATGGTGATGGTCTGGAGAGGATGATAGTGGCTATCATGGTGATGATGGGGTGATGGTGGTGGAAATCTCAGTGATGGTGGTTCAGGTGGTGGTGATGATGGTGGGTGTGGTGACTTGGTGGTGGTGGTGGCCTGGTGGTGGCGGTGACATGGTGGTGGTGGTGACTTGGTGGATGTGGTGACCTGGTGGTGGTGGTGACATGGTGGTGGTGGTGACTTGGTGGATGTGGTGACTTGGTGGTGGTGGTAACTTGGTGATGATGGTGGCTTGGTGATGGTGAAGGTGGTGACTTGGTGATAGTGGTGACCTGATGGTGGTGACTTGGTGGTGGTGGTGGTGTTGACTTGGGGTGGGCATGACTTGGTGGTGGGGGGCGTGACTTGGTGATGATGGTGACCTGGGGATGGTGGTAACCTCCTGATGGTGGTGACTTGACAGTTGTGGTGTTGGTGATAGTGCTGCTTTGCTCTGGTGGTGAGGCACATCTTCTCCTTGGAAATGTGACAGTAGACAGGACTGAGAGAGAGATTCCTTTCTTTGGCTTCTTACCAACCTACTACATTTCAGTTTACTTAAGGACGTTATGTCAGTTGACAGCCATTGTTGGAATAGAAGGAGCTTTTATTTGGATGGGTCACAGTAATAATTTGGAAAAATGAGGTTTCTGGACAACATCCCTGAAAAGGTCCATGTGAACCTCATGCTCTGTCCTCACACACGGGGCTGCTTCCATCTAGCTCATGAGTGCGCTTGCAAACCCACGTGTTCCAAGGAGAAAAGTGTTGATTGAATCATAACTCTGGTTGGCTCAACAGTTATATATTGACTAGCTTTGGTATCTCCCTATGGAAGGAGCTGTAATGATGAGGGGATGGGTTTCCTGTCCTTACCATTTCACTCATTTCTCTGTATTGGGGTCCAAAAGCTGTGGCCCCCGAGCTGAACCAGCTCACTGCCTAGTTTTGTATAGCTCATGAACTAAGAATGGTTTTTATATCTTTGAAGCATTACTTTTTTAAAAAACTAAAAGGAAAAATAATTTCTCTTGACCCATGAAAATGAAATGGAATTCAAAGTATAGTGTCCACGAATAGTTTTATTGGAACACGGACACACCCATTCATGAAAGTACTGTCCGTGGACGCTACTGTGCTAGAGTTGGGTATTTGTGACAGACCACATGGGCTTCAAAGCCTGAAATATTGACCATCTGGTCTTTTATGGAGAAAGTCTGCTAAACCCTGCACGAGGCCATGCCCTGGTTACCAGGAGGCCTTGGGAGATCCAGGCGTGGCTTTATGTTGGAACCTGGTGGAACATTGGCCTGGCTTTGGCTCTGACACTTACTGCTTAAGTTGCCTCAACTTCCCTCCTGGGAGAGTAAAACTTGCATCATAAATGGGACCTGAGACATTTAAAAATTATTATTAGCATAGAAATGCAGGGCATTCAGTCTTACCTAATCACATTGAACTTACATTTTGCCTTGAGCTTCCCGGCAGCTAAATCAAAAAAGGCAAGATGTTTAAGATTTTCATCGTCCAAGAAGAGCAAAGTTCTTCAAGAAAAATGGACTCTTGCTGGGTCTAATGGTCAGGAAGGGACGATTCTCCCTCAGAGTTTCATAAAGGGGCACATGCGGGGCCTTGACACCACCTCCTGTCATATATAGAGAGAGCTTGCTGCCCTTTTCAGGAAAAGCTGAGGTCAAAAGGTGAAAGGCCATCTGGTAAAAGCAATTCTGTGATTGAGCAAAACCAAGCACCTACCAACTGCTGGTAACTCCGTTTGATGGGGAGATAATTTCGAAAAGATAGCTCTTCCCTGAGTCTTTCAGAAATGCCTTCATAACTATCATCTGTCTCATGTGGTTTTTAAGAAACTGATTCTTTCTTTACAGCAGCAGCCCAGGAGGCCTCAGAGATGGACCCCGGGGCCGAGGGAGGGCCGGGCTCCAACGCCGGGGAGCCCAGCATCCCCATCGGTGAGCATTTAACCCAACACACAGGCTGGGCCTCACTAACGCAAATAAATCATAATGTATTTTCAATTAGTTTGCGCTCTTACGAGCTGCTGTCCTGAATAATTAGGAAACCAATTCACATTCTGCCAGGAGCCTGGGTGAAGTGTGATCTCCGGGATAATTATCTGTCTTCAGTGCAGTTCCTGCCCCTCTCGGGTCAGCCGGCTGCGGGAGGACACCCAGAGAGCATTAATGAGCTCTCATTGAAGATGTTAAAAAGCTTGTATTGATCTGTTTGTCCAAGAAGGAGATATTGAAGCCTCTCTGCTGAGGGCAGGGGAGACGGGAACCCTATCACAGAGCCTTTTAGCGGGGCTGCTCCCGCCTTCCCCTTCCTGGCTCAGCCAGGCTCCGCCCGAAGGGCAGGCTTCCCAGCTCAGCCAGGGGCTTTGTTCTCGGCCCGCATGCCAGTCGCTCTCCCGCACGCAGGCCGCTCTCCCGCACTTGGGTTCTGTGCGTGTGTGTGTGGGGGGATGAAACAAGGAAGGTAGCCCACGGAGCGAGCATGAGCCCGTCAGCCTAACCCGACGTAAATGAGGAACAACGGACGTGTGGGCCAGTGGGGAAGAGGGGCGCCCTCTCTCACCCCGGGGCACAGCTGCCAAACGCAGGGGGGAAGGAGGAATTAGACGACCGCCACTGAGAGCTCCGGAAGTGAGAACTGACCCAGGCGAGAAACACAAACACCAGCGTGCGAGGAGGAACTGGATATTTGCGTGGACTCGGCGTATCTTTCGACAACACGCTTCTTGATTCAAAAGGGAAGAAAGAATAAATTCAGAGAGAAAACTGGTGGCCACACCTTAACCAGGGGTCAAAGGCAACATCACCGATAAGGGGACAAGTTGCCCTCGCGTGTCTCCGGCACGGTGGCTGCGGGAGGACATGGCATTGCCCCTGTGGCCTTCCTGCCGAAACTGCATGCGCCAGGGCCCTGGCGCGCTAGCTCGGTGGGATGGAGCATGGTCCAGGGGTGCCAAGTCAGGGCACATGCAAGCACCAACCGGTGGGGGCACGGATAAGCGGGACAGCGAATCCATGTCCCTCTCTCACTCTCTCTCTCTTCCCGCCGTCCTCTCGCTCTGATCACCGGGCAACAGCAGACAAACTCAAATGAAAGGACATTCGGCAAAATAACTGGCCTGGGCTCCCCTGAGCGTCCAGATGACTGCGACTGAAGAGACGGGACAGCTCAGTGAGACGGGGGCCCCTTAAATGTATTCTGCTACAAGGAACAGTTTGGGACAATTGGTGAGATTTGAATCAGATCCGTGGGTTAGATTATAGTGCATATTAGTGTTAGTCTCCTAATTTTTTTCATTGTACTATGGTGATATAAGAGAATGTCTTCAATTTTAGGAAACACATGGAAGTATGTATGGGTGAAGGAGCTCACATCTGCAATCCCCTCTCAAATGACACAGTAAAAACAAATAATAAAGTGTGTAAGTGTATCTATAAATATCTATATCCATATCTATATATCTATGTCTATATCATCTCTATCTATATCATGTCTATGTCTATATCTATGTTATATCTATATCTATCTATCCATCAATCCACAGAGATTGTGGTAAGTGTTGATTTAGGGGTCCCGGGTAAAGGGCACATAGGAGTCCTTTGTATTATTCTTGCAACTTTTCTATAAGTCTAAATATTTTTTAAATATTACAAAAAGGAAGGAAAGAAAGAAGGAAGCAAGAGAGAGGAAGGGAGGGAGGGAGGGAGGGACAGCCAGATAGACTCCGTCTCCAGAAATTCACCGTATCGGGCACTGGCACTGTGAGAGGGACGTCAGGAATCAGCCCGGTGAGGACCCTGTGGCTTCGGTCCTCACTCACAGGGTGTGGAGCTCAGCAGATTGTTCATGGGAATTGCCTTGAGTTGGGAGTTAGGAGACTAGGAGCCTGGCCCCAACCCTGTTATGGAGAAGCTGAGAGGCCCAGAGTAGCCCCCAGCCGTCGTAGGGCTTGGGGTCGTCTATCTGCAGTTGGAGCTGGACTTGAGCCTTGAAATCTGTGTGGAGTCACAGGCTTCCTTTGGAGTCAAAATCGCTGAAAGGGGTGGGCAGGGGCTTTAGGCGCCAGGTTACCGTGTTCGCCGAAATAGACGCAGGGAGGCAGCCTGGGGAGGAAGGGCAGGCACTGGACTCAAAGCCAGAACCCCTGGGCTTGCCTCCTAACTCTAGCAGGGAGCAGTGTGTCCTTTTGGAAAATCGGGTCACGTCTCTGAGTCAGTGCCTGCATTTCCAGAAGGCAGGTACAGGGGCTGGCCTGTGCAGGTGCCCTCAGCTGTCACTCACCCCACCAAATGGCACCTGGGCCGGAAGGCCTGTGCTGAGAGGTGGGGAGGGGGCTCTAGGGAGACGAGGCAAATGCTAAGAGGTCACCACTGGTCCGGGCTTTGGAGCCAGATAGATGTGGGTTTGGTTCCCTGGATCTGCTACTTGGCAATTGCTTGTCTCACTGAGCCTTTGTTTCCTTTTCTGGAAAATGGGGATAGTGCGCTCTGTCTGTCTGGTGGTTGGAGGTTTGAAGACAGCGACGGACGCAGGTGTTCTAGGAAGAAAGGCTACCTTGGCGAGGCTGGCTCCCTCCTCTGCCACCCACCCTGCTCTCCTCCGCACCCCGAACGAGAGGTGATCGTCACTGTGCGGGCGGGGCGGTGTTGGAACAATTCCACCTTTGTCCCCCGTCTAACCTAAGCATGGGATCAGATTCTATTGACGTGACAGCCCGCCCCCTCCCATCTGCCAGCTGAGAATATTTCATGCTAAACTGCTGATTCTCCCGTCAGAATAAAAACGGGCCCCCCAACCCTGCATGCTCGGGGTGGATCCTGAAAGGCGCCCCGCTAATAAGGTGCAGGAACAGGTGAGCCCCTGGGCTCTGAGAACACACCTTTTGTCTCCTGAGAGGTCACCGAGCGCGGCCCTAATTAAGAGCTTATGTCAGAGATCCATCTGCCCAAGTTCACGATGCTTCTTCCCTTGAAAATGTCTTCCTTTGTCTCCCCCGCCCCTGTCAAAAGGTCACTGTCTGGAGCGTGGGACCGGGAGGGTGGGGACGCCCTCCGGGGAGTGGGAGGGCTGTGGTCAGCCCTGGTGGGAATGCCAGGCTCCACCAGGAGGAGCCGGGCTGGCAAATCAACACCCATCATAATGAGTCAATAAAAGCCGCCACCAAGAGCTGGTGTTTGGACCAAGCTAGTTTGCAACCCTTTGCAGGGTCGCTTTCCCTCACGTGGGGACGCGTGATTGATATGGTAATTTTTACATTAACAAGTGTGTGCCGGAAGTGCTGGGCTTGATTTTCTCTTGGAGGGAGAAGTGTAGCTTTCGAGTGGCATCAATAATGATATGCTAATGACCTGCTTCCAAATTTAGATTAAAAAACCTAATTGGCAAATCTCAGATAGAGCTGAGAAGATGGCGTTCTTGGTTGCGGCCCAGTTTTAAGGTCCAAATGTGAGGTTTGGCGAGTTTCAATCCCGGGCCCCGGTATATATAGGATGTCTATACTGGGATACGGACACGTTTGGCGGGCTGCGGATTGATTATATTGTTGGATCTGGGTATAGCTCAGATTTGGAGCATCCGAGCCTCACAGGGAACATCCGGCCAATGTCAGCTGGGACCTGCATGGCCCCCCTTTCAGCTCATGCACATACATACAGAGAGTACACACGTGCACAGATGCACACACACACACACACACACACACATACACCGTGAGCATACAGACAGCTAAGTAAACCATCGAAAATGGCTTTAAAATGAAGGAACAACTTCCCTGATGAAAAGGAAGGTGAATTGAATTTTTAATAACTTTTAAAATAACTTCTGAGCCTACGTTTATTTTTTCTATGACCTGGAATAAAAGGTATTTTCTCATATGAGAGAGTGAATGTGTTCGGTCCATTACATTTCCAGCAAGAGAGAAATATCGCAAGGTGACTGCATTTGGATTAAAAGAATTAAATGGGAGCTATTTTGCAAAGGAATGAATAAGTCCACAGCGCCCCTTGGCTCAGTCTCGTTGCTCCCTCGATCTCTCATCTCCATCTCTCTCATCTCTTCTTGGGGTCACCCTTTTGCTTTCCTCTGTGTGTTCTTTCTGTTTCTGTTCTCATTCTGTCACAACCAGCTCCCGTCTCAATCTATCTGCAACCCCCCCCCCCCGGGGGGGGCTCTGTTCTCTGCACCAAAGTGTTAAGAAAGTGATGTCCGGGGTGAGCTGGGTGGCCGGGGCCAGGCTGGCTGAGTATGGACACTTCTGATTAATTCACACAAACCTCTGGACAGAGAGAAGCCCCCGGGTTGGCTCGGGGCAGTGCTGTGGCCATGAACTCTGGGGTCAGAGTTCACTGGTGAGGAAACTTGGGGCGGGGGGAGTTTGTCCGGGAGGGGGCAGAACAGGACGCTGAGCCTCTGCCTCTCACCTACCCCTCACCTGTCCTCTCCGCAGCCTCTCCGGCTTGGCATCCAGAGTGTCAGTGACAAAGGGCTCTTGTCACTTACACTACAACCTTCCGTCCTTGCTAAGTGCTTTCTGGTTATTTACTGGAGGGCTGAAGCTGCAAACCGAGAAAGGGACAAGGTCCTTTTTCCCTTAATTTATTTTAATGTCTGGGTCTTCGTTTTCTGGTGGCAGCTCCAGGGATCCACTTGTCGGCCAGGTGTCCTAACGGCTGGAGAAAGGATGCACCTCTATCCAGGGCGCTGGGGGTGGAGAGGACGCTGGGCGCCGGCTGTGAGGACCCCGTGCTTTCTGGAGCTCGGGAACCAGGGAAGCAAGAAGGGAGGGTGGTGGCAGCAGATGGCTGAGCGACAACGGCACCTGGGGAGTGAAGAGCATCTCCCCTGCGAGACGGGAAGCCGCTGTGGAGAGGGGAGGCCCCAGGGCTGGGGTGCCAGCCCCCCAGTCGGCAGCCACAGGCTGGGGAGGCAGCAGCTGCCTGTCGGTGCAGGGCCTCAGGTCCCAGGCTCTCGTTTCCAGGGGCTGCTTTCCACCCGTGCCACGGCGGGCGGGGGGGCCCATCTGCGTCGGGGACCCCTCACCTTACAAACGGGCCGGAAAACACCCGCCTCGATAGGTGGCCGCTCCAGCGCTCCGGCGACGGCCTCTGTGTCCGTGCCCAGCGTCCTCCCTGCCTGCAGATGGGAAAGCGAGCCCTCCACCTCCATTCCCGCATTGGACTCCCACTGGCCCCGATAGCGCCGCCACCCTGGAGACCTGTGGTGTCCGATTCATAGCCACTGGCCCCGTGTAGCTCCGGAGCACTTGGCCGTGGTTAGTCTGAATCGAGGGGTGTTGTACGTGTAACATATACACTTGAATTTGAAGGTTTAGTACAAAGAAATGAGTATAAAGTATCTCATCGATGATTGGCCATGTTGTTTACAGGTGAGGATACACCACGGGGAGTACATTAGCCTGAAGGTAAACGCGCCCTTCGGGGAGGCCGCGCACCCCCGGTTGCTGCCGTTGGCTTCCAGAAGCAGACCCCCGGGCTTAAGCTTCATTCATGCGTCCGGCTCCTGTTCCGTGGGAACGTCCACCTTGGCTCCCTCTCCTGTGGCTCCTGCTGTGTGGTTTGAGGTTGGGCGGGCAGGCTCCCCTTCAGGGTGTGCAGCCACCTTACCAGCCTTGCCCCCAGCAGCCGCACCCTTCCCACGGTGGCCCCAGAGCTCCTGGCCCCGGAGGGGAGCCGTGCCTCTTGGGCGATGATAGATGGAGCCAGCCTGGAGGGATGGCAACTGTGAAAGGCGTGCATTATTTATTCCCGGTTCAAGGTGACAGGGTTAAGCCCGATAGCAGCCTTTTAGTATATTAGGCTGTGATAAGGCACCTGACGCTGTGGTCCTGTTATCTGATGTCCCAGGAGCTGAACGCGAGCACTCAAGGTCCAGGCGGAGGCCCCAGCGGGGACGTGAGTAATTAGACAGAACGCACTTGAAAGTTCGCAGTCAGGGGCGGCCCAGGACATGGCACCTCCGCCTGCCCCGCTCACACCCCTTTTGCTGTTCCTGGCGTCGAAGGGCAGATGTTTCATGCACATCTGTCATATGAATGAATGTTTGAACAATAAATGAAGAGATAAAGAGTGGGTGGGTGAACACATTAATGAGAGAGTGGGTGATTAAATGGACCAACTAACTTCTGGAAAGTGGATGGATGGATGGATGGAGGGATGGATGGGCTCAGCGTGGTGTTTTACTTGAGGTTTTTTTCTGGTTACTGCTATCAAATATGTGATATAATTTACTTATTTATTCATGTGTTGCTTTTCCACCAGAACATAAACTTCAGGATGGCAGTAAGTGTTATCTAGATTATATAGGACTGCACCCCGAAAGCCTTCAGTGGTGACACTGAACGGGCTCTGGGGGACACAGGGGCACTCAGTCTGCTGGGGAGACTGATGAGAAAGCCCCTGCTATAAAGTGATGCCTGTCATAACAGTGTTGGCAGGGCTGGTAGACACCTGTCCCCATCCATCTGGGGCATCAGGAAGGCTTCCTGGAGGAGGGGGCATCTGAACCAAAATTTCAAGGGCTGACTGATAAGAAGTCAGGATGAGTGTTGCAGGCCGAGTCCGGGGACTGAGGTGGGTGCCAAGTGCCAAGAGAAGAGGCTGGGAGGCTGGCTGGTTTACTATCTGCTTTTGGTATTTGCCAGAGAGATATGAACACCCCCTTCGTGGTTTACTAACACTTGAGACTTACAATTGTTTTGATGAAAAGATGCCATTGATGCATCCATTCAACAAACATTTATGGAACAGCTCCTATGTGCCAGTGACTGCTCTAAGCGCCTGGGGTGTAGCAGGACAGGGGTCCCTGTGAGGCAGGAGACACGCCCGCTTCTCCCCCTGCAGGTATTTCTCGGCCCTTCACGGGTGTGCGCCCGGCACGTGAGTTTTCTCTCTTGGATGCTTCTCGGCGGGAAACAGAGCTGTGCGTAGCTCTTCCGATTCTCTCTTCTCACGGTGCCCAAACCAAGACCCCCATCACTTTCCCTGGCAGGGTCGTGCCAGGGAATGCAATTTAAAAATCAGACAAGAGATAAAAAACAGGGGAGCTTTGTCTTTTCAGCCACTGAGGAGGCCATCCCAGTGTCAGCCTGAAAACAGAGAAGATGTGGGACCCCTGGACCAGGTGTTTCTTTCTGTCCCCTCCTGCTTTCTGGACAAAGAAAGACCAGGGACTGTTACTGCGGAGAAAAGCCTAGAAAACTCCACCGTTCGTCTCTGTGGTTTCAGCCTTCCAGCAGATTCTTTTGGTCTTTAAAAAAGACTTTGGGAATCCTTCTACATCTTTCTTGGGTGACAGGGTCCCCACATCCCATTATAGTTTCTTCCCTTCTCTTTTCCACAGCCTGCTGTGGATCTGAAAGTATTTTTAGGATCACTGGGAGGTGTGCAATGTCGGGATGTGTGTTAGGCAGATAGTCGTCTATATCGGCGCCTTTTCTATCTTAAAAAAAAAAAAATAAAAAAATCTACATCTAAATTTAGTGAGAAGAAAATATTCTAAGTTGGGCCCTTTCCTGGGAGAGCGAAAAAAATCTAGTCTTTTAATATTATAAATATAAATATGTCTTTTCAGTTGAGAATTGTTAGCGTCATTTAAAAGAAGTCAGATTCAAGTTGCAGTAAAAGAAAAACTTTCAACATCGGGGGGAAAAAAGTAGAGCCTCTAAATGGTCCCATTCAAAGGGCTGTTTCTAATGCTGCCGTGGTGACAGGCTACGAACGGGAAACTTGAACCAGACTTCTGACCTGTCCTGGGGTCAGGGGTCGCCTCCGCCTGTGTCGGGGCTCCTTTGACAACTTCCTGTATAATCTGACTATTATTTGCGTGTCTGGGCCCTGTCTGACCCCGAGTCTGGAAAGATGAGAGGGGGCCTGCGTTCCGCGGCCATATGGCTGGGGCGAGGGCCGGCGGGCTTCGTCGGGGGCGGGAAGCTCTGTCTGATCCCAGGTTAGACGGGCTGCCAGCCTGGCCTTCCCCGCAGGCGGGGGGGGGGGGGCAGATGACAGGCGTCGTCCTGATTTAGGGCCCGTGGGCCCGCCAGACCCCGGCGAGGCGGGAACTGGGTTTGAGTTTGGAGACAGATCAACTCCAGCAGGAAGAGAGTGGCGCGGGTGGCATTGCAGGTTGCAAGTGGACATGTGCCACGAGGGTCCCACTGACTTTCCAAAGTCCAAACAGGCGCATTTCTAACGCAGACTCGGACTGCGAGAAAGGGGGCAGAGATAAGGGAGTTTTATTTAAACCGTAGGCCCTAACAGAAAACTATGTTTCTATAAAGTAATAATACTCCAGTTTCATAATTTTCCATGGCAGGGTTTCAATATATATATCTTTACTTACTAAAAAAATAAAATAATAAAGGTATTTCTCAATTTAGGGGATTTAATAAGAAACATACATAAGTCAGCTGAGCTTCTGAGCTGCATGAAATCGGTGGGGTGGCCTTGCCAACGCCGGCAAAGCAGACCCTGGACGGTGCAGCTGGCGGGGCCTGGGTTGTCCCACGGTGAGCGGACATCCTCACAGCGCCGAGGGGCCGCACGCAGGTTTTAGTAAGGAAAGTCCCGAGGCCAATGACAACTTATTTGAGCCCTGCTGCCGCCCCCTGAGATGGATGGGGTGGAGGAGGGGCGTCAGGGGTGGGCGTCAGAGGAGCCCCCTGGCCCTCAGGGAGGGGGCCCGAGCCCCTGGCAGTAGCCGCAGCTGGGGGCAGGGGTCCAGCACCTGGGCGCCCGGTCGGTAAACCGCGTGCGAGGCAAGGTGGACAACTCGCAGCCTGCCCTGGGAGCCCCGGCCGGGGTAAGGGGACAATGGGACGGGCCCAGGGTGCGGCGCAGAGGCGAGACTCCTTGGACATGGGTGTGAAGGCCTGAGCGGCCTGGCAGGGTGGGGGGACTTGGGGAAGGGAGGACACAGGGGAGGTGAGGGTCCAGAGGGATTCTGAGCTCCGAGCTGGCTCAGGCTTTGCAATTATCATCACACTCAGCTCTTTCCGTTTTATAGACAAGGAGACTGAGCGAGGGCCAAGTTCAGTAAGTCTGACCTGAGCTGCCTGGCTGAGGAGAGGCCGGCTGGACTCCACCCCAAATGAAGTGACACCCCCAGGGTCAGACCCCAAGGTCACCCCAAGGGCAAGGACGCCAAGTCTTGTGCTTGTGCTGTCTAAACTGCTACTTCGGGTTCCAGTTCAGCAAGATAAGTAATCTAATTTCTGAAAAATCTTTCCAGATCCTCAGGTTTTAGATCGAAGGCTGGTTTGGGGTTTGGGGAGTGCGCGGAACAGTGAGCTGTCCGAGGCAGGGGAGCTTTGGCCCTGAACTCTCTCTGACAGAGGCCAGGGTCTTAACAACAAAAAAAGTCGCCTTTTTCTTTGCTAAACATGCTGGTTAATACATTTGGGTCTATTTCATGTGAAATACATCATCTGGCTACTGATTTATTTTTCCTCGTGGTGGGGGAACATTTGTGAAGAGACCCGTCCTCACACGTGGGCTCCCATTGCTGAGGATCTCCTCTGTCAGATGCTGTTCAGTTGTCACGACGGCGTTAGTCTCAGGGCCAGAGCGGAAGATGCAGATTAGTGATCGGGTTTTGGGCAAGAAGAAGCTGCTGCTCGGAGGATGCGGGGCCAGGGGCCTGCAAGCCGCCTGCCCACCAGGCCTCCTGCTGTCCCTCCCCCCGGGCTGTGTGGCCAACTCCTGGGACAGCACTGGAAGAGGCCGTCTCATTTCCTACGTGAGGGTTGCCGTGCTTTGCATTTCTTATTTTTGCTGGACTTTTTGCAGTTGAATCCTTTGCTGTCCTGAAAGAGAATTAGAGGGAGGTAGCCGGTAAAAAGGGAGCTGGTCATGAGGTCCGGGTTAAAGCCGAGCCGCGCCATGACCTTCCCTGGCCCTGAACCACATGTTGACTCCTCCTCTGGGCTTCAACTACTTCATCCAAGAGCGATGCAAAGTGTACCGGGGTCCAGATCGTATCTGGGGACACGGACCCCCAATTCTGAGCCCTGGATCATCTTGTGTTTGGTGCTGGAACTGGCTCTGGCTTGGTTTTGAGACTCCTTTGCCCCTGGGGTCCCGTGTCCCACTTTAAGGCTCGCCTCGGGGGATGGCTGGGCCTCATTACATATCGGGAGCCTCCATCTGCCCCATCTTTCCTCTGAGACGATGGCCAGACAGTCGAGGTCAAGGCCACAGGTGTCCTGCCAGCCCAAAGCAGGAGGAGGGAGGGCGGAGGGAGGGAGGGCTGGAGCTGCCTGTATACACAGAGCCAGACACAAAAAGGTTGCTACCCCAAGGTTTTTCTGAAACCCCCAAGGTTCAAGGCCTGCACACCCAGGACATGGTCTCCCAGAGCTAAACTGTTTCTGTTGTTTTTTCTCTGCATTTGGCCTCGGGTCACAGCCAACTGGAAGTGAGGACACGCTTTGGAGTCAGGACACTGGACAGGGGCTCCCTTGCTGACGTCTGTGGGGATGGAGACCAGCTCCTAACCCTTCCTTGGGACTCAAGGTGGCGTGTTCCAATGATTCCAGCCAAATGCTGATTGATCCAAATTTAGGGGCATGTGTCTGACTCCAGAGAAAACGGTTTCTCAAAAGGAGAATGGCAGTGATGTCCAGGGACGGATGAGAAGGTCTCCCATGCCCCTGAATCTCCACCCCGGAGCTGAGCTGGTGGCCCTGAACAAGTCCCCTTGCCCTTCTCTGCCTCCACGGGCAATGAGAAAAATCTGCTGCTTTGGGTTTTGGTGAGAATTGCACAAATTTTTAAAAATTTTTTTTTAAAGAATTTTATTATTATTATTTTTTAAATATATCTTTATTGATTTCAGAGAGAGGAAAGGAGAGGGAGAGTGAGAGAGAAACATCAATGATGAGAGAGTCATTGATCGGCTGCCTCTTGCACGCCCCCGACTGGGGATCGAGCCCACAACCTGGGCATGTGTTCTGACCGGGAATAGAACCCCGATTGCCTGGATCCTAGGTTGACGCTCAATCACTGAGCCACGCCCGGCCGGGCGAGAATTGCACAAATTAATACATAGGAGGGGGACCCAGCCAATAGCAAGTGCACACTGGACACTGACCCTCCTCCTCCTTGTCACCATTGTCACTTGGTCATTGCTTCATTGCCCTGAGCATCAGGGCCCAGCGTGTAAAATCTGGGTGGGGCAAAGTTCTTACCTGTTCCTCAGCTCAGGGCCAGGGTCAAGGGGACAGAAGACCCTGGTGTTCTGTCCCCAGAGGTTCTGCACCAGCCTGGGGGCTGCTTACGGAAGGACTTGGGGCTCCCATTGCGCCTATTCTCGATCTGGTTCATTTCCGAGGGGCCAGCCCGCTATCAGGGGGAAAAAAGAGCAGAAATTAGACGACAGTGAATAAACGAGGCCCGACTTGCTTTTCGTAACTTGAAAGTCCTCATTACGAGACTGTTCCCTGGGCTCCTGGAGTTCTCCTGTCATTATCTTCTGTAGAAAGAATTCAAATGACATTATTTGCATGGAAACTCACATACAGAAGATGCCATCTAGGCCACAAAGTTGCATGACAATGAAGGGGATGATGACTGTGTCACATGGACGTGACATTCTTTATGCTGCTAAATTTAAAGTCGGTGCTGGCAGCTCTTAACTGCTCAGGTCCCTGGAAAATACATCGCTTCTGGGATGGAAGGAATATTGTAAGGTGCCCACTGCAGGCACCCTCAATGGGCCTCACCTGTGGTGTCCCCCCGAGATCAGGCACAGATTTCTAAACCCCGTGGACTGCGGGAGCCCGCTCTGAGCCCGCAAGGCAGGATCGCTTAACAAACTGCAGTCTCTCCACACAAATGTCATCTTGACTGGACAGGTTCCTCAATGGCTTTTTAAAAGCAGTTTCACTTGGGCACGTCTGCAGAAAAACGTGGGGATGACTCTTCTTTCCAAAACACTGGTGCATTTTGGAGGTGGCTGGGGACCCAAACCATCCCCCCTTTGGATGGAGCCAGTGCCCTCAGAGGCTGGAACTAGCTCTCAGAGGCTGGCCCAGGAGCTGCACCCTTCCTTGCTGGGCAGAGCAAAGTTCAGGTGGTCTCGGAAAAGGACACTGGGGAGCCTAAAAAGGGACAGAGGAAGGGACAGGGAGGTGTGATTGCCTGTCCCAGGCAGGGAATGAAGGAGAAAACACGAGCATCTAAAGAACCAAACGTACAGCTACAGTGAGAGGGAATGGACCGGGAGGCGTCTCTCCGTCGAGGGACAGGGCTGCAGAGCTGGAGCCTGGCTTGTCAGGTCTCCCGATGGGGCAAAGGCTGGGGTGCGTCACCCTAAATCCTACAGTCTGCCCGGCTGGCTCAGCTCACGCAGGAGGATCAGGACACAAACACGAGTGAAGGGAAGGAGGGAGTTCCATGTCGATAAATTACGCAGAACTTCACAATCAGGAGATTAAGACGGAACCGGCAGTAATCAATAACCGCGACGGCCCCGGGAGGAGCAGCAACACGGACTAGCGAGGTCAGTACAGCCGCTGCTCAGACGATACGCTCCCCTTGGCCACTTTCTGCTTTGCTTTCTGGCTGTTTCTTTCTGCTCGGGCTACTTGGTCTTACCTCGGGGGTCTCACCTGCGCCTCCTGGATGCCCATGAGCTGACCATACCGAACCTAGAGTCTCAGGCCATGGGGTGGTGGCCACCCCTCAGCCTGGGACAGCCTCTGCCTGCCCAAGCGGACCCCAGGCTGACCTTCGCTCTTATCTTTGGCTGACTCTACAAAAGCTTCCACCCGACTGCCCATCCTCACTGGGGAACAGGGGAGCGCGCCCCACGGTGCTCAGCATGCGCCTCAAGACAGCAGCTACCACCGCAGTCCTGGGTTCCAGGGTCTGGCTGCTCCGCACGACCCAGAGCACCTTCGGGGACCGAGTCCCAGTTCATTCCCACAGTGCCTGGCACTGGGACCCTTCCTCATTGTCAGGACCAGAGAAGCGACTTATGTGGTGCTTCATCGTGTGCCTGGCACTGAGATTGGGTTATTTTTATTCCCATTTTATAGATGAGGAAACTGATGCAGCAAACCAGACCCAGCAAACGAAGGGCCCCAGGTAACGAAGAGGCAGGGCTGGCATTGGGAGGTCCGGCCCGGGGTCCTGCTCTAACCACCACACCTCACCGCCTCTCTTAGAAGGGGATCACTGAGCGGTTTTTTAAATGAAAGAGACATGAATGATCTGGTCCTTTGAAGACTGTGACAGAGAAGCCACTAACGCCACCCTCCCTCTGCGCAGGACCTATGTCCTTGGTTCCCAGTGAATTTCGAATTCCTCATTTTCGGGCCAGCCGACTCCCCGACATTCTGCACACAACACATCCAGTGACACAATGTCATGGGGGGGGTAGAAATGAGATACTATAATTAAAATTTCCTCTGGGCGGGGGTTACTGCCAAGGATAAGCCCCCTTGACGATCAAGAGAAAACATGAAAGTGGGGGGTTCCTGAGAGCGCCCTCAGCTCTTCCTTTCATTGATACCATGGAAATCTAATTGAAACATCGGTCAAAGAGCCACGCCAGCCCCCCTCTGGCTTTGATAGGGCTTTTTAATCAGGAGACATTATTGCCTGACCGTGAGTATGGAAAGCATTTAGGGTATTTAGTAGATGGAGAACACGGCTTCTGCCCTCAGTGGAACGACCACATGAAAAGGAACTGAAAAAAACTCACTTTGAGTCGTTGGGGCCCCAGAGCGCCCGGAACATGTGGAACAGGCTCCGGGCCTGATTCATCTGCGGGCGGGATCAGCGCCGACACGCTGGAGAAGGGAGGCCAGCCCCGCGCGGGGTGGGGCTGGGCTTCTCAGGGCCCAGGCATGCCGAGGAACCCCTGGTGGCCGTGGAGCGGCAATCGGCATCATTATTTTCCTCTGGGCAGTTCTTTTTCAAAAAAATATGTTTTGATTGATTTTTTAGAGAGGAAGGAAGAGGGAAAGAGAGAGAGAAACATCCATGAGAGAGAGTCATTGATCGGCTGCCTCCTGCGCGCCCCTGCTGGGGATCGAGCCCGCGACCCGGGCACGTGCCCTGCCCGGGAATCACACGGTAATCTCCTGGTTTGTAGGTTGACGCTCAACCGCTGAGCCACACCGGCGGGCTTTTGGGCAGTTCTTATGGTAGTTACCTGTTTCCCATGATGTGGTCAGTGCACTGCTATCCCAGGGATGCTTGTCCTTTACAAATGCCCCTCTGTGCCCTTGGGAGATGTCCCACACTGTGGCTCCCTCTTGGTGACTCACAGTGCACAAGGGGATCAAAGGCTCTGGAGAGTCAGCCAGTAAAGAAAATCTCTGAAAGATTTCAAAAACTTAAAAAAAATATATTTGTGGGGCCTCTGCGGCCTGCGGGGCATGATTCGGACGAGCTGCCTGACTCCTAAGGGGAAGAACATAGGGGTCAGCGGAGGTCTGAGTGACACCTGGTTAGCCCTTGAACCTGTCTGACCCGGCGCGGTGCCTTCTCCAAATCCCATCGCCTCCAAGCTCATCCGGTTACACAAGTGACCAGGAATACATGAAATGTAATTAGTCCCGGTGATTTTTTTTTTTAATAACAAGACATCGATGATCTGATCTTATTAAAATGGGAGTTGGGAGGGCTTAAGACATAGAAATAAATAAGTATAATAGGAAGGGGGTGAAGTCACTGCTGGAGGAGTTGACAGGACCGGCCTTTCGAATTTCAAGAGGCAGAAAGCCCCTCCAGGTTGAGGGACTTCGGAGAGGGGCCGGAAGGGACCCATAGGGAAGGTTTCTTGGGGGGAAGGGTGGAATGTAAAGCACTTGAAGTGCAGATAGAATTTTTGTAAGCTTCTTATTAATAAAATATATAATACTCTTTTCCAATTACAACAACAACACTCCAGTATCTCATTGTAAAAAGAATTAGAGACTAAACATTAAGGAGACAGCAACACCCTTTCCTCCAGCACTGAAAGCTCATTGTAAAACCTTTCTTTCATTTCTCTACCCACTCTTCTTATAACGTACAATTGTTTGCGCAACACCGTGAACGTATTGTGTCCCTCACTCTATAACCTGGTTTTCTTTTACTTTTTTCTTTTTTCTTTTTTGGCCTACCATGGCCCAAAACTGCATGTATCCTTTCCAATCATTGTCTAGCATTCTTTTCTCAAGTGGATGGATCGCGGCTTAACTAACCAATACTCTCTTGTTAAATCATTATTTTTTCCTAACTTTTTATGTTTAATATTTTGCATAAGTCTGCTAAGAGCGTCTTTCTGCACAAAGATTTTCTACGTATCAGGTTTTGCTGGTGAGGTAGATGGCGCGCTTCCATGTCTGCATTAACTAATGAGGGTGTGGGGGGACACGGCGGGTCTGCCACTGATTCCCAGTGCTGGCGAGCCAAGTGTTTATCACTCCGCAGCCATCCCCACCGGATTTGCACCTCTGTGCCACAGAGACCTTCATTCAAGTCCAGATAGACTGGTAAGGCTCTACCACCCTTTCAGGGGTAGGAGGTTCAATTAAATGCACAGTCAAAGATGTAAAATTTTATCTTCTCAGTTGAAAAGTCACACTTTGGATATGAGGCTGGAAGGTTTGAGACAAAGATACAGATGGAAGAAAGTTTACCCCCTCCCTTGTCAAAATGCAAAAGTCTTGTGAGAGCAAAGGAGAGAGAGAGGGAGAGAGGGAGGGAGGGAGGAGGGGAGGGAGGGAGATAGATGTAAGAGAGAAACATGGATTGGTTACCTTCCCCACTGGGGAGGGAACCGGCAACCTTTCGGTGCATGGGACAACGATCCAACCAGCTGAGTGACACCGGCCAGGGCCACCCTGTCTCTTTCGTGGTTTGATTCATAACTAACAACTCCCCTCTTTCTGTTTTAGCTGGTGCCAGTGGGGTCGCTGTCACCTCCAACCATGAGAATCCTAGTGAATATAGGACTTGGACATAGGTCCATCTAAATCCAAAGCATGTCGTCTACGTTCTTTCCACTCCAGAAGATGGAAGAAAGAAAGGAGGGAGACCAACCGGGAAGAGAAAATTTCTCCTTAATTTATCATTCACCCAACGGCGTGTCCTCCAGGGGTGGCCTAGGTGAGCCTGAGATGCACGTTTGCGTTTTCTAAAGGGTGCCCTTTGCAAATCACCTGGTGTCGATGGAACTGCAAAAGGCAGCACTATTTTGGGTTCTAGCTATGAGAAAGCCGAAGCTGGAAGCTGGGCACTTTCATGAGAGATTGCACCAAAATGTCAACAGATGGCTTGCTAATCATGTAAAAAAAATACTCATTTCTTCTCAAAGATGGCATTTCCCCCCGCAAGTGGATCAGAAAGCGATGTTTATGATATAAAACATATTAGTCACCACGCCGTCTAAGTATCCTCCTTAATCATCAAGGTCAGAATGATAATTGTTTCTAAAAATGAACACCTCTCTCTGCAGCAGGGAAGCTCACCCGGGACGCACGGTCGGAAACAGAATCAGGCGCTTCAAGGAGGCGCGTGGAGGCGAGCAGCGGGCGCGGAGCTGGCCTGGGAGGGCTCACGGGGCCGCGGCACGCAGAGTCCGTGGGGCCCGCAGCTGTGCGGGTCCGTTTGCGCCCGAATCGGGGACCTGGCGTCTTAATAGCAGGCAGCCACGGGTCAGCGTCGGGTCTACCACATTTCCTTACAAAGACAAACGTGGTCCTCGTGAGCGCTGGGCCCGGCCAGACACCCAGGACCACCCCACACGGAGACGCGCCTCGGCTCTTGCTCCTCGCTTGTCCCAACCTGTCCTCACCCATGGCAGGCCCTCCCTTTTGGTTTCACTGTTGGCCCATCTCTAGCTTGTTTTAGGGGCTTCCACCGCCCCGATTCTACCCTCTAACATCTCACTCTGGGCTGTCTCACTACTTTCCAAGAGTGGAACTCCCTCCCGGCCTTGTTTCAACCCTTCAGGACCCCAGCCTGGCGAGCAGCCTTCCCGGCAGCCTCTCCTCAAGGACCCTCGCTCCAGCCGCGCCGAAGGGGCTTCAGATCGCGGCCTTGTCCCAGGCACCTGGAGGGGTACCCAGTACGCCAGTTCACACGTCACATGACGGGAGCTTATCTTCCTAAGCATTCCAAACAGCTTTTACCTCTTTAGCCAAGATGTCCTTCTAAAAGGTATCACGTAGACAGGACAGAAAATGTGCTCTGTGTGTGTTAATCCTTTGTGATAATCCGGGTCATTATTTGCGACGCTGATGATGGTACTGTGAAAGTGACCCCATCAGAGCCACCAGAGGAAATGAGAGCATCTGACCCCAAACGAAAAGATCCTGGGTTCTCTGTGCTGTTTAGTTCGGTCATGCCATTAATTTTGCTCTTGAGTCCCTCTGCCCCTTGATCTCAGGCTGCCATTTGTCACCTCTGACCACGCCTCCTCTTGTCCATATCTGACTTTAGTCTACAACAGCCTCAGGCCCAAGGTGCTCGCCTCCATGGACTGAAAAGAAGCGGAGGGCTTTGCGGTAGAGCTGCTGTCTCCGTGAAGCCTTCCTCACTCCCTCATACTCCCCGAGCATGGGAGGGTGGCTGGGGTACTGAGAATGCCTGGGTTTAAATCACCCCTTGTCACTTCCCAGCTGGGCAATTTGGATAGCTTGTCTCCTCTCTTTATGCCTCGGTTTCCCCCGTGACATAGGAATAGTGACTGTATTTAACGCATTGGGGTATTCCGGAGATTGAGTGAGTATTTGTAGAGCAGTGAAAGCAATTTTTGGCATTACTATATATTTATGAAATAATCAGAATTGATTGTTTCCCTTTTAAGTTCCTCATTCTACCATATATAGGCATGACATAGACAGACATAAAACAATTTGTTCTTATGCTTATTTCATCAATAGGCGGTGAGGCCCTCAAGGAAAGCACCGTGCAGGATCTATCTCTGTGAATGCCTGTGTCATGGGGGGCATAGGGGCTCCTCTTCCCGCTCTGAATTTCTGACCATTGTCATAGCTAAATGGCAGCACCTACCTAAGTCCCGCATCGTGTCCTGTAGGAGGCCCTCCAGATCCCTGACCACCCTGTCACAAAGGCAAGGCAACAGCCAGCCATCCCAGCCACCAGATGCTTTGTCGCCGGGATGCAATTTGGGGAACAAATTACGAATTTTTAAAGGTTGACAAATATCCAGAAGAACAACATAATTCGAATTAATTTACTGTCTAAAAAAACTTCAAAAATTCTTTATCCCTGACTTTTTGGCTGCATAGACATATAACTAAAATTTTGAAGTATCTTTTTTTTTTTTTCTAGCGAGACTAGAAAAATACTTCATATATGTTTTATTAATTATAGTTTGAAAAAGTCTCCTTCAAATTCACGGCTCATTATTGGTAACATCATGTAGATTTTTAAGGTGTGGCCATGCATGAAAACTGCTGTCAGATTTCTTATACAGCTGAGCTGTTAAGGATATATTTTCCATCAGCAGTCCTACTATGGGTTTTTGCCTTACAAACCTATTTAATTTTTTAAAAGCACTCTGTTTATACCTGACTATGCTGCATGATCCAGGGTATCCCTGGCAGGACAGGACTTGACCAGGCATTACTGAGACCAGGCAATGCTCTCCTGCAATATTACCCATCCGGTCAGCGGAAGGGAGTCCCACAAGTAGCTTCCATCGCCACATTTGGAGGCATATTTCCCTTCCTCTATTCACCAGCCTCCAGGCCTGGGCTCGGAGGGCGCGGTCGTCCAGCCCCGACCCCAGCCGCAGGCCTTCCTGTCCCCCGGCAGGTGAGTTAGCGCCACAGACGGGGCCCTGTTTGCAGTCAGACCACCTGCCACATCAGGAAAGCGGGCAGAGTTTCCCTAACTCTGGAAGTTCCTGTGAACACTCAGACCCAAACTAAGTGTATTCCCAACCCCGCTTTCTCTTCTCTGGGTCCCCCAAACACCCAGGCCGCGCCGAGATCGTGGGAGCGGGGCCGGCGTGAAGGGGAGAAGTCGGAGCGGAAAGAGGCCGCTGCCTGGACCCGCGTGGGTGGAAGATCTCACTGGGCAGCTGTTCCAAAGGCTCGCGGCCGCGCGGGCACATTCCACGGGCTCCTCCCAGCCCCGCGAGGGGCCCCCGAGAGCCAACAGATAGATCTTCAGCTTCATTAGCCTCGGGCTAAGCGGACTTCACCGCGGCCCTCGGCTCTGTGAGGACGGGCTGGAAAGATGCTCGGAGTCAAGTGCTCTCTCGCCAAGGGGGACGGCCGCGGAGTGCGAGCCTCTGCCAACAGCCGCGGGGACCCCCGCGGGGAGCCGGGGATGCTTGCTGGCTGGAAAGCGGGCCGGGTGCTTGAGATGAAAAAGGGGGAGCTGCCCGAGGGGAGACGGCACTGAGAAAAGAGGCGCAGGGAGAGATGCAGGAGCTGGGTGGCCCCCGCTGGCTAGCTGCGGCCTTTCTGAGGCTTGTTTTGGGGCTTTTATTTTATTTGAAAAATTAAAAAGAATTTTAATTTTTAAGAGGGAGAGAGAGAGAGAAACATTGATGGGAGAGCGGAACGTGGATCCACTGCCTCCTGCATGCCCCCTACTGGAGATCGAGCCAGCAACTCCGGGCTGTAACCTGACCAGGAAACCAACTGGGGACCTGGGGACCTTTCCGTGCACAGGATGACACCCAACCCACTGAGCCCACCAGCAGGGCTGTTTGGGGCCTTTTTGACTCTCCAGCAGATAAACCTATATCCTAACAATAAAGTCCATTACTGGAGCCTGAGACGGGAGACAGAGCGGGAGCTGAGACGAACATGCCCCAACCAGGCCCTCATGGGGGCAGATGCGATCAGCAGCAGAGATGGGGCGTCCTGTCCGCCCCACAGCCGAGCGGGGCCCGGCTGAGTGCTTCATCTCTGGGACTGAAGAGTGTGCCGAGGTGTTTCTCTCTCCTGCCTTTGAGCAGCTGAGCTCTGCCTGCCTACATTGAGTTGCTGCTTGAAAAAAATAAAGGAAACTACAGGACACGGCTCATAGCCATTTCTGGCGCTGAACAGAGACATTAACCTTGAAGGCGTCGGCACCCGCCTTAGTTACTTGCTCGGTGCTCACGCATTGCCCTTTGTTACTGTCTTGTTCTGCTTCCCGGTAGTGGGACTGAGGGAGGGTGTGTTCTTACGTGGAGCCCCGGTGCGGACAATGGGGTGTGACCTTAGGGGGAAACCAGGAGTTAATTCACTTCCACCCGGGTCTGGGGGGCGGTGGGGACTCCAAAAAGCAGCTTATCCTTGGAAACCACGAACAGAAGAAAACATCTCCAGAAAGAAAGAAACAATTGCTTTCCCCCTGAGTTTCATTTCCTCTCTGATGTCATCTCATTTCCCTCGGTGAGGAGCGTTGAGCACGAGCTTAGGGTGTATAAGGGACTGTTCTGGTCGCTTTGGAAGATGCAATTGTCAATAGGACCTGGAGCCCTGTTTCAGTTGGTTGAGAGGCCTGTGGTCACCTTGCACCTTTTCGAAACCGCCCCTCTCAAAGGCCTCCGTCGCTGCCGTGAGCACAGAGAGGTTTCCAGAAGGTACCTGCACAGAACACAGCCACAAAGCCTTCCTTTTTCAGAAAGCACCATAATCTCATCGTTTCGTTCTTTTGAATGAAGACTCTTTGGGAAATAGACTTATTTTTACAACCCTGAGAGAACTTCCTCACGAATAGATATTCCTATCAAAAATAGATGTTTTTCCTGGACTGAATGCCTTTCGACTTGGTTTAAAAAATATGAACACTTATTTATTTAATAACCAGTTAGGCATTCCCTAGGACTCTTAGTAGTGCCCATTCTTTGTATATTTGCTCCCATTCCCCAGTTGGAACCCAAAATCTCTGAGGATAAGCAATTCTTTTTAAAAATTATAGTGTCCTAACCTGTTCTTTCCACATGTCCAGTAAATGGTTGTGAATTCATTCTATAGTGTTTGGGATTGCAGCCGTCTTAATGATTTAATTAGTTCTTCTTGTTTTCCCAATCTGATTTATAACATATTTAATTACTGCAAAATATCTCTGGAGTACAAGGGAACATTTATTGTTACTATGACATTTGAGGAAGGCGAGACTTGGAGAAGTCACAGAACCCAGCGGTCACCAGCGGGGGCTACCTAATGGGACATTTTTCTGCTGCTGGCTTTTTCCTCTGATGGCCAGATTATGCTGTTTCTCAGACTCTCGCTTCCTTCATAGCTGAGGGCCAACAGGACACAGAAAGGGAGGCAATAGGGTGCACGTACAAGTGAAAGAAAAACACGGACAAATTTGGGGAGAGAAACAATAGCTGCTTTTGGCCTGCCTCCTGCACCCGAGCCTCGCAGATGTTAACAAGTTGACCTGAGAGCGCCTGCTCCTCTCAGACCCACCCGCACCCCTCTGATTTTGCCAGATGTGTCCATAAAGACCAGGTGGTTAAATTTCAAAGGCCTGGAGAGAAGAAGACCAAGACCATGTTAATTCTGCAAAGGCTGAGTCCGCACATAATGGGGATCTCATCCCATTCTTTGTATAATTCATCAGTGAGTTAACTTTGGGGGCCTTGGTGGAGCAGTTTCTTCATGCTGAAAATTTACCTGGCCCCGCGCGTCACCTCCAGGGTAAAGCCCACAGGCCCTCCCAGGGAATCCTTGCCCAATGACCCTGAGCTTCCATCTTTCTGCCATCGCCTTCGCCTCCAGACAACACAGGTGGTTCCAGCGGAAGGACACAGAGCCCAGGGTCAAGGCCAGCGTGACCCTGATGGGACACCGCTGAGACTGATGAGAGCAACGCGGGCTGTGGAAGGTCCCCCTCTTGGCCGCTACCCGGCAAAGCTGGGCTCCCAGCTGGGCCCCCCTCTCTTTCACCGTGGGCTTGAGGGTGACACCATTGCGATGGGCGGTGGTGTGGCATCTGACCCCGGAGGTACGGGCCCATTCGGGGAATGAATGAGCTGCGTCCTTTCAGCCCTGAACTCCGCGCTGTTTCCAAGGAGAGCAATAGATGCCTAGGGTGAAGGGCGGGCCTTGTCCCGGTACCCTGCCTGGGGTTCCTTCCCAGGGTGTTGTCCTAACCCGGCTCCTCTGTCAGCCAGACAAGTGTGGTCCCTGGCATCGGCCGACAGCATGCAGGGAAGGTGGGAGGCTCCTGTCCTCTGGCCCCCCGGATGGTGGCCGTAGGTTAAACCCTACCAAGGCTGACTTTTTTTATTAGTGTCTGGTAGCAAGCAGGTACACAGGCTAGACCTTCCATCTTCTGTTGCTGTTGTTTTTCTGGAATGTTCTGAGACCTGCCAGAATCCAAAGCCTAGCAGCGGCCACTAGGTTGCCCAAGCAGTTTGTGGTCCATGTGCGGCCATCTCATTGCCAAACTAACCTGGGCCTGGTGGGCTGTATACGTGGGTTTCAGCGTTGTCCCCACGCCTCAGAAATGAAAACAGCTATGTAACGATAGAGACAGTAAATTCATGGCTTCATTTGCTGATATTGCTTTGATTTTAAATTAATGAAATAAATGCACTTAAAAAAAAAAAATAAACGGAGCGAAGCCTTGCATGCGAGAGCCTCCGAGACTGTCAGCTTAAACCAATCTGAAAGCTATGCCTTTTAACGCAGACCTTGGCCACGAGAAAGACCTCGTGGGTCATTAAAACTCACCCCCTGCCAATATCAGAGGAGCACGGGGCTGGCGTGGGGGGTGTAATTGTCTCGAATTCCCTTCCATCCAAATCAAGGGGGGATTGGCCGAGTCCTGCCTCCAGTTAGTCACGCTCTGTGGGGTGAGACAGCCATCGCTGGAGCGAGCAGCCGCCCTCCCCGGCACAGCCTCGAGCCACAGCCGCCTCCGATCAGAGGACAAGAGACCACGACCCCCATCACCACCTGACCCTGGGTTCAGCCAAGACCCTGGGCACAGACACTGAGTCTTCAGGATGCTCCCTGGGATGTGCAGACACCTTCCAGAGGCCCCAGGCCAGGGCGCCCGCTTAGCTGTGGAGGGGCAGGATCACCCCCTCTCTGTTGGTCATCGCGGTAACCCCGCCATGTCCGGCTGGGCCATGTCACCTCAGCTCCAGCCCTGCCTCCCATCCAGCCGCCTCTTCGTGTCCAGTGTGAGACAAACGCACCCGGATCGAGTGCCCGCATGCCCGCCGGTTTTCAGCTTTGCCGTGTTTAGATTTTTTTTTAGAGAGACAAGTCTGGGGAATTTCATCCTGATTTTCAAGCAGCCTCCCCTCCCTGGAAGACACAGCTTGGTGTTTCTGTCCAGTGAGTTGCTGAAGTTTGACACTCTTGCAGGAATATTTTTGTCATAACCCACTGCTCACGGCACTGTCGATCCAATAATTTGGAACAGGCAATCTGTCATTCTATTGTTTCCTTCCAATGGTCCCACTTTGGTGGCAGTTAGAAAAAAAGAAACCACTTTCGATTTGAAAAAGAGGTGAAGGGACAACCCAAAATAGCATCTCAAATAAGGCTTTTTGAGGTTACTGGGGACCAGGGGCCTGACTTCATAAAAGGGCAGAGAGTGCTCCTCCCGGGAACGAATGTCCCCAAATAAATCAAACCAATCTTGCCTTTTGGCCACTTTAGAAAGAATACTTTTCTTCCCAAACTCGCTCCAAAGCACATCTCCCCTGTGACCGAAAGCACCAGCTCCCTGGCTGTTGACGTGGGTTGATCTGGTTACTTCCATTAGTCAGGAAGGTTTCTGCTGTCCCCAGCCTCGCTTGAACTCACTGGTCGCCATGTTGCAGGCGTCATACGTCACGAAATCGATTAAAACCACAAAAGGGGATTCCTGATCCAGGAAGAGATCTGTTCTTTCTCATTTTGTGAATTCATTTATTTAAAAAAACATATAAAAGTATAAGGATTAAAGAGAATATAGTCCAATGAGAAAACTATCAATTGGGTATTGAAGGAGAACCCAACACTCAGAAAACGAAGCAGGTTTATGGCAAGCAGTTATTTAAATTTAGGATTATTCTGTATAACTGCCTGTATCAGCTTGTCAGAATTTGGAGTTTACTGGACGATGGGTCTGGGAAGTGCTCTCCAACTCAGGCACTGTATTAACTGGCTAAGGCTGTTGTAACTAAGGACCACAGATACCACACTCCAGGGGGCTTAAACTGTGAGAAATTTATTTTTTCGCAGTTCTGGAGGCTGAACGTTCAAGATCGAGGTGTGAGCAGAGTCGGCATCCCCTGAGGCCTCCCCCGTTGGCTTATAGATGGCTGCCTTCTCCCTGCCATCACATCACCTTCCCTTTGTATGTGTCTATATCCTGATCTCTTCTTTAAGGACACCCTTAATGATATCGTTTTCACTTATCTCTTCAAAGACCCTGTCTCCAAATACAGTCACATTCTGAGGTTAGGACTCCAACATATGAATTTGGGGCAAGACACAATTTAGCCCATAACAGGCCTTGTATGTTATCACTACCACCTCTGGGTTCTTTTTAAAAAATATATATGTTTTTATTGATTTTAGAGAGAGAGGAAGGGAGCTTGGAGAGAGAGAGAAACATCAATGAGAGAGAGAAACACCAATTAGCTGTCTCCTGCGTGCCCCCTACTGGGGATGGAGCCGGGAACCCAGGCATGCGCCCTGACCCGGAATGGAACCAGCAACCTTCAGGTGCACAGGGTGATGCCCAACCAACTGAGCTGGTCTAGTCAGGGCACCTCTGCGCTCTTAAGTGTTGACTCCCGTTAACACTGTTCTGCAGAAGGTCCCATAGCTTCATCCTGAAACCCGAGTCTTCTCTCTCCAATCCATAAATTGCATCCAGACCTGCTCACCCAGGTCCATTCTATTCTCCCTCCTTTTGCAGTCTCCTGTGGCCTCTCCCAGCCCTAGAGCCTGGATGAGCATTTGCCCTCCAGCTGTTCAGCCTTTGCTCACCCCAAGGGAGCACCCTTCTTCCCAGACCCCTCCCATCCCCACGCCACGCCTTTGCTCAGGGCCTGAGGCTTCCTGGAGACCAGGAGATGGGAACAGCGCGTGTGGAATCAAATGCAATTAGATTATTCTGCAAAATACTCCAGTTTGCAGGTTTACTTTAATTTGCAAAGCCTAAATTAAATTCCAATTGCTAGCATGTATACTGGCCTGGCAGATTTTGAATTTCCCAAGCGGATACAAACCTGAACATATATTTTGGAAGCTTTTACGCAGCAAAGCGATCAGTCCAATGTTCAACTAAATAACCAACACATTTTCAAACTCCAGAGAGGTTTCATCATGATTTTTACTCTGAGGCAAATGAGGACTGCAAACCACACAGATAAATCATGGGACACCTGAAAACGGGCCTCGTGTTCTCTTCTTTGCACCCCCATGGTCTTGTTCGGCAACTGGGCACCGGCACCCGCCTTGCAGGGTGGTTCCCGGCTCGGAGAGAGTCCAGCCCAGTCCCAGGAGGCACCGTGGCCGCGGCCATGGGTCTCCTTAAAGTTTCCCTCCAGTGGAAATGTGACAGGGTGCTGAGGAGGAGACAGAAGAGAGGATCTGCACAAACATAGAGGCGGGAGCACAAGGGAAAAGATGCCCTGATAACTGACAATTATCTAGAACCCGGGGCAGAAGTCACGAGCAGCTGTCATTTATATCCTGCGAGCAGAAAACTGCGCAGCGGCAAAACTCAGGATTTGGCAACCAGGGCGATGCAGGACCGTGACAGAGCCCGTGCATTTGTGCCTGAGAGGGAACTTCCCTGTTACACTTCACCTAAGGCTGTTATTTTGCCTGAAGAGAAAAGGTATGCGCCACGTGTCACCGCCCTGATATGCCACTGGGCCGGGGCGGGGGCTTTGGCAGAGTCCTTTCCGGAAAAGTGACCTTTCTAAGTTTCTGCGTTAAGCGAAGTCTCTGGCATGAGGATTGGGAGGAAGAGCTCAGGCTGTGGTGCCTGCAGTCTGCGTGTAAAGCTCGCACTGCGAGGACTGGTCACTCTGGGGAGCCCCAGGAGGAGGGGCACTGGCCGCAGGCCGGGGGAATGTGGAAGAAAATGAAAGAATGACCCAGACTCCGATGGAGGGAGAAGCCCGTGCCCAGGACGCAGCGGAGACCTTTCTGCAGGGTGAGAAAACGTTCGTGTTAGGGCTGGGCCATATTTCCTGCCGTTTGCTTATAGACACAGCCTAAGTTAACCGCTCTGTAAATGAACCTGGTTCGTTCTCCTGCGTGGATTTATCTTTGTCAGCCAAACCCTGCTCTTGTCATGGTAAACCCTAAAATCCAGGCCCCTGATGGTTTCCACTAACGAGACAAAAACAGGTGTCAGGAAGAGAGCTTAATGATTTTATACTCAAGATTTCTTTACATTTTCATAATAATCCTGAAATATGATACTAGGCCCACTCTATGGAACAATAGGGTAGAGACCTGGTGAGGAACGCAAAGAGCCTGGATACAAATTTCAGGCGATGCTCACGGTCGAGTGCCCACTTGGTTCGTGCATGACCCTGAGAACAAGTGTCTTCTTAAATATGCCTCCGTTGCCTCACCCTAGTTCTGGGTCTGGGAACCAGGTCCAGGGAGGTAGAGAGCTGGCCACTGTTTCTAAGCTGGTTCCAATTGGGCCTTGAATTGCTCCCAAGTGAAACCAGCTGATATTTGTTGACACTCTGGTGGCCCATGTTACACTATTCTGGTGACGTGTCCCCATAAGGAATGGGGCTAGATAATCCAAATGAAATCTGCTTCTGGTCAGAGGATCACGTGTTCCATACAATCAAAGACCAGAAGCCTCAGCACTCTCCAAGGGCTCACACACCATCAAAGGTGCCAAGTCTGGTCTCCCGGGCCACCTGGGAAATGGAGCCAAACAAAGGGGGGTGACTCGGTGCCATGCAGTTGACTTGCCCCCAGCAGGGAGGCAGAAGAGAAGACAAGAAAAGGTCCAGGCTGATCAGCGCAGTGGAATCCAGCGAGGTCGGGGGGCAAGACTGGCCAAGCGGGCCTGGGATGAGGGAGATGGTAGAGGGGTAGCCGAAGTCCTAGCAGCCCTCCCCCAGAGCATAGCTGCTCTAATATCCCTGTGTATGGAGCATGCTGCGTGGGGGGTCCGGTCACTTCCCAGACTGCTTTGAAAGCAAGCCCAGCTACCTCCTCCCCAGCAGAGAGGCATGTGCTGTGACTGTTGTCTGGGAGGGACATCTGTGATCTCCAGCTCCAGGCACAAGCTCTAGCAGGACAGGGAAGCCACCCAGACAATTCAGCTGGTCCCTCCGTCTGCCTGGGGACACCTGCAGCCCACAGGTCCAGCCAAGGCCACCTGTGAGGCCACATGTTGGGATACAGGAGAGCATTTGTAGAATAAGACATCGTTTGTCTACTTAGGTTGTAGCCAGATGACAGAAGGTAGAAATGCAAAAGCTAGGAGTGTTTCCAAAGGGAGGTCTCCTCAGTGTGCATGGAGCCTGGGGCTGCCTCTTCCTTGTACACAAGATTTGGAAGCCCAGCTAAACTAAGTAACTTACAAACGTCCTGCAGCAAAAGCTCAGGTCACCCTGCTTGTTCAATGCACTGCCATTTATTTCAGTGAATACAGACTTATTTCTAGGACCCGCAGGATACTCAGAGGCCAACAGGAATGTGGTATGTGGGCCTAAAGCTCAAAGATCCATGTCTTTTAAACACTGAGTTGCATTTTAAGCTGTTTTCATTGATTTAACAACTCTGGATCAAGGGCAATAGGCTTATAGGAAAACCCCCAAAATAACTCTTGCGACAGCTTACAGTTGTTCTTTTTGGTTGGTTGGTTGGTTGGTTGGTTTGCTTAGCCTGCTCACTTAGGTTTCTAGAATTCTGGCCCCGACATCATGTGAGTTGGATCCACCTCTCCCAGGTTGCATTTCTAGTACAGCCATAAAGTTCCTTCACAAAATGATCTGTTCAGAATGACAGGACACATTCTCCATCATGAAAACAACATCTTTTTTGCTATGCACTGGATTTAAACAGATTATAAATAACAAAAACTCAAGCACATGTTAAAAAGCCCTGTGCCCTATAGCAAAATGTCATCATAGAATAGTCTGTATCTTGGGCAAATTCAGATCCTATTTTACTGCAACTCATTCATGCATTTTTTTCATTCAATCATCAAACATTTAGTGAGTCCCTCCTGTGGTTTGGATGTATTCTGATTTTCCCTACAGGAGCAGAGGTGCTTCTATGAATTTTGATTTTTAGGGTGTTTTGTGAGGAGTTATTTATTTTATTGAGTGTCTATGGAGACAATTGAACTTATGACACCTAGTGTAACAGTCGAGATTGCTTATGTTTCAAAGCACTCTGTGAAATGCTATTGCAGTCATCCTGCCTTTCTGTTCTGTGCAAACTCTGATGTAACCCAAGTTCAATGTGGAGATGGGAGCCATTTCATATTCCACTTGAGGTTTGGCAGGCAGCAGGCAGTTTCCATATCGAGTGTGACCTGAAAATGGGATTACCACTACACAAAACTGAACTGTGGATAATGTGATTCTTGTTGGCTCATAACATAAAATATCCCTTCCCTAGCTTGTAAGAGTCGCTGCCAAACCCTTTCAATAAAATCATGTCTTATAGCTTGTGCAGCCTCTGCAAGCTTCTGTAGTGAGATTAGAAATCTGCTTCTGCTCATCACTGTAAAAATCCACTAGGGTAAATAAATTTGTCATTAATAAGGCCCAGTCTGTGAGACTTTGGTATAGCAGCTGAAATGATAGGAGGAAACAGCATCAACAAAGTTGGAGGCAGGATGGGGTTGCCCTCAATGAGGGGGAAGGTTGGTGGCTGGAGGAGAGTTTGCAGGATTTTAAGCAAGGTGATTATATGATTAGGCTGGCATGCTTAGAAGAGTTTTCTGGTTCAGGTGCAAGAAAAGCCCCAAACATCAGAGTGTTCAGGAGAGTATGTGGTGAGGAGTTATGTTATTCCAGGAGAGTGGAAAACAGCTTTGGCTAATGTAGTAATGGTGCTTTTTTTTTTTTTTTGGAGAAAAGGTAACTGTTTTCTAGCTTGGGTGCCATTTACAAATTCATATACCTAAAACCTTTGCTGTCTGATAAAAACACAATGTAAGCCACATATAATTTTAAGTGTTCTAGTAGCCATATTAAAAAGAGTAAAAGTACAAAACAGAGGATCCGATTTTAAGAATATATTTTCTTTAACTCAGTATATTAAAAATATTATCATTTTCATACATAAACAACATAAAGCATCAATGGGATATTTCACACTTTTTTTTATATGCCACACCTTGGAAATCTAACATTTTACACCCAAACACACCTCAATTTGATCACCTGCTCAACAGGTATACAGATAAGTGGCTACCAGAGTAAACAGCTTTGATCTAGAATGCTCTAGAGTTCCCACTGGGAACCTGAACCGACGCCCTCCTGTGTAAATTCATCACTAGTGTCCCATCACGGATACTGAGCCTGGAGCCAGGAGACCCCGGTTCCAGCCACTGGTCTAGAGGCAAACCAGTCGGCGGCCTGAGCTCCAGCTGTCCCTTGTCTACCTGACAAGGCCGGGAGCAGTGATGGCTGTCAGCCCTGAGGTCCAAGGACTGAGTCATTTTTGGCTGTGGCAGTGGGGAATTTTGGGAGCATTCTTTTAAGGGCTGCAACAGCTGGCTGGCTCTCATGTGTGGACATCTTCTCCGGTGGAGCAGTTTCGCCCCAAGCCCCGCTCAGATCTGATAGGGAAGATGGGCCTGCTTACTCAGGAGTTGGACGGAAAGCCTTGGAGTCTGACTCGGGGCCCGTGGGAAGCAGCCGTGGGGCTTGTCCGTGAGTCAGGGTGCAGCTGAGCGATGCCAGGTGGCGCTATCAGAGATAAGAGCCCGCGGGGACCCAATCTCAGGACTCATCGCTCCTGTCCCAAGTTCCTTCTTGCAAACGATGAGGTGTTAACCGCCTGGCCTGGCTGCATGTCAGCGAGAGGAGTTAGTTTTCTCATCTGAGCTGCCCTCGGAGCTCCCGCTGGCCAGGACTTTCTTCATGCCAGCTCCTGCTCGCAATGGGGACACTTTGAGAAGGGCCGAGGTTCAGGAGAAGCGAGGAGAGCCTGGGGTGAGACACGCTTTCACGGGGAGCTGGCTGGGAGCTCTAGGCGGCACCCACTCATTCTGCGTTAAGAAGAGAGAGGGGAGACTTCTGTATATAAACAGCTGGCAGAGGGGGAGATGGCTGAGCGAGGGTTTCATTAGCTACATTCATACCCGTCCCTGGGAGGCCCGTGGGCATCTTACATGAAGTCTACCTGAGACCTTCCCCCTTGGCGCGTGTCATTGGTACCACTCTCAGTGCCCTGTCATTGCCTCTGCCTCTGAATCATTCACCTTTTCACCTGAACAGTTCATATGGAAATGTTTCTCCGAATGGGGTCAGGACCACCTTCATTGTAGTTGTGTAAGGTGCCAGTTGGTAGGAGTATTTCTGGGTCCCACCCTGGGACTTCTGAAACAGAAACGACCTTTGTAACAAGAATCCAGGTAATTCTAATGCTCCTTAAAGCTGGGAATGTTCTAGAAGGTTGTGGGGTTTTTTTTGTTGCACATTTAAATCACCTGGGGAGTTTTAAAAATACACCCTGGGTTCAGCACTCAGATATCTTGATGTAGTTGGCACGTGGTGTGGCCTGGGCAGCAGGGTTGCCAGGAGCTCCTTAGAGATTTCGATTCTGGCCGAGGTTGAGAACCACTGTTTGTGTTCAGGTTACATCCCTTGTGTTGTCCTGATAATACTTTAAAAGGCACTAAGTGCCTCCAACACACACACACACACACACACACACACACACACACACACCCTCCTCACCAGAGTTTCACCCTTGCCAATGGCCCCGGGGAGCATCTTGAAAGTCAGTCATGCCCCAAGCTTTGACACTTTGAAGTTGAAACTTGATATTTTGCACCAGGCAGGAGGCTATTTTCTGCATTCTCCGATATATTTACTTTGCTGCAACCTTCATTCATTAGTGGAAACTCTGATACACAATTCTCAGTGCAAAGAGTAATCATCCAAACAGGTCCCCAGTCACCCTTCCAAGGGCCCGCCCACCTTGCAGGCTGGCATCCCGATGCCCCCTCAGTCCCCGGCCCAGGTCCCAGCAGCTATTTATATGATTATCACTTTGAACGTCTTATTTCACTCCGGGATTCCACAGGAACTCACCGGTCTGCAGCCCCGAGTGGAGGCGTCTGAGTCCTGCAGCCACTTAATGTTTATCGCTGAGAAGGGACATGCATTTTTTCCTTCCTAATAAATATCTTCTCCATTGATAGTCTAATTTATTTTCAGCTCTCAAGCCTGCGGCTGTAATTTCCTCAGGGGCTGCAGAATGAGCCTGTGGATGACCAAGGCCAAGTGGAGGAGAGGGTTTGCCTTCCAAACAGCCCGTGTGCCCATATCCAGACCCGGGCCCTGGGACCCCAGGCTCCTTGTCGAGGTTGTGGCTCTGGAATCAAAACACAGCACAGGCTCTTTGCTCCTGCAGTGGTCCCTGCTGGACACCCTCCCGTCCGTCCCTTAGCGCAGCGCGTGTGAAATTCCTGGGCCATTTGGCCAGGAATCTGCATTTAGATGGACTGCTCTATAATATTGAAAACCTGGCGATTTCTAGGCACCTTTTCTTTTTTCCTTTCTGGGTGGATAAAGAATGGTTTTGTAGTACCTTTTTTTTAATGGAAATTACTGCACAAATTCTAGCTTATTATAAGTATTGAAAACTTTATTAATCCTATAGTCTGTAAACACAAACAACAAGCTAGCAGAGCTCCTGGGGTCTATTAGGCAAACGGATGACAAACCCTCAGTTGTACCTATTTCCCGATTAATTTAAGACATAACCTCTTTTTCTTCTGTTGAAAAGTAGACTTGGAGTTGGTGAGTTAATAATTGACCTTTCGCTGCAAATGTGCCCGCTGCCCCGCCGCGTTGGGAGAGGCGATGGCCTTGCTTTTGGCGCAGGTGGCGCTGAGGTCGGCGGCAAAGGATGTTGGATGCGCTCCCTCCAGAAAATTCCCCACCGTTCGCTTCCAAACGGACCTCTGAAGTCTCCTTTGCTCCGCTGAAAAAAAGTTCTACTTGAGGCAAGAAAACTGCATTTTGTGCATGTGGAGTGAGTGGCTGGCAGGACAGAAGCTGCGATTTTCTACCTCCAGGGCCAGGCTTCCAGCGCCCTGCTTGCCAGGCTCAGTCAGCAGCTGGCACCCGGCACAAGCAGTGCGGACTGGCTTTCTTCTCTCCCCTTAGTTCTCTCAAAAGATTCAGACAGATGAAATAATACTCCTCTGCTCCCTGCCCCTGCCATAATGCAGTCCATTTGTCTAAATTACAGACTTCAGCAATTATCGGGCTTTTTTTTTTTTTTTTTCAGATGGGAGGCAGATTATCTCCGCTCCGAGGGAAGGTGGCAAGAGCCACAGGGAAACCAGACCTCCTGCTCTGCAGGGGGCAGAGGTCGCTGGAGTATGTGCCACGGGCTGCACATGCTGGATGTTACCTCCTTGGATCTTCCTTCCAACCTTATGGCTAGGATATTGTCATCAGGCTTTTTAATCTTATTTTAAAATTTTACGTTTGAAAAATTTTAGATTTACAGAAGAGTTGCAAAGATAGTATATGGAGTTTCCGTATATTCCTCCCCCAGGTTCCCCCAGGTCGTATCTCACATAACCACAGTAGATATGTTTTAAAACTAAGATGTTAACATGGATACACCACTATCAGTTCGGTTATAAACTTTATCTGTATTTTACCAGTTTTGCCACTAATACCCTTTCCCTGTTCCCGGGTTCCATCCAAAATACTACATTGCATTTAATACTCATAGCTCCCTAATCTCCTCCCATCTGGTACAGTTTCTCCAGATCTCCTTGTTTTTCATGACTCAGGCACTTTTGAAGGATATTTGGTAACAAGTCTCTCAATTTTGAATTATCTGATGTTTTCTCATGTTTAGACTGAGGTTATGGATTTGGGGAAAGAAAACCATAGGCCTGAAGTGATCGGGTCCCCTCTGCAGATGAGAAAAACCAAAGTTCAAGGTGATTGATTAAGCTGGCCAAGGTCATTTAGCTTTGAATCCTTGTTATCTAAAATCCCCAGACCAGGTTTCTACCAATACCTCAAAACTCTTTCAGAGGGTTTGTAAAATAAAAGGTTAATCATAGAGACAATGGGAAGAGACTGGCTTTAGGGGAAAGGGGCCCTTGAGGTGGGGAAAGACACTCTTAGAATTATCGTTTTTCTTGGTGTCACCCAGGTGCCTTAAATTTTTCCATAAAGCTAGTGCAGCCATGTCTAAATTTGACCTATGGATCTGGCCCTTTTTTCCAAGCCAAACAACGCTCATTGAAGCTGTCAATCACCTACTTGACAGTGTCTCTTTCCCATTCATCACAGACACTAAGAGGAAACAATAATAATTCTTAAATTACTTGTATGTGTTTACAACACTTTTTACAACATGACTTTCATTTAGCCCTAACACAGGTTATTGGAGTTTTGAGGTAGTCCAATTCCCTCACATGAAAACTGGGGAAACTGAGCCTCAGGATGGAGCAGAGGAGTCAGTATCTCGTAAGTCAGTCATCTAACAAACAGTGCTGACCTTAATCTTAAGGGACACACACTGACACAAGCATGGACACCTCCAGGGGAACCTGAGGCAGTGATGCGAATCGTTGCCCGAGTTCATGGTTTTAGGTGGAGGCAAGGCCTGAATGCAGCCGGTTTCCTAAACTCCAGCCCAGCGCTTGCTCGCTTCCACCATTCTGTCAGGTCAAGTGACACAGCATTTGCCAAAACACGCGGTGACCTCACAGCCTGGGATCAGTGATGCGCCAACATCTCATGCATTGCCCAGGAGTCACCTAAATGCTGCCAAGCCTTGGGCACATTTACCAGCTCTGTTCTCTATTCATGAAGCAGCAGGATGGGCCCAGAAGCTTAAACTGGATGCTGAAATGTTGCCTTTATGTCCCCCCCAAGTGGGAGTTATTCTGAAAGGGAGTTATTCCCCCACCCCATTGATTAAGTGATGCTTTTTTCATTCAACAAACATTAAGGGCGTCTATGCACAATACATTGTCTTGGGCGCTTTGAGAAATAAAATTGGTGAATTGGGTGAGTCCAATCTTTACGGAGCCTGGCCTTTGCATTGAGTAGTGTACTGAGTGGTGTGTGCGTGTGTGTAAAGTCCTATCATTTCTAGTGTGTAAAAATTCTCACAGTATCACTCTGTGGTCAATATTATCATATCTACCTTGCCAGTTAAGAGTTGTGCCTCTAGGAGAGATTGCTTCTATGCTTGTGGCCCTCAGTTATGCAAAAGGAAGAATTCACATCCTCATCTGTGTGACTCCGTAGTTAGTGCCCCTTCCCCGTGTTGCTCTGGCAAGGAAGAGAAGACGTGCCCTGGAGAGGTGGTGTCGCACACTATATAACGTGGTCACCCAAAATGAAAAAGCCGTTAATCACAACCGTGAACTGGGCGGTAGGGCTGGTTGTTGTCTTTTTCCAAGACAACTGATCAGAAATCTGTGGAGGAAGGGCTGGCTTTAGGCATGGCTGGATCTAGTCGCACAAATGATATTGTAAGAATCTATCCTTTTTTTCCTCTTTGGCTCTGGTTACCCCTATATTAGACGGGGGCTGCTATGCTGAGCATCTTTGCTTTGTTTCGTTTGTGTCACACCAACATCCCATCTCCATTCTCTCCTGATGCTCCAACCATGTGGCTCTTAATGGAACAACCCTGGCTCTGCGGAGGAGATCATGTCATGAGCCTGGACATTCGTATTTGAGGATGGTCATGAGACCTAAACCACACAAATGAGAAGTGGCTCAGGGGAATTGCTGGAAAGAGGATCTTTTTCTCTGACATCATCTTTGCCACGATCATGTAAAGCTAAGACAGAAACCAGCCCAGGGGAAACCAGAGCCAAGGAGAGAGAAAAAAAAGATTCTTAAAAATATCATTTGTGTGACTAGATCCAGCTATGCCTGAAGCCAGCCTCTCCCTTAGTTACTTGCAGTAATAATTAACTCTCTGTCACTTGCAGCCAAAAGATTCCAGGTTAATACATCCCTGTATGTGGGAAAGGACTTTGGCAGCTAGTAGTGTAGCCGAGGAGAGAGGAGAAAGGAGAACTGGGAGAAATGACACACGGTTCCCGTTGGCTCAGAGTCTGGCCTTTGAACAGTTACTTGGAAAGTTGTTCTGAGTGTAAAGAAAGACAGATGTGAAATGTTCCTAAGCCATCCAGAGATCAGCATCAGAGTCTCATTCAAACCTCAACGTTTTGAATGGGTCTCCAGTTTAGCAGAATCAATTCTGTTCCTCCTAATTCAATTTTAGAGCACTGTTAGAACTCAGAGGAAAAAATTAATAGTCACTTCCACCCTTTTCAAGCAGCAGCTGCCCTCTAGCCTCCTCCATAGCACTGACTCATCGCCGAGTTTCCCCCGAAGGGAGAAGAGACGGGAGGAAAGTAAATCCGTAAGTGCGCTTCCCTTTGTCATCAGAATGCGGCACCGCTCCCGCACCGAGCTTCGGCCGCGGGGTGGCAAGGCCTGCGGTTCCCTGAACGACACAGGCCCTCGCTCGGGGTGCAGCTCCACACCCAGGGCCCGGGCAGGGGGCTCCTGAACTTGAAGCTGCACCCTCCTTGAGCTCTAGAACTCTCCTAGGGGTGGCCAAGCTCAGGCTCCCTGAACAAATATGCCTTCGGATCTGACCACAGTAACACCAGCTGCTCGCCCCCGGCACCTGTCCTGGGGCCAGTCCCACTCACGCTGCTGTTGAGTGATTATTTATTAAAAAACACCTCCCACTTTAATCTTTATTGCAAACGGAGTGGTTGTGAGGATTAATTACATGCAGGTACCACACTTGGATAGGGGTGGGGCCAAAATAAATCAGAGGACAGGAGAACAGAGGGAGCCCAGTCACGGCCACCGGACGTCTCGAGAGACCCCGAGCCTCCTGGAGAGGCCTGTTTGGAGATTCGCTGTGCGACGCTGAGGAACCGTCCCCGTCCCCGGAACGCACACATGAGCTTTCCTTTCCCTTTGCAACTGAGGTGGCTGCTTGGGTAGCCGAGCACCTCCAGTAAAAGGCTCTGGCTGATAAAATGTCATAAACGGTGTCACTTGCTCTTTCAGTCATGCAAGCCAAGGAGCGGCCATGAGCCCGGGTGCCACTGAGATCGGATGATATTCAGTGGAAATCCGAGGAGAGGGGACCCGCTTGGCCTTCCTCACACCCTGGTGTTCGTGACGATTCAGCGCAGCCCCAGAAACAGGCAGAGGCGCCCGCGTCTGTGCCAAACAGAAGGGCCAGCCTTCCTGCCCCCCTCTCTGAGCGACTCACCGCTTTGCTGGATGAATTTTCCAGAAACACTGCAAGCTGCCTTTCTTAGGACCGTGGGCGCCTGGAATGGTCTCCTTGGGCCTTCCTTTGACAGGGGAAGTGGAGCCGAAGCTCTCTGCTCTGCCTGGCGAAGGTGGTTCTGCTCGTGGGAAGGTTTGCACGCCCGTGTCCCCTGAGCTGAGACAGCCTCACCAGGCTGCAGCCTGTCTTCAGGCGGTTTCTGTACAAGGCGGGTTTCGGGTGGCCACTGCATAGTTCACCTTTTTGTTTGTTTTGCTCCCCCCCTTCTCTGGATAGATAACAAATGTCTGGGCAAGGGTTCGGCGTGGGTCTGTGGAGCCGAAAACCCTTCACTCCCCCCACTCCCCGTAATGAGCCGAGACGCTGACGTTTTGGTTTCCCCCAAGCCTTCCTGGGTGCGATCCAATCAATGTTTAATTTCCCAAACTGGCTCTTTGAGGAGATTTATTTCCTTCTGTTTGTATTGCAGACAATATTTGCTCTAAACTCTGCACAAAACAAGGGGGAAATGCTGATTTTTTTCCCTATTTATTTTTTTTTAGGAGAGAGGCTTTTACGGTGAGAAGGGGGCACGGCTGACAGACGGGCAGCCTCGGGGGGCAGGCAGTGGGCTGGCGGAGGGGGACCCGCTCCCCCAGCCCTCGGTGCCCCCAGCCACCCTCGCTGCGGGGCAGCTTCCTCTAGACAGACCGCGCGGGGCTGTCCCCGCCCGGCGCTGCCCTGTGCCCCGTCACCGCTTCCCGCCTGTCCACGTTGGCCGCCCTCTACCCACCGCTCCCCCGGCCACTGAACGTGCCCTTGGGCCCCTCCTGTTCTCTAGTCTGAAGTCCCGGGCTTCAAGCTTGTCGCCTCCAAGGGAATGGCATTCCCTCACCAAACTCAAGGGCCACCGCTTTCTTTACTTTCTGCTCCATCCATCATTAGTCTTTATTGTATTCCTGCCTCTTTCCTTTCAATTACCTGGAAAGGTGGGTCACCTCCTCAGGGCCACCCGGAGTGTCTGGAATGACATAGGCGTTTAACACCCAACAATCAGCTCTTCATTGACAAAAACCACGCGTCCTTGGATTCTGTTGTTGTTAATCCTCACTGGAGGATTTTTTTCCATTAATTTTTAGAGAGGGTGGAAGGGAGGGAGCCAGGGAGGGAGGGAGAGGGGAGGAGAGAGAGAGAGAGAGAGAAATGTCGATGGGGGAGACACCTCAATTTGTTGACTCCCAGCAGGTATGTGCCCTTGACTGGGAATGGGACCCGAGACGCTTTGGTGCGGGGCCGACACTCTAACCACGGAGGCACTCCCACCAGGGCCCATCCTTGGATTTTTAAAAGAATTCTATTGCTTTATAAGATACATACTTCTCATATAAAGAAAATGTGAACAATACAGAAATTGTAAAGAAAATAATTAAGTTACTAAAATGCCTTCCTCTAAAACATGACTTTTAATAGTTGGTTAATATCCTTTCTAACACCCCTGTGGTGCACACACATTGATAAAAAGGCTGGATGGCTACGCAGATGGGAATCTAGGTGAAAGCAATTTCGGAAATATGTTCCACTCATCAGACACACTGCTTTTTAGGGTTTTAAAAATAATTTTATTTGTATATAAAAGGAGAAAAAGCCAGTGTGAAATTGCAGTCATTGCTGAACCACAGTTAAATGTCTTTTCACAAGTCTGCTTCATCGTTAATGCCCAGGTTCAGTTACCAAAAAGTGGAAGAAACAACTGGAATTTGGGAATTATTGGAATTTTATTGTCCTTAAAAATTGCCATAAATAAAACTTTTAAATAATATTTATTGATTCTTTGCCATAAGAGGTGGAGACATTTGCACAAATATGTTTTCTCTCACTTTCTATCCCACCCCTCGGGACTTTTTTCATTATATTGTTGTTTCTGTATTTCCAAACTTTATAACATATATGTTTTATTCTGTAACCATAAATCCCACAGTTGTTTATCTCGAGCTTAATATTCTCACAGATTTAATTCCCCGTGCCAGCCCTTCTCATTTGTTTTCTCTATTTCTAAATTCTCTGGTTTAATCTCTGATTTACCCCCCAAGAGCTCATTTCTAAAGTTCTTGAGTTTTTGAAACTTTTCGTGCATGACTCTTGTACATGACAGCTGTTGGGTTGTTTTGCTAAGAAGAAAGATGTACTTATCGAAGGAAGAATTCGATTTAGGAATTAGAAAAAAGATGTGTTGAGTGACTCATTCGGGGGGGCACTGAGGGAGGCGGGGAGAGGAGGGGTGCCGGCACAGCCTTACGCCCTGGCCCTCCCGCCCAGAGCCCACCCAGAGCAGGGCTGAGCCTAGGCGGGCGGAGAGGGGGCCGGTTGGCAGACGCGATTCCTGTTTTCTGGTTGGTTCCCCCCCATTTACATTTCTTTACAAAGAAGCGCGCTGCAAGGAAATGGACTGCACCGTGCGATGGGCCGGGCGACAGACCCCTCCGCTTGCCCGGTGGGAGAGCAACGGGTGAAGGCTGCCTGAGGTGACATGTGAGCCCACCGCGAGAGCTGGCCCCTCGGGGGGACAGCGGGGAGGGGTTCCCCAGCGAGAAAGGTTGGAGGCCCAGAGGCCCGGCACCGGCGGTACCAGCCCGGGGACTGGAGCTACCTGTGTGCCCGACACCAACGGTACCAGCCCGGGGACTGGAGCTACCTGTGTGCCCGACACCAACGGTACCAGCCCGGGGACTGGAGCTACCTGTGTGCCCGACACCAACGGTACCAGCCCGGGGACTGGAGCTTCCTGAGCGCCCGACACCAACGGTACCAGCCCGTGGACTAGAGCTGCCTGTGGGCCCGACACCAACGGTACCAGCCCGGGGACTGGAGCTACCTGTGGGCCCGGCACCAACGGTACCAGCCCGTGGACTAGAGCTGCCTGTGGGCCCGACACCAACGGTACCAGCCCGTGGACTGGAGCTACCTGTGTGCCCGACACCAACGGTACCAGCCCGTGGACTGGAGCTACCTGTGTGCCCGACACCAACGGTACCAGCCCGTGGACTGGAGCTACCTGTGTGCCCGACACCAACGGTACCAGCCCGTGGACTGGAGCTACCTGTGTGCCCGACACCAACGGTACCAGCCCGTGGACTGGAGCTACCTGAGCGCCCGACACCAACGGTACCAGCCCGTGGACTGGAGCTGCCTGTGTGCCCGACACCGACGGTACCAGCCCGGGGACTGGAGCTGCCTGTGTGCCCGACACCAACGGTACCAGCCCGTGGACTGGAGCTGCCTGTGTGCCCGACACCAACGGTACCAGCCCGGGGACTAGAGCTGCCTGTGTGCCCGACACCAACGGTACCAGCCCGGGGACTGGAGCTGCCTGTGTGCCCGACACCAACGGTACCAGCCCGGGGACTAGAGCTGCCTGTGTGCCCGACACCAACGGTACCAGCCCGGGGACTGGAGCTGCCTGTGTGCCCGACACCAACGGTACCAGCCCGTGGACTGGAGCTGCCTGTGTGCCCGACACCAACGGTACCAGCCCGGGGACTGGAGCTGCCTGTGTGCCCGACACCAACGGTACCAGCCCGGGGACTGGAGCTGCCTGTGTGCCCGACACCAACGGTACCAGCCCGTGGACTGGAGCTGCCTGTGTGCCCGACACCAACGGTACCAGCCCGGGGACTGGAGCTTCCTGAGCGCCCGGCACCAACGGTACCAGCCTGTAGACTAGAGCTGCCTGTGTGCCCGACACCAACGGTACCAGCCCGGGGACTGGAGCTACCTGAGTGCCCGACACCAACGGTACCAGCCTGTAGACTAGAGCTACCTGAGTGCCCGACACCAACGGTACCAGCCTGTAGACTAGAGCTACCTGAGTGCCCGACACCAACGGTACCAGCCTGTAGACTAGAGCTACCTGAGTGCCCGACACCAACGGTACCAGCCCGGGGACTGGAGCTACCTGAGTGCCCGACACCAACGGTACCAGCCCGGGGACTGGAGCTTCCTGAGCGCCCAACACCAATGGTACCAGCCCGGGGACTGGAGCTTCCTGCGGGCTCTCTAAGGGGCCGGGGCTGAAGTGAAGGGGCCCCGGGCTGAGAGGCTACGGAACCCCGATAAATGCGTTCGGCCGTGGCCACCCCCCGACTCGCCGCAGTTTGCCACACTCTCTGTGGCCCAGGGCAGGCACCTGCGCCCGGAGGGCCAGGGGAGCGGTGACTCTGGAGACGCACCTCACTTCCCAGCAGCCGGGACACTGCTTTCCCGCCTCGCGGCGCTGGCTCTGGCTGCGAAGAAACCTGCCGCCACCTTGCGGGTTTCCCTCTTGGTCAGTGACTAGATTATCCCTCTGCCCTGATGTCCGCGGTTTCTGGTCTTCACCACCTGGGCAACCCTCCCATACCTTGAATGTGGCCTGTGTCACATTCTCCCTGGAACCACTGTGTGTGTGGCGTGGGGGGGTTATTGGTTTGAGAGGGAGGAAGGGAGAGGGAGAAACATGGATTTGTTGCTCTGCCTCTGCTTTCATCGGTTCCTCCTTGTATGTGCCCCGACCGGGGTATCGAACCCGCAGCCGTGGCATATTTGAAGCGATGACGCTCTAACCAACGGAGCTAGGCGACCAGGGCTCCGGACGGTGTGTTTTTAATCTCTAACTTGAAGTCTTTATATCACAGTGGGGTTTCCCGGAGGATTGGCTGCTTTCCTGTGGCCCTCGAGCTGCCCTCGTGGGCAGCTGTGCCCAGGGCCCGGGCACTGCCTCCCTTCCTCACCCACGGCCCCCCGGGCGCCCCCGTCCACGCCTCCCCAGCGAAGGGCCTGGATCGTCCCACGGGCAGGCGCCATGCTTCTGTCTCTGTTTCTGTGGCTCATTCCTCCATTTTTCTGGTTGCTCTTAATGTACTTTTTATCTCTATAATCATTTCATCTTTCTCTTGTATCCATTTTCCTGAGCTCTGCCGTCTCCATTTCTATTATCTTAACCATCTATTGTGTTCTTTTCTTGGACTGTTTTAGAAAAACACCAATTGTCCCCAATTTCCCCAAACTATTTGTTTCTGGGACTAATTCCATATATAAGATGTATATATATACACACACATATATGTGCGTGTGTGTGTTTTAACCTGATTCGTCCCCACTTCTGTCTCTCTTGCCCTTTCTCTCATCAGTTACTTTTAAAAGAGCTGATATTTTCTCCTTGGTATTTTCTCCCCTTCAGGCAGAAGCAGCACTACCTTCTGGGCTAGCGTTTTGTTAAAAAGGAGCCTGGATGCGGGCGGCTGGGTGAGGCTGGGCTGCCCGTGGGTGCTGGTGGGTAGCTCCATCCGTGCCTGGCATCCAGGTGTCCCCGGAAACCCTGTGCCACAGCTGCGGCCTGGGAAGTGCTGACGCGGCTCCCTCTCCCTGCAGCACCGCGCCGGACGCCCTCAGTGCTCCCGGCGGGGAGATGGGCCCTCAGGAATCCAGAGGCGCGCCTACGCTTGCCCTTCGGCCCCCAGCCTTGCGGGGACTGCGGGAGGCTCAGCGTAGAGAAACACCCCTGTCCCGTTTTCTTTCTTTCCCCTGTGCCTAGTCCACGCTCCAGCGCTCAGGATGGTGCGAGGGCGCTCTCAGGACCCAGAGCAACTTTTTGAGGGCCTTTGGAGCCAACCGCCTTGCGCCGGGGTCTGAGGAGGTCTGCGCTGGCTCTTCCCCTCCTTCCACGCCGGGTTCAAGTTTCATTGCATTTGGCAGAAAGTCTTCATAGTTTGTGGTTTGGGGTTGTGGCCATTTCCTTGTTGCATCGAGAATGGTGTTCTCCTTTTTAGTTCAATTCCTCTGTGTGTGTGTGTGTGTGTGTGTGTGTGGCTCAGAAGAAAGGCATTTCAGCTGGAATCAGCTCCTCTGATCGTGTTTATTCCATGGTTACAGAATGTATACATGTTTTGTTTTTTTTTAGAGATGCAGGAGAGAAAACAAATATTATAATGGTGATGTACACTTATCCAATGCTCATTCTTTGTTCTCTAGAGATTTTCATGGAAAGAAAATTATAAGGACCCAGAAGTGCTAGAGTAATGGCTTCTGTGCACAGGATTTAACGGATTGCCCAGCTGTCAAGTCCATCCTGAGACCTGTCTTTAGACAGGCTCGGCGGTTGGGTTCCCAGGTTGCTCAGATAAACTCGGTTCTGTCTCCTGTCCCTGACCTTACAGCTCACACAGGGGGCAGGAGGTAGGAGCAGAGGAAATGGCATCCCAGGTCCCTACACCTGGCCCCGTCCTTATCAGCTATAGGATTTGGGTCAAGGAGGGACAACTCTAACTAATCGAGCACCGTTTCCCATGTAGCCCGGAAGGGTCTCCCAGTCTGTTTTCCCACCGCGGCCCAGCTTGCTAGCATCCACCGCAGGTCCCTTTGTCCCTTCACTGTGCATCACCCTTGAGACGCTGGGCAGAAGGGTGAGTTTCCTGCTTTTTGGAAAACAGAGTGCCCAGCACTATACGTTGCACACGGGGGGCTGTGGAGTGGGCACAGACTGAATGAACGAAAGCCCTGCTCCTGCATGTTGGACGCAAGCTAGAAATGACAGCATGCGTGTGGGAAGGGCGTGGGGTGTCCCTCTACTTCTCCGAGACAGAAGAAGCTGTTTGTCCGGGTCCTTGGATGATGTAAGTAGAGCTGGGGCCCGGCCATCCTCCGAGGGAAGGGGCATCATTAGGAGCAGTAAGAGCTCCTGCCCAGTTGGCTCCTGCTCAGAAAGCAAAGAGCAGTTACTGTAAGGAAGCTGCTGCCTGGGCCAGCGGCTCTATCAGTGAATCATTTCCTGAGAGGAAGCGAACCTTCGAGACTGCGCTACATTTGATCTCCGCGCCTGCACCGGGCGCGCGGGACCAGCTTTGATTCAAAGGAAGAGAGATAATTGTTTCCCAAACAGGCTCTGGCTGGAGAGCTGGCTCCTTCCCTCTGCGGTGACCCCGCACCGGCAGCCTGGGGTCTGCCCCAGACAATTTTCTTGTTTTGCTAGGGGACAAATTGCTCTTTTGGGGTAATTCCGAGCGAGTTTGCCAAGTTCACAGCCATCCCGGGGGAGCTGCTGGGGGAAATGCTCTCTCCAAATCCCCTCTCCAGCCCTTTGAAAAGGAGAGCGGGTCATTTTTTTAAAGAATTCTGAAGAAAGCGGCTAATTTTGAATGATCCATCCCACCTTGCAAGGGGCCTTGGGGCCATGTGTTTGGTGCCCAGTGCTGGCCAGACGCTAGGGGACCAGTTCCCGGGCATGTCATTCTGCCTCAATTAAGTAACTGCGGGTGGAGGAAGGGAGCAAAGGGGGACCGTGCCAACAAGAAGTCGCGAGCCTTCAACTTTCAAAAGACAGCGTGTGGGAAGGGGGAGGCGAACCCACCTCGGAGCTTGTTCTCAGAAATGACTCAGTGAAACCAGGAGCTTGGAAAGAGTACGGGTGTTGATCTGGTATCGGGGTAGCTAGGAGCGTGGACCCTGGGGCCACAGGGCCAGCTTGCAAAGTCCGGTCTGTCCCTTATCAGCTGTGTGACTTCCTGCAAGTGACTTAAGCTCTCTGTGCACTCCGTCTCTATAAACCAGATTAATAGTAATACCTGCATTATGTTGTTGTCCACATTGAAATAAATGTTTAAATAAACAAGTTTTAATAAATCAGTAAATACGCATCTTACGCGGGTGAGTGTATGTGCTTTATAGATAATACATCTACATGGCTCCGAACAGTACCAGGCTCATGACAATTGTTAGCTCCTAGCTGCTGATGTTTTAAGTAAGTTAATGAGCCATCCTTTCATAGGGAAGCCAAGATATTTAGCATCTTTGGTGATTCTTTTCTTCTGACCTCCCCCTTGTAGGATTTTTTTGAGAAAAAAGCCCAACCTTACAGAACAAGGTAGAGAAATGTGAGGTGCTAAGTTTAGAAGCTGACAGAACAGAAGGGATTCCCGCAGTGAAAGGGCCAGAGCCGCGGCGCCCAGGGCTCCCCGGAGAAGCAGTGTTGTTTACGGTATATGTTTAAAATAATATTCCTGCCTAGTGGGGCCTCCCCTCGGGACAAGGCGATTTCAACAGTAACGTAGGATTAATTAAAGCTGGTCCCGCTGGAGAGATGGTGATTCGGGGTGGGGCAGATGGGGCCACCCCCCACCGTCCCCTACTCCACACCAGGCAGGGAACACGCCTGCTGGAAATAATTAGTGTGGCCCAAGGGCAGGCAGACACTTTGCCCATTTGTCTGATTTTGATTACTGTTTTAATTTCCCCTCCTCTGAAGGCAAGAGGGGTGAGAAATGAGTACGGAAGATAGAGCCTCCCAAAGCCAGAATCCGTCCAGGATGGTCTCTCAGGCCACCTTGGGCAGGGCCACCTGCTATCATACCTGGTAGGGTCTCTGGACTGATGTCTGGGCCGTGAGGGCTGAGCTGGCAGGTGGTTTCATTTGCAAGAACAGACACAAAGACAAACCCTGGGGACAGGCAGAGAGCTGGCTGGAGACTCCGGGGCTGCAGGAGGGAGAGAGGAGGGCTCCTGGTGCTCCAGGGAGGGGCCGGCCAAGCTCCCCTCCTCCATGCTCTGGGGCTTCAGGCTGCCAGGCCCTGGGATAGCCGCCCTGCCCCATTCCAGCCACCTTCCACCTGCTCGAGGGGTGGCCCTCTAAGCCAAATATGTAACTTTATCCCTATCTCAGGTCAAATCCTCCAGGAATGGACTTCTTAGGGTCTGTGATCAGACAGCAAATTGTATGCAAATGTGTGAGAAAAGAAAAAGACCATAGCCCCCTCGCCCCAGAAGTACCCTGCTCCAAGGCGGTCCCCTAATCCTTTTAGGGAAAAGCCCAAGCGCCCTGCTATGGCATGCAAGACCTTCGAAGACCACCCCTCTCGGCCTTTCCCTCCCACCCTCCCTCTCCGGAGCCTCCCCTGTGCATACGGGTATTTGGGCGGCACCACAGTGGGCTCCTGGACACTGCCACAGCCTGGCTGCTCCTCTCACCTGCAGACTCCCCACTCAGACCCAGGCCGAGCTTCCCCTAATCACTCCCATCCTGCTGATCCCCATCCTGTGCCTGCTTCTGCTCCCCCCTAGGACATAAAGGTGAGACGTCACCTAGTGTCTGGTGGGGACTGGAGTCTGGCAATTGGGATGAATTGAAAAGTTAGCCATGGACCTTGGGTAAGGTAAGCAGGTTATGGCTCTGGACTTCGAATGCAGAAATGGTCATAATCAAATAAAATACACTCAAGGGAGATGATTCTCTAGAACTGCGTGATTCGATACCATAGTCACTGGCCTCATGTGACCATTTAAATTAAAATTAATTAAAAGACACTGAAAGTAGACATCCGGTTCCTTGGCCACAGTAGCCCTTCTGTAGTGCTCAGCGACCACGCGTGGCTGTGGTTCCCGTGTCATCCTGTATCTATGCTTGAGTAGGACGCTGCATAGACCAGTCCCATCATTGCGGGGCTTCCTAGGAGTTTCGAGATGTCACCGTTGCTAACTCTCAGGAAATCTTTAATTCAGTTCTGGGGCTGTTGGCTTTCTCTCCTGCTGGCTCCAGGCCCTCCATTCAAAGTTACCGAGATTCTAGGGAAACCAACTCTCCTTCACCCGGAGTGTGAAAAAGAATTTGTTGGAGCACATTTTGGCCAGGAGGGGAGAGAATAGGAAAGAAAGAGCCTGTATCCATTTCCCTCGGGGGGTCCAATCCCTTCCCTCTGCTGTGGGGGTTGGAGGGGAGAGGTTCAGGCTCCAGGGGTCCCTGGGGGATAGGCACATGTCAGGGTGGGGGCAGAGGTGAGTGGAGAAGTTAACCTGCTTTCTGGGGCTTTGGAGGCAGACTCAGGGACAAAAAAAATCTCCTGAAAGAAAAATGGGTGAATTTTGAAACAAACCCAAAGAGTGTTTTCCAAGCCCACAGGACAAGGGCAAGCTCTGGCCAAGGAGCAGAGCCCCATCCCAGTGCCAGCTTGCCACCCACCTGCTAGTGATCTTTGCAAGTCACTGCCCCTGTCTCTGGGCCAGCACGTCCCCCATCTGCTCATACAGGTACAGACAAGGTCTCCCAGGATCCTGCTTCTAAAGTAGGTGCCCCAGGTTGGCAGCCTGCTCCCTCCGGAGGCTCCTAGAAGGTGCGGTTGGGAAATTCACCGAGGCCTTCGGTTCAACAGGTGCAGTTTGCACACCCGAGGGCTCCTCGGGAAGCTCAGGGTGACATCAGACTCACATTCACAACTCCAGCCCCTTCCAGGGGACGTGATGGGGATGGGGGTCTCTGCACCTGAAACTGGGGGAAGAAACGCACCTCTTGGAGGTTGGGAGTTATCTCAGAATCATTCTGATTTCTATTTCTGATCTGTTCTCCCCATTGTCACAGTGCGCGGGTGAGGGAGGGCCACTAATTAGAAATGGAGGAATAGCTGCCCACGGTACCAAGGCTGGCCTGGGGCCTCCGTCTGCCACTGTAAACATCTGCTCTTGGACCACACGGAGGTGTTGAGAGCACCAGGGGCAAAGCCGGTGTCTTTCCTTTTGCAGGTGAAGCAAGGCCTCGGCCTCACCTCCTCCAGGCAGATCCTGCACCTTTGTGACAGGAGGAGTAGGCGCCCCACCCACGGGCCTGGACTGAGAACGCGAGCACTGCGCCCAGTAGGTGCTCAAGCTATGCCGCTTTTCCTCCCCTTTTTATCTTTCCTACTCCGGCTGCAGGAATAGTTAGAAAGAGACAGAGAGGGACAAAGCCGCTTGTTCCTGGCCCTGGAGTGAGGGTCTGGGCTGGGACATGGGCGCTCCCCAGAGGTGTGACAGTTTGTCTGGCTGCATGTTTGGGAGCGGAGGAGGGAGACAGGTTGGTGGGGGCTGTGACAAGCTGCTCTGAGGCCCTGGAGCCTGAGCGCTGAAACTTCTCACTTGTCTCAGTTCTGTTTCTAGAAGGTCACCCCGTCCACGCTGCCATCTCCAGCTCCTCTGTCCACCCACAGGGTCCTACTCATCCCTTTGGCCAGGTTTGGGCTCGGGGAGGGCTCCTTGTCACTGAAGGACAGAGCTTGGGGCTGTGGTCTCCTTTATTTGGACTGGGTGACTCAGGCCTTTTGCATAATTTAGCAAGAGCTGCATGAACTCACTGCTCTCCCAGCTGGCAGTCCTGCCCCCCCTCTGCGTGGGTTTCCAAGGGGCCTGATGACTCACAGGGCTGGGGTGGGAACAAAGCCACCGAGCGCCCGGGGCCAGGGCAAGGCCCATGGCCAGCCGGGCCTGGCCGAACCTGCCCCTGGAAGCAGAGCAACCGCCAGGACTGTGCCTTTGTGAGGCACTGACCTCTCGTCACCCGGCTCCTGTACCTGCTAGAGAGGAGCCCACGGGGACCCGGGAGCCGTGGGTGCTGTGACCTGAGATTGGGGACACAACTGGATATTAGGATCCATTTCTTAACTTTCAACATGGCCTGGTGGAAGGCATGGGCGATTCGTCCAATCCAAAGCAAGCCTGGCACACGACGTGTTAAAGAAATCAGCCACCTTTTTTCTGTAGAAGCAAATTCTCCCAGGGCCCTGGAGCCAAGCCTGGGGTCCTTCCCCTTAAACGGAAACGAGGGTCTTCATTAGAGTTCGTGTACCCCTTCTGCCTCCTTGTGCAGTCCCACGGCTCTCCTGCCAATAATAATAGCCACAGTGACTCATTTCACTGGGTTCCGCCTGTGAGTCAAGCGCTTTACCTGTCCCAGCACCTTACCTGGGTCCTACTTAATCCCCAGCAAGTTCAAGAGGCCCCTGCGGGGCTTGTGACCATTTACAAAGCAGGTGACCTTGACTTAGAGGAGGAAGCACCTGGCCCAGCCCACACTCCAAGCAAAGGTAGAGCCCAAGCCTGTGGGACCCAGAAGCCCAAGGGCAGCTGCTGTGCCCTCCTGGCGTCTCTCCTCCCCCCGGAGTACCCAAGTTCAGGGCCAGCCTGAAATCCGCACGGCCCGTCCTGTGGTCAGCTGGGTCCACAGCGCAGAACCTCCAGATGTCAGGCCGCCTCTCTGTGCTGACCCTGCGACCCGCTGCTCGCCCACCCCGCCCAGTGGGCACGGGGTTGAACCCCCCACCCTGAGCCATGAGCATCCCCAGCCAGGCTGCTCCCAGGAGCTGCTTCCTGGGGGGTCTGTGAAAGTCTCCCCCAGGTCCTGGAAGGCAGGGCTGGCACTGGAGAAAGTGAGTGGGGAGGAGGGGAGGGAAGGAAGGGAAGGCACTTTACAGTGTTTCCAAGAGCAGCCACGAGCACCTGCATTTTAAGGTGAGACAGAAAAGTGTTAGGGAAGGGACGTTTGTTCTGACTTCGGAAAAGCAAAGTCACCATAGAAGCAAAATGACAGTAAGCGCTGGAGGCTGTCCCTCTTTTGGACATCAATTTGGTCAACCTGTTCATTGGAAATAAAAAAAAAGATCTTTGTACCTGAGTTTATTACTGAAAAAATGAGCTTCATCCATCTTCTGGCAGGTGCCAGAAGACTCAGAATAGTCCCAAAAGGCAGGGTGAACGGGTTTTCTAAATGCAAATGATTGATATTATCATCACGTCCCTTAGTCTTACCCTACATTCTTAAAAACTGCAGTTTTTCTTAGTACCGCAAGAAAATGAGGTGTGTTTGGGGGCTAAACATAACGCCAGCCCTCCCTCCAAGCCGGACATCCGTGAGGACTCTCCATGGTGGCTGGGGGGGGCACTAGGTGCTGGCCTGACCTCCTCTCCATACTTGGCTCTCCGGCTTCCTACCCTGAGCCTCCTGAAGCATCACGCACACTTGTCTGTTTTCTTATTTATGATGCTATGTTCATAGCAGCGTTATTTACAACAGCTAAGATCTGGACACAGCCCAAGTGCCCATCGGTGGATGAGTGGATAGAAAAGCTGTGGCACATTTACACCATGGGATACTATGCAGCTGTGAAAAAAAAGCATCTTGTACCCTTTGGGACAGCATGGAGGGACCTGGAGGGTATTATGCTAAGTGAAATAAGCCAGGCAGAGAAAGACAAATATCACATGATCTCACTCATATGTGTGGAATGTAATAAACAAAGTAAACTGATGAACAGGTCCAGAGGCGTGGAAACATGGAACAGGCTGACGAATCTCAGAGGGGGGGCGGGGCAGGGCGAGATTAGCCAAATAATTTATATGCACATACGCATAGCCCACAGACACTCACAATAGGGTGGGGAAGGCCTGGGGTGGGCCAGGAATTGGGTGAAGGGGGGAAAAAGGGGAACCATCTGTAATACTCTCAACAATAAAGATAAAAAATGTAGCAGGTTCTCTGACTTTTCTTTCACATGAGATTCTGGGAGCTTGAACTCCTGGGACGTCAGTCAAGGGAAAGTGTTGGACACGTGAAATGGGACACAGGCTTGCTAAAGCTTGTCTCACACAGAGTCTGCGTCAGTTTAGCCAGATTTCCCTTATCTCGGGCTGAGTCAGAAGTTAAAATACCCAGGCTATGAGCACATGGAAAAAGTCCTTTAACCCTCCCCAGCCTCAGTTTCCTCATCTGTAAAATGGATTTGATAAAACTAACCTCCTAGGGCTGCGATGAGGTTAAACGTGATGATGTACTCAGACTCTCCTAAATCATGTTGAAAGCATTCTGGCAACTTACATATATTCACGAAAGGACCTAAACTTGGTCCTTTTCATAGATTAACTTCCAGCATGAGGCCCATGGGAACCAGCTTCTGAAATCTACTGCCCTTTCTCATTTGAACTATTAAGGCCGGGATTCAGTCGGTCGCTCCCCACGTGCAGATGGGTAACGACATGCCTCAGGCACGTGGAGGACCATTTTCAGAGTCAAGGTGAACATCCTTGGCTCCCAGATACGCCCCCGAATCCCATAGAAAGACAGCCTCTTGCTGACATAGAAAACTCATAAGCAAAGCCTCCAGTCAGCCCGGATTTATGCTCAAGGTGGGCTCAGGGTCCCCGCACAGGAAAGACGGTCGGCTATCCCTCTGAAACCCTGCTCCTCTCAGGCGACGGGAGTCTCCACCAAGCCGACCCCCTCAGCCCTCTCGTGTTCAGAGTGGATTCCAGGGAACCGTAGCCCCTGCAATTCACTGAGCCCGGGCCCTGGGCTGGGGGACTATGCTTCTGATTTCCTCCGGGCCTCGAAGCAGCCCTGATACGTGCGTGCGACAAGGCCCATCTCACGGGGAGGCACCTGAGTGCTGCGAAGTGAATGTCCGTGTCTGCTCCAAATTTGCGTATTGAACTCCGCGGCCAGATGGTGTCAGGGGGTGGTATTGGCTCGTGAGAGCGGAGCGTCATGAGTGGGGTTAGTGTTCACGCAAAAGAGGCCCCGGGGGCTCTGCCCCGCTTTCGCCAGGTGAGGCCGCAGGGAGGGGACGCTGCCCCTGAGCCGGGAAGCAGACCCGACCGGCCACAGATCTGCCGGCACCTTGACCGCGGACTTCCCAGCTTCCAGGCCTGTGAGAAAGAAATGTCTGGTGCTTATCGCAGCAGCTGGAACAGAATAAATTCCTGAGTCCCATGCTGTGAGGAGGTGCCCCAGGGCTGTCCGAGGGGGGCGGGAGTCAGGTCTGCCCTGGTTGACACGTTTCACTGTGTTATAATGTCTCCTCTTGCACAGGGGCCAGAAGGAGAAAATGTATGTAAATTAAAGTAAACGACTCCAGGGTAAGAATCACTGATGGCCCTGAGAGGAGAGAGAGCTCCACTGACCCGTGGAGGCCACCCCGGGGTTCCCACAGACCCGGACACCACTACACCGGCCTCTGGGATTTCCTCCAGGCCAGCGCTGTCCTGGGGACGCGCTGCAGGTCAGGGTTTGCGGAAGCCTCTCCCTGCCGGGCTCCGTGCTCTGCGTGGGGCTGCAGGTATGACCGGGCCCCATCTGTCACCCCCAGGAACTCAGGGGCAGGTAGAGGCGACGTCGATCCGAGAGAACCATGTGACAGAGGGAGAGGGGGCTGGGACGAAGTCCGCACACAGCGGCGGAGAGGAGGGCGGGTGGGCTGTTTTATGAGAAGGGCGGGCTGTGGCGGGGTAGGTGGCATTCTCAGGGCATCCTTGAGTTGTCTTAAACGTGAGATGACGAGATGCCAAGTGGAGCAAACAGATGAGCGATGGCACAGAAGCCTAAAAACAGCGTGACTCAATTAGGGGGTTGTAAGGAAAACCACGCTGCTGCAGGAAAAGACGGTGCGGGGTGGGGAAAAGATGACGCCGGCAAGACAAATCGGGGCAGACCGCAGCGGTTTTATCACAATGGAAATGAACTTGAGGGGGAGGCCACGTGCACGGAGAGCTATCACCTTATAAACATTTCATCACGGAGGAGCCTGGCGCCCAGCAGCACGCCCTCCCCAGAGCGCACACCTGACCGTCTGGCTGAGAAATCGGCCTCGGCTAAGAAAGGCGCAAGGAAAGAGGGGTGTGGGTGGGAGGCGGTCACCCCGGCCAGCGCACGCACTGGGATGGTGAGCGTGCCCGGGGCAGACGGTGAGACCCGCCCGAAACCAGGCCCCGGTTCTCGGCACCGTGATCTCAGGGGGTGGCTTCGGGCAGCCAGAGGACCAGGCGCTAAAACAGCAGCGTCACAAGGCTGGATGCGGGGAAGTGAAACCCACCCAACCCTTCCTACTACGTGTGTGTGCCTGTGTGTGTGAGTGTGCGTGTGTGTCAAATAAATTGTGACGTGGCCCACAGAGGGGCCACGTGTAGGTGGTGATCCGAGGTTGAGGGCAGGGGATGCCATCCCTGATGTGGGTTCAGGCCCTAGAAAGTTCTCCCCTGGAAAGAAAGGAAGAAGCCAGGAGCCTCGGCAGGTGGGCCGCTCGCCTGTCCCTGAAAAGAACAGCGCTGTAGCAGGTCTGCTGGGGTTTTCCAAAGCCCAGGCAGAGACCGAGCTGCTGCACAGCCCTGAGGAGAATTAAGCGAGCTGAAGCCTTTCCTGAGAGCCAGCTCCCGTGGAAGGATTGCCGCTTGGTTGGTTGTTGGCACCTCTCCTCTCCGCGATGGCAGGCTTGCTCCTGAAAGCACCAGAGCCCGCCCCACCCCCGGTCCCCGCCTGGCCCTGGCGGGGACTTCCAAAGGACACCTGGTGGCATCACTGCGCGCCCAGCCCACGCCCCTGAAAACAATCCCGCTCTGAGCCTGGGGAGGAGAGACCCGGGCCTGTGTGAGGCGTTTGGGCTGCGTTGCCTGTGATTGTGCTGTTGCTGTGTTTTCCTTACTGAAAAGAGAAAGTTAACATTTGTTCCTCCAAAGTATCTCTTCTCCATCTGGAATCAATGGGGGGGCCCTCTGCGGATCACCCCTGAGGACCGGCTGATGTTTATAAGATCTTGGTCCTGGGGGGATGGCTGGCTTAGGAGGCTGGTAATGGGATAAGAGAGCCCTCCTCTCCTGGGCACCAGCTGGAACCCAGCCCAGGCTCCTAATGACGGGAAGTCTCCCGCCACCGGGAGGCTCGCTCTGTGAAACGAGTGAGGGCTGAGTCCAAGGCGGGCTCTGCTCCACCCCTCCCCACCCTGTTTCAGGGTCAACGTCAAGGGTGCCCACATCAATGTCAAGGAGGCACTGGGACTCAAGCAAATGCTGCCCATCAGGAGCTTGACATGGGTGAGGTGCGGGAGAAAGGAGAACACGTTTCCTCACTGGCAGAAAGAACCTACTGTGAGCCGCACACTGGGCTGGGACAGAGAAAACATCATTTCATTTGACCCCCAGAGAGGTTCTCCGAAGGTGGGGGTGGCACCCTCTTGGTACAGGTGAAGAAACTAAAGGTCAGAGAGGTGAAGCAATTTGCCCAAGGTGGCACAGGTGATGGCCCTTTCAGAGGGCGGAAGCTGTGGTCTTTTTAGTGCTTAGCAGCAAGACTGAGTGTCCTAAGTGTTGAGTGGCCTGGCCTGGAATCATCTCTCCCATGGTGGGATAGCACATACACACATACACACACACTAACACAGACAGAAATCACAGGCACACACACCCTAGCATGAAAGCAGCTGTAGATAATCCATAAAAGAAAGGGCCTTCCTGTGATCTAATACATTTTCTTTACAAAACCAGGTGACAGGGTGGGCTCGGCCTACGGGCCATAGTGTATGGATGCTTGACTTAGAAAAATCCCCCTCCCATTAGGATAAACCTGGAAGGGCTCCCTGGAGGAGGTGCCATTTAAGGGAAGCCTCAATGAATAGGTGGAATTTGAGATAGAAACTAAAGAGAAGGGGTTGGCGTTAAAAAAAGAGACTAGAGTGAATGAAGGCACGGGGTGGGGGCTGGGGGATGGAGGCAGAGAGGGACCACGGTCCAGTGGGGAGCAGAGCGGTGCAGGGGCCGCCACAGCAGTGGAGACACGGCCCAGAGGATGGGCGAGCCCGGCTCAGGGAGGAACTGAATGCCGAGCACAGGGGCTCCATCCATGGTCCACAATCTCTGCCAGGTTTACCAATATCCCGAATCCTTCATCTGGAAAAGAGGTTAGAACTTGAATCTCCAATGGTTTAGAGTTAATTTAGGGGAGGAAGAGAGTTATATTCAGGGGCCACAGGGAAGCCTGGGTTTCTGGATGGGTGCTCCTGGTGGTAGAGATGGTGGATGAAGGTCTGGTGGAGAGAGACATGGAGGAGAGTAGGCTGGACAGCGTGCGGAGTCGAGCATCAGGCTGACCCTGTGAGAAAACTCCTCTCCAGCTGTGTGGTCTCCGTCCCTGACTTGCCCTCTCCTTTAACATGGGCGAGTGATGTGGGCCATCCAAGGGTGTGGTGGACATGATGGGGGTGGTGCACGGGACACCTATAACCCGTGCTGCAGGCACATAGGACCCATGAAGGGGACCTTTTCTTGCCCAAGATCCAGGCGTGTGCTTCACTCAGCTCAGGCCCCGGAGACTTGCTCTCTGGATCGCCGGGTGAGGACGGGCTGCCTTCAGCCAGAGGGTGCGGGAATGCTGGGGAGCGAACAGGGGTTCTGAGGAGCATGCGGGGATGCTGGGGAGGGTGCAGGGATGCTGGGGAGCATGCGGGGATGCTGGGGAGGGTGCAGGGATGCTGGGGAGCATGTGGGGATGCTGGGGAGCGTGCGGGGATGCTGAGTCATCATGAGTGCATTTGGGTTTCACTTAGAACCCCAGGAGAAGGGACTGCATGCCTGCACCCCATTTGTCTTCTGCAGGTCCACTCCAGCTCTTTCCTGAACGCCCGGCCCGGCTGTTCCTCTCAGCCTGTGCGTGGCCCTTCCCACTGCCCGGAGCACCTATTCCTTCCTTCCTCTGCAACCTGCCGAGGCCCAGGCCTAAGGCTGCCTCCCCAGGGGAAGGCCTCCTGGGCTTCCCCACTGTCAGCAGTGGTGGCCACACTCCAATGTCAGTGTAGCCACCAATTAATCCCAAGTTTCTCAAGAGCAGGGTTGAGGTGCCTCTGTGATGACAGCCACTAACATTCCCATGTTTGTCACAGGTTTGGTGTAAATGATGCCGAGATTGAAGAACGGACTAAACTGAAGATAAAATAGCCCCCGTTTCCTGGCTGCTTTGCATCACCCTGGCTTCATGCTACAAGTCTTACGTTGTCATCTAATATTTACAGCACCCAGCTGGTAGGTATCATTTTTCTCATTAGTGAGACAGGAAGCTGAGGCTCAAGGTGACAATGTCACAAAACCTGTGCTCAGGTTGGCCTGCGTTAGAAGCCTAAGTCTCAGGCAGCCTGGCTCCCTTTGCGGGGCTTGGAAATAAAAACACCCCAGCAAGCATGCTCCTTGGCACTGTTCCCTGCACAGAGCCGTGCCCAGTCAGAGGACCATTCTGAGCAACGTCCTTGGAGTTCATTGTGTCAACCTTGTCCCATCAGGCGCCCTTCAACACACACAGAGAGCTAATCGAGCTGGCAGAGCTCAATATCTCCCGCGCTTGAGGACTCCTGTCCCGGACAATGCCAGAGCCGAGTGGAGGCGGCTTCCAAGTGCAGGAGTATGAACTGGGTGGGAGCAATACGTCAACCCTGAGCCGAGGGGCAGGCAGAGCGACTGCTTCAAACGCCTGGTGTTTAGCCTGCGTCCGAGTCGTCACGAAGCGGCTCTGTACAAAGGGGCAAGGTTGCTCCCCGCACGTACGTACGTGCTCTCCGCTGCACAAGGAGGGCAAGGCAGGGGTGTCACCCTGGGAGCAGCAGCTGTTTGGAGACGGCCACCGAGCCTACGGGATTGGAAAGATCATGATTCCCTAAAAATGTCCCAGTCCTACTAAGACCTATGAATGGGTTGCCTTTGGTGGAAAAGAAGACTTGGCAGGTGTAATTAGAGTTAAAGGCCTTGAGATGGAGAGGTTATCTTGGATTATCTAGTCCAGCCCTAAATGTAATCACCAGGGGCCTTGAGCTCAGTTAACCCTCCCAGCTGAGTGGGGTCAGGGAGATGCAATGTTTCTGGTGCTGGAGGAAAGGGAGGAGCCTCTGAGCCTAGGAAGGTGGGAGGCTATCAACGGAAAAGGGCAGGGAAGCAAACTTTCCCCTGGAGCCTTCAAGAGGGCACACAGTCCTGCTAACACCTTGATTTTAGCTCAGTGAGACCACATCAGACTCCTGTCCCGCATGACTGGGCGATCACACATTTGTGTTTCTTCCTGCCTCCCAGTTGATGGTAATTGGTTGCAATAATGACAGATGACAAATGCAACTACCCACTCTTATCCTAGCCCCACAGACAAACCAACAAGCCCATGAAAGAGCAGGAGCCTGACACAGCCATGACCATATAGAGGCCACACTACATTCAGCCCCCGACGCCTAGGACATGGACAGAGTTTCCAGAAGGGAGAAATGAAGAGAGGCCTTCCGGGGGCAGAGATGTGAGCTTACCCATCTCACGTGGTCTAGCACAAGGAACGCTGACTTCCTTTGTGACACTCAGTTTAAATATTTCGCCCTTGATCCCCAAAGGGCGCACATGTGGGACCCCCAGTCACATAGACCTGGGTTCAGAACCCGCGTTACCCATCCATGAGCTGCATCTCCCAGCCCTTTTCTCTAAACATTGAAAAGCTATCAAATTCCTTGCAGATCCCGGGACCCAGCCTACTTTTCCGTCATTTAGATGTTGCTTTGGTTCGAGTGTTGAGAGCAGCCAGCTCACCCACGTCTCTGGAGCTGCCTGGGAACCACGAACTGATCTTTCCAGACTTAGGAAGAAAGTCGGCTCTGCCAGGAAGCCCTCCTTGGCCCTTCCTTGCTCCCACTGCCGACCCCACTCAAGATGAACTGGAGGATCTCACTGGGCTCCTGAGGAATCTGGTGTGGCCCTCTTTCCGCATGACCCTGTCCTTTCTTAATTTTTTTATTGACACTCTATCTCCCCGTGTTATAAGGTCAGGAACAGCCCGGTCAACCTCTACCTTCACTACTCTAAACGCAGACTTTGGCTCTTAGAAAGTTGCTTTAGGATATTTGGAAGAGAGAGGCCGGTGGAGAGGGAAGGGGGAGGGAGAAAGAGAAGGCAGGAAGGTAAAAAGAAAACAGAAATTCGAGCTACAGTTGCCTAGCTAATCCCCATCTTTTTATACTCATGTTAACACCCATATAATTACTGGGGATTCCTGTTGCTAAATTCAAGTTTGCAGGGCTTTGGTCTTTCATAACGTTACGTCATTGAAGAGGAAATCACTACATTTTTTAAAGAGGAGCCAGACCGAATACTGAGAAGTGTATAATGGGCGAGAAAATAATAAAATCCAGAAAGCGATGGCCACAGTGTAGCGTTCACCTCCCCCGGCGCATACATCAGAAAAGGCCCCTCTTCTGCTGGATCCACAGTAGCTCGAGTCATTAATTCAAACCACTTCCAATTGGCTTTGGCCAGAATGCTTAACCATGCATATTGGTCTGAGAATTCCAAAACCAAAACAATAATAATAATAATAATAATAATAATAATAATAATAATAATAAATTGAGTGGAAAAAGAAAACAGAGGTGGGCCTCCCCTTCTAACCACTAAGAAAATTTTAGATTGATGACCACAAAAAAAGAAGGAAGGAAACACCCGAAGGCGGTGAGCAGGGGCCGCGGTGGGTCAGGGCCACGCACCTCTCGCGGCGGCGGGCGGCCTCCCTCGGGCCTGCGTGGTCCAGCGTCCTGCCCGACGCCTGCCGCCGTTGCCTCACTGTCTTCCTTCCGTGGCTGCCCACGTGCAGCGAGAACACGGCATTCCCGAGCGGGCTGCTCTGACACGGGTCTGCCCACGAAAGCCCCGACGGAAGAGTCCAGAAGAAAACAGCCAGAGCCACAGTGGCGCGAGCAGGGTGGAGGCCCTTCCCGCAAATCAAACACACGAGCCACGGGCGACAGTTCCACTCTGGCGACGCTCCTGCCGTGGCTCCCATCGACAGTCTTGGAGTCTTCAAATCTTCACTTTTTGTTTTTTCAATCCTCACCTGAGGATATTTTTTCCATTGCTCTTCAGAGCGTGAAAGGGAGAGAGAGAGAGAAACATCGATGTGAGACACAGTGATTGGTGGCCTCCCGCACAAGCCCAGACCAGGGCCGAGCCTGCAACGGAGGTACGTGTCCCTGGCCAGAGTCGAACCCGGGACCACTGAGCCAAACCAGCTGGGGCTCCCGGCCTCATCACACCCTTTCCTTGAGGGGAAGTGGAAAACCCGGGCATCGGTTCAGGTCCCGCTGAGGAAGCCTTGCGTTCCGCACTCCTGGCCCCATGACAGTGTGTTTGAAGGAGATTCCAGGTACTGCAAATAAAATGGAAAAAGCCTGATACCCTCTTTGAAAAGGGAGAAGGGCCCATTGTAGGAGGCTGCCTTTGTGCTCGCATGTCCAATAGCATGAGAACCTTGAAGTTTTGATAGATTTAATTCCGACCACAGCAGCATATAAAACAGCAGAGCCGATCTGCCAACAAAAACCAGGACCACACCAGGAAAGCTCATGGCTTTTCAGTGGCTACCTGCCAGGTCCCGCCTGGCGGGGTCCCAGCTGATGAAGGAATGCCCAGCATCCCCATCTTCCCAGCTAGACTTGGCCTCTCCCTGGTCTGGGCAGGTCTGAGGTTCCCATCACTGACCACCAAATGCCTTTCGTGGCCAAGGGCATGTGTGGCCTTCGAAGGTGGGCCTCTGAGGAGGAGCTGTTGTGGAAATCCACCCGGGCCTTTGCAAACACCCTTGCTCGCCTCACCGGCTCTCCCCGAGCATGTGTGCGTGAGTGTGGGTGTCAGGACTTTTTTCTTACCAAAATTTCTTTACCGATTATGACAACTCACAGATCTTTCTTTGTCTCTTCCTAGTTGCTGCCGTTCAGAGCAATTTTCGTCTTGCATATGATTTTAATACAAGTGCTTGTAATGTGATTACATTAACTGTGGAGCCATATGCCTCGGCTGGACCCAACCTCAGGGCTCTGCTCTTAGCCACGCTGGGGATGCCCGAGCCCCATCTACAGCGTCGGTTCCCTGTTGGAGTGCACTGGGCAGGGAGCCGCTTTGCAGGGGTGTGTAAAGTGTGCATCTGCACGACTGGGCGCCACGGGGCAGGGGGAGGGCGGGCTAGGGGTGCAAGTGTTTCTGGGAGTCAAAGGAAGTTCTCCTTCCTCACTTCAAAGATCCCAGTGGCTTCCTGGAAATGGGCCCTCTTTTCAGTTTGGACTTTGGTAGGATGGGCAGAAGTGGCTTCTTTCTTTTTAGTCATTACCCAGCAGAAAAGTCTAGGAGGTCTATGAGCTGGGGCTGGGGAGCAGAGGAGAGAAAAGTCTTCTGTGGTTTATATAAAAAGCACACAAAATTCTTCATAAGATTCTGAAGATGTAATTAAGGTCATGATGATGATGATGAAGAGGAGGGCGAGGGGGAAGGGGAAAGGGAGAGGGAGACCTCTGGGCTCAGTTCCTTTCAGTTTATTTACATAAGTGTCAGAACTGTGCGCAATCTGTATAGGAACCATATGTCCCAATTGTTTTGTTTGAATATTTGTTTCCAGAACAGTTTGATGTCAGAATTTCCATCCCATTGTCCTAATAAAACAAAAAAGATTCTACAATTCCACTAATTAAGGGATAAAGTTGGTGTCCTCTACACTGCCTCTATTTTTTTAAAAATATTTTAATTGATTTTAGAGGGAGAGGAATGGAGAGGGAGAGAGAAACATTGATGAGAGAGAGAAACATCGATAAGCTGCCTCCTGCACGCCCCCTACTGGAGATCGAGCCCACAGCTCTGGCATGTGCTCTGACAGGGGCAAGAATGGAACCAGAGACCTCCTGGTGCTGGAGATGACAATCCACCAACCGAGTCACATCAGCTGGGGCATTACTGCCTCTTGGCATGAAAATATCCCAAGAACTGGTTTTGTCAGACTATGCAACTAGAATTTTTCTTTTGATTCAGATAATGTGGGGATCCTGTCATGTAAAGGAAATGGGCATGTGTGTGTGTAGAGGGGGGTCTATACCTGAGGAGTCAGACAAAACCTAATTTATTTTCTAGTACTCGTGTGTGATGCCTCATTTGTTAGAAGGATAACACAGCTACCCAAAGCCTCTGGTCTACTCACTAACCCGACAATCCGAATGGATGAGACATTGTGTGCATTTATTTGTTTGTTTCCTAACATATTATGAGTATACAGTATATGAGTAATTGTTTTGTGTGTATTTAGGTTTCCATTTCATGCTCTTTGCTTCCCGTAGGGATTACAGATCAGATAACGGTGACAATAGGTGACCCCATTCTTACAACGCCAGAGCAGCTGCGAATGATTTTGATGATTTAAAAAAATGTGGTTCATGGAACTGTCATTAACAGTGATTTCATTCCTCCCCATTTCCCCACCATCTTGTCCTCTGATATCAGGGCAGAGGGCTCTTCTGTTCCGCGCTGATGTGTCTGCAAAAATGTCATCTGGAAATGGTCTCTTTCCTCCCCTGCTCTGGAGGATGTGGCCCGATGCCAGCGAGGAGCACACTTCTGCACACTCTCACCAAGAACCGCTCTTGGCAGTGACCCTGCCAGCCAGCTAAAGGGGTCTCTGGTTCTGAAATTTTAAGAAAAACCTTTGCTGATGAGTGACCAGGTGCTGCTGTCCCAGGACTCAGCCAGAACAGGCTAAAGAGGCCCAATGTTCTGAAGAGTCCTTGGGAGGTTATTCATCTTAAAATCTCCTTGAATCTACCTACTGGTAACACCTGCTCAGACTTCCCCAAAAGGGTTGAGAGTGCCTCCCTTTAAAGAACCAAAGTATAACAAGGGTGCGGTAATATTTTTATTTGAGAACATGTAAAGCCTAGAAAGCAGGGGAACAGTGATGTTCAACGATGGCTGTCTAGGGGGAAATAGCCTTGGGCTGTAGCAGTTGCCTCTTTCCATGGTGTAAATATTCCTGCCGTGTCTAATTTCAAGCTACCAACATGAGGTCTCTGAATGTGGAAATGGGAATAGGTGCAACTGACTCTCACAAGCCAGACCACCAAAGACTGGCTTGGATTCCTGATACGCTCTTTCCTAGCTTAGAAAGTTACTTTGGGATCCTGTTAGTACCTCTGGAAAATAGAATGAGAGCCTTTCTAGGTAGATGTGACTCCAGCGGGAAACCACACAGGGATGGATTTTCTGTCAAGGACAACCTTGTCATCGCCAAGTAACCTGGCAGGTATACGGCCTGCACTATGGGCTCCCAGGCATCCCCTCCTTTCTTCTTGCACCTTCTACTGTGGGAGGTGCAATTATTATTATTTTACAAGATGAAGATTGAGCCTTGGCGGGGTGAAGAAACCCCTTCCTAAAAAGATACCAGCCCACCTCAGAGGATCTACACAGCCCATTCATTGCACCAACCATGAGAGGCTTCATCATTTTAGTTTTAAGCTAAAAAAAATATTTGTTATAGATAGATGAATATTCTCTTAGAACCCTGAAGTTAGGACAGATCTCTTCAAGAGAGGGAGGTGACAATGTCCCCCAATGTGACACCAATTCAATTGTCATCTTTTTACTGGCTCCTGTTGGTTAAGGAGTGTCAGGCTGTATACAAAAGTCATGACCTGCATTCTCTGAACATGGGTGGGATTTGTTGATCTCAGGGAGCTACGGAGACCAGCTAGCATGTCATTGATTTATTTCAAATCACTCCTTGAGGAAGCAATGGATAAAGGCCCCACATTGGGGTTACCAAGCTCTAGCTTCTTCCCAAGCTCTCTCCTTACTAGTTGAGTGAGCTTGGCTGAGTCATTTCCTTTTCAAGGTATCAGGGAATCCTCATTTATAAACCAAGGATATTTTATCAGTGTGTCATTCCTTCCTCCCTCCCTCCCTCTCTTGCTCTCTCCGGTGTATGTGTGGGCTTGTGTGTGTGAGTGTGTGTGTGTGAGACAGAGAGAGAAAGAGAGAGTTCATATAACTACTGTAAGCTCCTTGAGGGCAGAGCCCGCCTCTCCCAGGCTAGTGCCTCCAGAAATATTTATTCAGCAGCAATTCTGCCCGTGTTCGTTGAATGAACGAGTGGACCATCTGGAAAAAACACCAGCACCCAGAAGACACGTAATAGGTGTCAGTGACATTTACTTCAGTCCCCAAGATCCAGTAAAACCCGTCAGGCTTTTTGGAAAATGGCAGTTCTGTGGTGTTACAATCTCCAAACCCAGACGTGATAGCTGTTTCTTTAATGTGAGCTTACTTTCCACGTAGAACAGCCTCTCCACAGCAACAGCGACAAACAGCTAATAAATTGGGAATAAATAATGTACCACCCTGCACACTGCATCCCCGATAATCCGTCATACATGCATCTGCTACGGCTGATGCCGGATAACAATAACCCTTCGCTTTAATTGGGCTCCTGAGCGGCGGCATATGCATTGTAATGGCCCCATTGACATTGGTTTGCACCCAAGGAATCAAGTTAATGCCTCCTTGCACATTAAGCCCTATGTGTCCCCTCGGCCCTGCCACGCACATGTGTTGCTATGAGCGTTAGCGGGAGTCAGGTCTGGGCTTGGGGTGCGGGGTGAGACCCTTGGGGTGCAGTGGTGGCTCTAGGCATCGACTTCAGGGGACTGCGTGTTCACGAAAAGCCCGGCAATCGTTCCAGAGAACGTCTCCCAGGCCTGGCCACAGTAGCAGTAGTAACCGCTTGATGGTGCGGGCAATGCTGACGGTCGCCGTCTGCCTCCCGCACCTCTCCTCGCAAGCGCCGTGACGCGCTCTCCCCCAGCAGTGCAAGCGTCGCCCGGTCCGGTGACCTGGGCCACACGCCAGCTACTCTCGTAAATACTAATCTGGCAAATTCCATCTCGTTTGGCGCCAGAAAAGGGCCGTTTAATTCTAGCTGCTTCCATCCCGGTTCTCCGAGGGCAGCGTAGGAAAGCAGCGCGGTGCCGCTATCAGATCTGATTCACTTTGTGCCATCCACCCCCGGGAGAGGTGGGAGCGCTGGTGTCCCCGACGGAGCGCAGGGCATCGTCCCATGGCACGGGGGCCGGGGACAGGGGTGTGCTGTCTTCCTCCAGAGGGCAGTGGTCTGTGTCCAGGGAGCCCAGCTCCCCGGGAGCCCGGGCCTCCTGCCAGCCCCCCGCCTTCATCGCGCAAATCCACGTTGCCAACAGCTTCTATTCCTTGTCGGGCTGCGAACCCAGCCTTCCCGAGCCCCGGAGCCTGGAAACGGAGCCGCGAGAGGCAAGAGGCAATTATCCGTTTTGAAGGAATACACTGATTTGACATTCGTAAGGAGTCACAGACGTCTGATTTCATAATATAATTTGTAGAAGTAAAAAAGGCAAGTTAAACATTTGCTTACACATATCATGTTTACATGTGTTCAAAGAACTTTCCAAAACTTTGCAGTCTCATCCAACTGCATCTTTTTTAAGCTCGCGTCGCTCTCGTAGGTTTGCAAACAAATTCCGCAGCACATTCAACCGCAAATTGATTTACTTTTGGGGAAACTCCTTGAGTTTCGCGACTTTCTTCTTGCTGTTTAACGTACACACAGATGCAAAACAGAAAAAACAATCTCCTCGCACAGGAACACAAATCTGGCACCCGGAGGAGCCGCGTTTTTCATTTATTCGCGAAGGGAAGGGAGCGGCAATGGATGCCATCCAGATCACCAAGGCGTGTGCAAATGACTTCCTGGGCCCTGCCGGGGGGTGACTGACAGCCCGGCTCCGTGTGACCGCATTTCACTCAGCACGTGACCTGGGCGTCCAGCCTCCCCTCACTCAGAGAATGGCACCGTCACTGGGGCCTGGAGAGAGACACCCTCTACTACCTGACGTGTCCCTTACCTCCCGTTGTTGGATAATCAGTCCCCGGGCCCCAGTCCCGTCGGCTGACTGTCACTCTGCGTGGCTCCTGAATGGCCTCCCCTTGCTCACCCGCGCGCTGCCCCTTGGCCTGGGCTCGGACAGTAGCCTCCTGCGCGGTGCTGCTGCTCCCAGTCCCCTCGGCCCACCCGCCTCGTGGCTTCAGGGAGAGCGATGGACACAGCGGATCCCGGCCACGTCCTGGCTGGGCGGTCAGGATTCTCCTTCCTTCAGGAGGCAGGAAGGGCCACCTCCTTAGCGTCACGCTGCAGGTCTTTCAGGATCATCAAGCCCCTGCTTTCCCTGACAACCTTTCCCCCCGAGCACGCTCAGGCCCCTGAGAAGCCCCGTGTGTAAGCCGTCGGTCTACCCCGCAGGGCTTCTGCGTGTGCTACTCCCTTGACCAGGAACATCCTTTCGTGCTTTTCCACCTGGAAAACTTCTACTCACCCTTCAGATCAGTTCACACTTCAGGAAGCACCCCTTGCCCCCAAGACAGGGTTGGGACGGCCTTGCCTGTGGCCCCGGCACCCCACACTTCCTTACCCTAGCCCCTGCCACGATATAGAATTACTCGACTTGTTACTGGTGTTTGCCTCACTAAAGTTTAATTTTCATGAGAGCTGGGCTGTGTCTATCACAGGTTTGCAAAATTGCATCTCATTTAGGACTCGGTTTTGGTCACCTCTGTTTGTACGTCAGACCCCCAGGTCCTGGCATGTATCAGTCATTGCAGGAAGGCTTCTACACAACCGAATGGATAAATAAGAGAATGGATTAGGTGATTAAATAACTCGAAAGACTCTGGCTCGAATCTTTCTTCTTGCAAAAGGCCGCTCAAGATGTGACACCAAGTTAATGCAGAACAGTCAGGCCGCTGAAAGCTGTGGCCTCTGTAGTTGGTGGGTGGGACACCGTTAACCCAGGGCCCTGGACCCATCATTGCATTGGCCCCTCACCCTCAGATTTTGCCCCTCCAATCTCCCGGTTGCTGCATCTGGTGGCTCGAGCCCCCGCAGATGCTGCAGGGGTTTCCAGAGAAGGCAAGGAGTGTAGAACTCACTCCTGGTGCAGGAGCACAGGGAGGCCCGAGCGAGGGGTGGCAGGGCGCCCCCTCTTCCAGCTGAGCTGGCCCAGGGCAACCTGGCTGAGCCCCTCAAATGCACCGAGCAAACTCCTCCTTGGCTGGAACTCAGGATACCCCCGTCCTACACCTGCTCCCTGAGAGGACCTGCCCGCTCCAGGTGGCATCTCCCGGGTTTGGTGATGGTAACAGAGGCTGGACCCTCAACCACAGGGCTCCATCGGCCGCAGCATCAATGGCACAACTTGGAGGAAGCCGATGTTTACCAACAAACACGACTTCCAATCTGCCGGCGTCTGTCCCTGAGCGAAGGAGCATATGTCCAGCCTGGTGCCTTCCAAGGTTCTCGGTTTTGCTGTTGTTCGCTTGCCCTCAAGAAGCCGGTAAATGACCCGGCATCGGGGCCACAAAGAGTGACCGGGAGAGGCCTCGTCCGCTTGCAGCCTGGTTGGCAGCTGGCCGCCCCGGGCAGCCTCTCTGCAGCCGAGCTTCACGGTTAGGGCTGGAAACCCACAGCGCTAATGAGAACCAGGCAGGGAAAGTGAAGCTGAGACCAGGAATGTGTCGCCGAGGCTTCCAGCTCAGCTCAGCTGTGTGCGGCCTGGTGCAGTCACGCACCGCACAGCCCGGACTAGCTGCAGCGCTCCGCAGGGAAGTATTGGCCACAGGGGGGCCTGGGCCCAGGCTCCAGAGCTTTCTGGGTGCCTCTGTCCAAGCTGAAGACTGCTGGAGAGCCCTCGCTGGTTCTGGGGAGCCAGCCAGGTTTTGGAACCCCGGCCCTCCGTGTGACTCAGCCAGACGTGAGGTTTGGGTTGGAGGTTTCCAGTCCTCTCGGCATTGGCAGAGCTGGGGGAGGAGAGGGCTGGATGAGGGACAGTGTCGATTTGGCAAAAGGTTTCCTCCTTCAGGCCTGCAGACCAGGGCGCGTGACTCATGGACCAGAAGGAAGCAGGCGTGGATGCTGACCTCTAGGATGGTCACCTGGTTGACAGAAAATCCACTGGATGCTCTCAACTTGCCATGTTAACTTGACAACTCACCAGGCAACTGCACTGGGGTGATGAGATGAGCAGAGAGGAAGGCTCTCAGCAAGGCTGTGCCTGGAGCCCCTCATCTGCTCCAACATTTGCTGAGAGGCATAAGCTACTATCCTGGCTGCACCCTGCCACCCACGTGCAGGCCACCTTGGAATGTGCGTGTCCCCAAGGGGCTCAGTGTCATTTCCATTTGGAAACACAACCTTCAGCCTCTCTGCAGACCAGGCGGCTCTTGCTGAAGATCGGGCTGCCCAACCCCGAAGCTCTGAATTTCCAAGGCCAATGCCGCTGCTCTGGTCAAGGGTGTCACGGTGGGAGGAATGAGGGACTGGGCAGAGAGGGAAGCCCCAGTGCTGGCCAATCAGGGCGTGAGGGAGCCGAGGGTCCCCTAGGATGGGGAGGTCTTCAGGCCCTGGCAACATGCATGACACTAAGAACGTGTTAAGCGAATGGTTAGCCAGTAGCTCGATTTTCTCCTTAATCCTGTGTCTTTTACCTGAGGTTGCTTTTCAATGGAAAACTCGGCCTGATTCAGAAAACAGAGTTTCCATGTGATCTTCTCTTAAGGGGCGCAGGAGGCGCCAGTCATCCTACTGCATGTGTGTTTGTGTGTGTAAAAAATGTGCATATATATGTGCATATGTGTGTGTGTATACACATGTACATGTATATATATCCCTTACAATCATACAAGAGAATTCATTCTCATTGTAGAAAAACTGGGAGAATACTGAATAGATAAGAAAAATGCAGATCATTCATAACTGCATCACCCAGAGATTAAAATCTACTCTCATCTCGATGCATTTTATCCTGCCAGCAAATGTTATTTTATATGTTTGAAGTCACACTGAGTAAACAATTTTCTATCTGGCTTTTTTTCTGTCAATGTTGCATTGTAGGTAGGTTTATTTTTGTTTCTTCTTAAGGGACACACATCTGTCTTAGGTTAATTTAAATTTTGCTTAATAAGGACATTTTCATATGATTTGAGGGCAAGGAAGACAGAACAGAATTCCTGAGTTACTTTGAGTCGTTTGAGCTGCTGATATCTGCCCATTCTCTGAATTTCTACAGCCTATCGGTAGTTTGAATCAAAGAATAAAATCACCTGCTATCAATGTCCAAAATATAGGTCAGTTATTTTGAAAGGAAATGAGTCACTCTGAGCTAAAAGGTAGTCTGATCCCCCTTACAGAGAGCTAGGCGAGGCTCAGAGCGGCAACCGAGGTGTCTGAGGCCCAAAGCCACCGGGAGACTGGAGCCGGGTGCTCACCCCTCCGCCCTGACTGCTCCTGACGGCTCAGGCGGGAGGCGGGCTGGGAACTTAACTTCCCACCAGCTAGCTCACTGTCATGTTTATCCCTTTATTCCAGCAGCCTGGAAGCCCACAGGCGAGGGCTAACCTTGCCTCCCACCTGTAAGCAATCCCGGCGTTTCTTAACCAAACCGAAACCATTCACACCAGGCCTAGGTAGGAGTTTGGTGAGATACCTTCCATTGGTCTTGTCACACTGAGATGGGCCTTCTTTTTTTCTTCCTAGTTGCATGTCTGTGAGTTTTGGGAGAAGGGTGAATCGGGGGTTGGATTAGTAGGGTAAGAGACAAACAACCCTACTATGACATCAGACCTTTACTTCATTTTTCCAGAACAAATTTAAGAAACAAATTAAAAAAACACAACAGCTTTTCTTAGTTGAGCATCTAATTTATCAATTTGTAGACTTGCCCTCAAGTATGCAGATATGTACCAGTTCATCTCCCCGGGAACACTGGGGAAAATTTTCAGTGGTCATCCCTCGTGAGCTCCTCCTCTGTGCCACACACCGTGAGAGACCAGCCAAGTTCAAAGGCAAGTTATGTCCAGACCTGCACCCAGGAACCTGTAGCCACGCATCAGTGAATGAATGGATCGAGAGCTGTGATATCAATCTAGGTTAGAATCTGCAAAATACCACAGATGATAAGCAGCTAAGCCCTGTTATCTCAATGACTCGGTTCATCATCTTTAAAACGAGTCCAGTGGGGCTGTCGTGAGAGGGCAATGTGGCCATAAGCACCCTCCCTGCAAACATCAGGTGCTCAATAAAGAGCAATCATAAAAACACCTAGAGCCACCATCATAATCAATGCAGGACTCCATGTGACAATAACACATCTGATTCTAATTCACAGCTGTGCCGGTGGCTTCTCCACAGGTGGCTGCCAACAGCCCAGGCAGCAAGCCTGAAAATGAGAAGGTGATGGTAGCACCCGCTTATTGGGCACCTACTATGTGTCACTGTAAATACATTTTTCCCCAAGCTGTCCCCTTTGGCAAACGAGGTGTCTGAGGTTAGAGAGGAGGTTCTGGTCACACACACTCATCGCAGGGAAATGAGTCAGAATGGAAGCCGCGGCCAGCTGACAGCCAGCCCCACGCTCTGGGCGCCGCGCCATGCTGACCCTCACCCTGTGTCTCACCGTCTTGGAGAGAAGCTTCAGTGAGACAGTGCCCTCGATGCCACCAGCCGAGGACCTGCAGCTGCTTCTATTAATAGTCATTTTTCCACTCGCCGGTTCCCGGGCGCCTACCGTGGGCCAGGGCCAATAGTGGGCCCTGGAGACCGCACTGACCTAAATGCCCATCATATGGGCAGGACTCTAATCCAGAGGAGCCGCGGGGGCATAGAGAGCAAAGGAAGCACATTATTAGCATGGGGGTCTCATGCACACCCCACTGCTTCTCTCTCCTGGCTTGGATCGCGGTCCGCCTCTCGCATGTGCTGTGAGGTCGTTGCTTGGACAAAGCCCTGGCCTTCGCGTCCCTGGCCCTTTCCTGCAGCCCCCGCTGCTGGCCGACAGCGTAGGACTCGCTTCAGTCCTTCCGCCAGGAGCCTTGTTTCTCCCAGGAACTCTATCGGGGACCTGCCGATAGGCCCGACACACACAGGTCACCCTCGTCGCAGTGCTTAGTCTCGGCTTATATCTAGGGCTCTGTGTGTGATTTAAGATTCTAAAGCTCTGAACAGTTTTCACGTCTCCTGGCGCAGTCACCAGTGCGCTGTGGGTGCTCAGTGGGTGCGTTTTGATTTTACCAACTTTGAAAGCTTCCCAGAGTGACTGGTGGAGGTAAAAGCCTCTCTGGAGAGCCCACGGCTACTGTCGCAGAGCCCGGCCCAGCAGAATGTTGGGGTATCCGGCAGCTTGTGTCTCAAGGGGCCACTGAGATGGGACCGATACATGAGTCGGACCTGAGGGAGGCTTCAGGACGACTGATGGGCCTGTTCAGTCGGAGCGAGGTGAGGGAGGCGAGGGCAAGCTTGCCGTGTGTGGGACACAGACTGTTTCATTCCCTCGGCCTCTGGACGAGCCCATCAGCCCCCTGTCGGGATGGACCGTGCCCAGAGCAGACCTCTCTGTCTAGGTGGTCAGGGGACTGGGTTGGACTGGCTGAGGCGGATCAGACAGCAAGCAGACCTACTTTCACCGCCCTCCATTGATCGGTGTGAGTTGCTAATTCACTCATGCAGGAGGCTTCTTAGGCCACCAGGCTGGCTTCTTGGTGAATATTTGAGAGCCCATCGCATGTGAGGGAGAAAACGGTTGCTTCCGTCACCTATGACTGTTTGTGCTTTACAAATTCAGACTCTGTCTTCAGCCTCTGGGCACTGACTTGTCTGGAAGGGGGAGGTTTGCAGACTTCTCCACCAGCCCAGAGTCTTGGAGCTTCTGCTTATGTTGCAGACAAATGAAGGCCTGGATTCGTGCTGGTGCCCAGAGATCATGTGGCCCCTTTGGAATGAGTCTTAAATACCCGTGCAGATCTGGGTGGAGGGCGGATCTATTCCACTGAGAAGTTCCTCTGGGCAAAAGTAAAGCCAGAGGAAGGAGTGACCCCTCCTAAGGAATGACCGAAAAAGTGGAGTTAGTGCTAAAAGTAGCCGGTCAGAAGAGACACAAGATAGGGGGCTGAGGGCTACCTCTAAGGACCATAAGCTGGATTTCTTCCACCCTGCACCCCCAAAAGTCTTCTCCTCCCTTAGTTCAAGAAACACTTGAGATGGTGCAACTTAGGGTTATATGTGCAAAGGATTCTCTGGCTGCAGAACTGACTCGACACTCCCGGCAGATTTAAAATGTGGATTCCCTCTCCTCCAGTCTCAGATTGATGGCCACGGGTAGACTGAGTTCCAGGCAGCCTGGAAAATCTGCCCCCAGGGTCTGCTCCCTTCCAGCAAATGACATCTGCAGGCCCAGATCCTTCAGAAGATCTGAGAGCATTGGGGGTGGGGGGAGGGAAAGAAAAGAGAAAGAAAAAGTATGTGACTTCTTTTTTGTGTACTAAGTTCTCTGGTTCTATTTAAGAGATTCTAATTTAAAAATGTATGCCCCTAACTTTTCAGAAATATTTTTATTGTGCCCTGGAACAGACCCCTGAACAATGTCTCTTCATATGTGCAGAGCTCGTGCTAGGAATGCAGAGATGAAACCAGCGCTGTCCCTGGCAGTAGGGAGCCGGGGTCCGAGGCAGGGCTCAGGCGTGAGGAGGCTGCAAGGGAGGCCCCGCAGCGATGGGCGCGGGGGCCCGAGGAGCGGCCTCCCCGGCCGGGAGAGGAAGATGGGGCTTTTGAGGGAGGAAGATGAACCCCCTGCGCCACAGCGGTGAAGATGCGTTTGCCATATGGCGAACACATTTCTTGAATCAAAAATCGGGATAGATGATTTGACACCGGGTCTGTCGATGGGACCGAATACTTGAAATGAAGGCTGTCCGAGGAAACCCAGGACATATGGCCACCATAACCGAGCATTATCATGCATAGATCGGGCCTGGTTTGATCCATAGGAAAACCAAAGCCAGGATCCAGGCAGCTAATTTACATAAACGCTCAGCTGCAGATGTGTAAGAACCGTATTTCCTGACCTTATCCAACAGACGAGGCAAAGACGGGGGTCGGGTAGCTCGTAGTCATCCTGCGCAACGCCAGGTGCGCCAGAGTGTTGCAGTGTCAGCGCTGGAAAGACCCTAGTGGCCACCTGGCCTGACCTTCGCCTCGCTGCTCTGAGTGGAGAGACTGAGGCTCACCCCTCACAAGCACGCAGCTGCGACGGGATGGAGTTGGGGCTGGGTGTGGTCTGAAGCTCGGTGAGTGTTGCCCTTCTGGCTGCATTTGGAGATATGCTAGAAGAGCCCAGGAGTCATGAGAAGCCCAAATACACTGGCCTTAGCTGCACTGAGGTGACACTCAGCGGATCCTCGTTCACCTGACAACTGGGCTGCCTGTCGTACCTGATGGCCTTGAGTTCAGATACTGCCAGGATGTTGATGAGGCCCCAAGATGAAAAGGAGAGTGCGGGGCCATTTAAGTTGCAAAGGAGGTGGTGATGGCAAAGTTGGCAAAGCCAACGGGTGCCAAGGACCCTCGTCTTCCTATATTTTGCTGGCGATTCTCCGCTGGTGGTAAGGCTGTGCCCCAAAGGGGGGACCGTAGCAAAGGAGCAGGGATTTACTTACAGGCATTCAGCAGCCAGAGTTCAGTCTCCGTTAGGCAAGTAGAAAATCAGAAGCCCACGTGTCTTTCTCCAAGCTGGCACCAGGGACAGATGGGAACCCGTTTGATGACTAAATCCATGGATTTCTCATCCCCAGCCTCTCTAACCTAGGAGGAGGCTGACGTCTAGAAGCGTATGTGGCACGTCACACCGAGTACCTTCACAGCCCCTAGAAGTGTAAGACACCTGCCCAGCATGTGGGAAAGGCAGACAGAAGTGGCTTTTTCTCCGGGTTGACAGATATCGCCTGGAGCTCTGAGATTAAAATGGTGATGGACAGTCTCCTCTTACGGCTGGTCTGGGCTTGGCCTGCACGTCTCTTCTGGAATCCCACAGGCGTCCCATGTGGGGCACCCAGAGCTGTGTGAGCATGGGGTCCCCGCCGGAGCCCCCCGATGTGTTTTCTCACCCTTTCTCCTCTCTGCTTCGCTCCACTCCAGTTCACTGTACTTTTCACCTCTCCCTATCTGGGCTGACAAACACAGTGACTCGAGTTAAGTATAAATTGTTCGTCGCCTAGATGCCGTTAGGATCCGAGACACTCTCCAGATCTATTGATCATTCGTAGGCATCCATCCATGTGTCCGCCCATCCACCCATCCACCCATCCATCTCTCTTACCCTCCGCCCAGCCAGGCAATTATCCATTCTTTCCCTCGGTTCGTATCAGCAGTGCTCTCTGAATCACGCGTAAGTGCCGAGGGCCTGGGCAATAGACTCTGGCAATGGAGATGGATACGGCCTAGGCCTTGAATTAGAGGCATCACTCATCACCCGGGAGGCAGCCTTGTAGTTATGCCTTGGCACGTGCCATGGGGCTTGATAAGTGCTCGGTAAGGGCAGGGCCTGGGGCGCCCGCTGTGCCGTCTTCCCGCCAGCCGAAGTTGGCCATGCGAAGGGAGAGGGAGGGCAGGAAGCGCAGGGACAGACAGGAAGACCCGCCGATGGCTGGGCATTTTAGGAGTGGGGGGTGTGGGGTGGCAAGTGACAAAGCCAAGCCTGGAGAGCTAAGGAGACGCCCAGGATGTGGGACCGTCAGTGTCAAAGCCGGGGCAGTCTCAGGCAAACCAGAGTGGATCGGTCACACTGTGCATGCGCCGGCCTGTATGGGGGGCAGAATGAGGACCCCCCGAGATGTCCACCTCCCAGTCCCCTGAGCCTGGCAGTGTGTAGCCTCACACAGAAAAAGGGGCTTTGTAGACGTGATGCAGGACCTTGAGCTGGGGAGAGGGTCCTGCCCTGCCCAGGGGCTCAGTGTGGCCACCTCTTTGCTCGGGCTGTCAATAGACTCAGAGCCAGACCCGTGTTCCATCCCTGACATCCGTGCAGGGTTTTCTGTCCTTTGCTTTATGTATCTTTCCTTTATTCCTGCTGCTGCTTCTCTGTCCGCAGAACCCTGACGGGCTAACTTGCTCTCCAGGCAACTGACCCCAGTGTTTTTCCCAGCAGAGGACTAGTGCCGTTGTCCCCAGTCCCCTCACTTATGACCCCATCAAGGCCTGTAGTCCCACCTTTTAATATCAATATCGCACCGAGGTCAATGTCACTCTTAAACTGTGACCCAGAAAAAGGCCTGAGAAGAGACCATTGGCCCTTGTTTCTTATTTGACACCTACCTTCAAGGATTGACTCAAAGGTACTAGAAAGAAAATGCTGGACTGGATTCAGGGAACTAAAGCCCTGTTCCAAGTTCAGACTCACAAATGTATCCCGACCACTGACTGCAGGTGCTGCTGAAACGGAGCGGAATGGCCTCTAGTTCTGGAGCCCAGGCGCTGACCGGGGGCTGCAGGCCAGCGGGGCCATGCGGTCTGGGAAGGGCTGTAGCAGGAGAGGTGCAGGGGCTCAGGGAGCACGGTGCACGGTCAGGTTCCCGGGTAGAGCGGGTGCAGGTCAGACGATGCTCCCTGGAGCTGCCCTCAGGATGGGACCTGGAACTTGAAAGACAGGAAGTTGAAAAGTTACATCCACACCAAAACCTGCACCCAAATGTTCACAGCAGCTGTACTGGCAACTGCTAACGGAGAAGCAACCACGGGGCCCGTGGCAGGTAAATGACGGTGAGCCACGGCGCATCCGTGCAATGGGTATCACTCAGCGATCAAAAGCAAGGCGCTGCCGAGCGGCGAACAGAGTGGAGAAGGGGGGCCCTCACTCAGAGCTGGCGGGACTGGAAGCTGGTACAGCCGGTGTGGAGAACAGCGTGGAGGCTTCTCAAACAGTTAAGGACAGAGCTACCACGTGGCCCAGCAATCCCGCTGCTGGGCATCCACCTGCAAAACTCGGAAACATTTATTCGCAAGGTATATGCACCCCTGTGTTCACTGCAGCATCGTTCACAGGGGCCAAGACGTGAAGGCACCCTGAGCACCCTGGAGAGGGGACTGGGTAAAGCTGTGGGACGTGCACACGGTGGAATACGACTCAGCCGTGAGAAAGGATGCAACACGGCCATTGGCGACAACACGGATGGACCGTGACAATATAATGCAAGGGGAAGCTGAAACAAGCCAGTCAGAAAAGCTAAGAACTTATAGGGTGGGGGTGTGTGGAAAAGGCCTCCTATATGGTGACGGAAGACAGTCTGACTTTGGGCGGCGGTCACACAGCGCAGTATACAGATTTTGTATCACAGAAATGGACACTTGAAACCTACACGATCCTATTAGCCAATGTCACCCCAATAAATTGAATAAAAAATGAAAAAAAGAATCGTTAGGTGACTGGCCCCAAACACAGCTGGTAAGTGGAACAACATAGGCCTGGAAGCCAGCCCCTGGGATTACAAACCCAGGTCTCGAAAAGTGCCTCTGGATGTGATGACTGGTTTGAAGATGCTCATATCACATTCAGAGCCAGCGAGCGTCAAGGGTGCATCCGTCGGAACTTCTGAGAGAGAGGAGCGTCCTTTCTCCTCTGTGGGCATGTAGTTGTCCACTGCTGCGTGGAGATTGGAGGGAAACCACGGACATACGTTATCTCAGAGGTCCTGGGGGGCAGGAGTGAGGCGTGGCTTAGCTGGGGCCTCTGTGTGGGGGCCGCTCCCCGGCTGCATCGGGGCTTTGGCTGGGCCTGCAGGCATGTCAAGGCCCAGCTGGGGAAGGCCCATTTCCAGTCTCACTCAGGGGGTGATGGGAAACTTATTCTTCACTGGCTGGTGGACTGAGAGTGTCCCCTGTTCCTTGGCCCAGGGGCCTTCCCATGGGGTGTCTCGTGTCACAACAGCTTATTTATTCAGAGCAAGTGAGTGAGAAGAGCCAGAGAGGGTGTGCAAGGGCAAGAGGAAGGTCACCGTCTACTGTGACCTCACCTTGGACATGACGCCTCAATCATGAAGCCACAAAGTCCAACCCATATTCAAGAGGAGGAGATTTCTCAAGAGGGTGACTACCAAGAGGCAAGCAGCATCGTGAAGCATCCTGGAGGCTGGCCTCAGAGAGACAGCCACTGCAGTGGGCCTTGGGGAACCCGGGGTGGGGAGGCGGGAAGGCATGAGCAGCCACCGTGCTCTACAAAGGGGCAACTGGGGCCTCCCGGGAACCATGGCGTAGAGCCTGAGGATGGCACCAGCATCAAAGGCCGCAGAAAGACAAGACCCAGAAGAACTAGGTCCTTGGCACCATAATTTAACCTCTGGGTCAACCCTCGCCTGAAGCCAGAATCTCTGCACTGTTCAGATAACGTTGAGCCAATAAACTAAACCTACAGCAGGTCCTCACAGGTTCATGACCTGCGTATAAATACAGTCAAGGTGGAGGAAAGGTCTCCCTGAGCTAATTTGCCTCTTTAGATAGGTTACCAACGACAAAGTCATCTCCTCATTTGTTATCATTTGCTTGCTAATGACCCACACCAGCGTTGTGAGCTGAACTGGGGTAGCCAACAGCAGCCCTAGAGTGGGGTTTCCGGCTGCACCCCCATTCACCTTCTGGGGAAAACCCCTTCATATTGTATCAGGGGCTCTGAAATCAAGGAGTTGATTAGGTGAAGGGCTGTCTCCACCTGAGCACAGAGCAACCCCCGCCCCCCCAAATCCCAGGGACTGTTTCTTCTGCTGTGTTCACAGGTGGGGTTTTAGCAAAATTAGTAATGAGATCTTGCCTCCAAATCCCTTTTCCCTGGTGAATTCACCTCGGGGACGGTGCTGGTCCAAGGGGGGCTCCTGTGGCCTGTGCTTTTCCACTGATGTTGAAATTGTGCTTTCTCCCTGCTCTGCCCTCCCCCTCTCCCCACAGCCACCCCCACGGAGCTAACTAACCATGATCCTGCCTTGTCCCGTCTCACTAAGGAACCGTGAACCACGACTTTGCCCCCACCCTCTCTGGTCCTTGGACTCTCAGCAGCGCTGACTTGCAGAAGCTCCCGTTGCCATTGCGACGTGTAACTGCGCCTTGGCCTCTCACTTTTAAAGAATTATATGTGGCTCTTTAACTTGAATAAGAGTTCCCGCTTCTTTCCTCTCAGCCAGTAAACAATGCCCAACCTCTAGGACACAAGTCAGTTTTCTGATGAAAACTACAAGTGATGGAGCCACACCTTCTGCTCTGGGGACTGTGACCCTCTCCCCGGTGGACACGTGGTCCCCGCTCGGCCTGCTCCGCCTGATCCTACAGGGAAGGAATCGCTGTTCCCCAGGCACCCAGCGCCTGACCCAGAAGGAAGGAAAAACGTGCAGGGGAGACAATAGGAAAGGTGTGGGTGTCTTTTGCTTTTTTGTTTAAATTTTATTTATAGGATTGTAATCATTAAATAGCAGTGTTTCCTTTTATTTACCTACTTTCTCATTTTAATGACTACTTCTGGCTCCAATGACCTGATTTCTATATTTAAAATGACCAGACACATCCAGTTTGTATCTTAATGGATCTCATCGCTGCCGTGGAGCAAATTCAGTTCTCAGGAGCTGCAGTTGGCTCTTGCCATTGAAGAGGCTCTGACATAAGTAGGAACCGGGTTTGTTTCTCTGCCCAGGATACACATCTACGATGAACTGGTTCATTTCTCCCGTTGTGTCTTTATCACCCAGGGAGATGGCTTAATACCACTTAGAGTGGGCATTGCTAGCAGGCTCCTTCATCGTTTTTCAAGGGATTCCTCCTCCCTACGCAGCATGTTAACATGAAGAAGGGGTTCTTAGGGCCCCTCAGCTCTGGAAAGTGCACAGAATATAAAGCCTGGAGCACACCCCTTCTAGCTACTGTGAAAAATAGGAAGCTCCCCTCATGGGTGTGGGTCCTAATAGGATTGGGCATCAAGACGTCTAAAGTGGCTTGTGCTGTTTAGTATGGTAACAGCAACCCTTGCTCTAGGTACCATTTCTAGGAGCCTTGCCAGGGCTTCGCCCCCTCCCTTCTGACCCTCGAAGCTTTGCTACAGCATGTGGACCAGTGTCCCCCGTCCACGCCCACGAGAAAAACCGCAAGTTCTGACAGGTTCTATCACATGTTCCAGTCACATGGTTAGTCAAGACCCTGAGCCAAAAATGTCTAATCGTGAAGCTTTATTCCCACCCCCTGTCTACCGCACAGCTTTATTGTTTGTTTCTTTGGTGCAGTACTCACGCCAGGCCTTCCTCATGTTCGGTGAGAGGCCAGGCTCACTGTTCGGCAATCGCTTGAACTGCCCCATCTTCCACTGGGGCTCAGAGAGCAGCAAGGATGGGCCTCTAGAGACCGGGAGGCCCAGGCACAGGTGATAAGTGTCCAGGTGAGACCAGAAAGGGCAGGAGGTGGGGTGGCTAATGGACTCCTACCATCCGCCCACGGAGAACCCAGGGGGCAGGAGGCTCAGAATGGTTAGCTGGGCTAAAAGAGCATTTTAAATTGTCCCAGGGGAGAGAGATTTAGCCAGGACAATTAGGCCATTTAAAGTGACCATATTTTGTGTTAAAACCAAGGGAATTCCCAGTTCAGCCAACCTCAGCTTTCTTAACCTCGCTGGGTAAAGGAGCTGATGAGAGAACCCAAGAGTCTGCGCTTGGCCTTGGTGACCAGAAAAGGTGCCTGCGAAGAGCTCGTTGAGAGCCCTGTGGGTCCCTACTCTCATGGGAGGAGTAGGGTGGGCGGAAGAGCGCACAGGGCAGGGGACAGTCACTGGATACAAAATGATGAAGTCATAATAAAGCTGAAGAAGGAAAGCCGAGGGTCACAGGGTAGGCAGAGGCTGTGAACCACAGGGCAGGGCAAAGGTTGCTTTGGTGAGGCCAGTTCAGGCCACTCTGGGGGACCCGTCCCGCTGGGGAGGAGAGGAGTTGGGGGAAGGTTGGTGGGAAGATGGCCCTTTACTGAGGCTAGAGGGTACCGAGGAGAAAGGCAGGGGAGAGTTTTTAGGAAGAGGGGATCTTTTAAATCATCATTTGCATGTAATTTAAAATTAATTTAAATTTAAGGAAGAATGCCTTTATGCATTTTCAGGGTGACTGTTTTAGAGCCTCCATGACCCAAGTTTGAATCACACCTCCTCCAGGAAGTCCCCTGTGATGTCTCCAGACCCGTCTCTCTCCAGATCTCTCAGCATTCTGGATACTAACGAAGCTGCATTCTAAAATGTCTACCTACACCCTCTTTTTGGATGTGGGGGTGACAGCCACAGTTCCACTGTGAGCTCTTGGGGAACAGTACTCTTGCTGTAGAATTCCTCTACTACACAACAGTTCCAGCTCATAACCCTCCCCAGCTAAATGGGTGGCTCCCGATGACCGACTCTTTCAAATTACTAGGTTTCCTGCTCTAAGAAAATAAAATAAATAAATAAAGCTTTGCCATGATATATTTGAAATCTCATTTTCTTCTTAACCCGCTGTCCTCTCGATTTTCAGTTTACCAATTTAGAAATTGCCTCTGTCTCAATGAGTAACAGACCTAAACCTCAGGCACACGCCTTCTCTGTTAGGTTTCTGAAGGTCATCTTATCTATTCCTTCAGCAGCTTCAAGCTTACAGAAAACTCCTGGGGTGTTTTCAGTTTTGTTTTGTTTTACAACACCCCAGAGGTGCATTTTCTGCCCATTCGACAGCTGAGGCAGCTGAGGCCTAAGAGACTAGCCAAGGGGGTCCCAGTGAACCACAGGCGAGGAGGTGGACCCGAGGCCACCAAACATCACACTTTATGTTCATTATGCTAGAAAACTCTCACTTTTCTTTTGTCAATTTTACTTTAAAATTGCATACAGATGTGTTTACCTAAGGACACTAACCGAGAACCCAGTGGGGTGGGAAGGACAGACACCCTCTAGGGCTGGGTGACAGGCATCACAGGGGTGCTGTCTGGGGGAGTGAGGCCCAGATGGGGTCTCCCCCTTTCTCCTCACTGAAGAAATAAACTTCGGCAGCAAGTGTTGTGCTTCCTTCAAGCCCAGTTCAAGGTGTTGCCAAGAGCTATTGAGGAAGGATCAGGAAGGGCGGAGCCTCCTGTCGTTTTAAATCCAAGGTGCAGGTCTGAAAGGTTCCAATGAGAAAGCCAAAGTGACAGCTGGACCAGGCTGCTTTCAGGGTGGGAAGGAAACTCAAGAGCAGCATCACCAACTTGGCGCTTCAGTTTCAACGTCATTTACCAGCTCAAAAGACAATGAGATTTGAGGTGCACGCGTGGGGGGCTGGGGCGAAGGCCCCGTCCTGGGTCTTGTGCCTGCTGGGGGAGCAAGAGGCTGGCTCTGTGGGCTCCTGCACCGGGAGGGGGTCTCCTGTGGCCTTGCAGCTCTGTGGAGACGGCACCTGGGCTAAGTTGTGCAGATTCGGGCTGCGTGGTGTAAGGGTGCTTGCAGATTCCAAGGCACTCAGCCAAGGGATCCAAAAATAATTACAAGAAGGGTGCGATTACCTTTCATGGACACAGACAAAGAGCAACTGCATGTACTTACCCTAAATGACAACAGAAGGGGACCAGAACGGTAATGGAAGGGTCCTGAAGATCAAAGGGCTGGGGATTTGCTCTCTCTGGCACAAGGGTCTAAAATTGCAAAAGTCAGAACAAATGTAGGATGCTAAATGCATATGCCTTGACAAAAACACTGTGTGTGTGTGTGTTTTTAAGAAAATTATTTTCCTAGGAAGAGCTCAGTTTGGGGACCATTCAAAATCCACTCTTAGAAACTGTAAAAAAAGAAAATGCATTTGGGAGGGAGAGGAACCAACCATGTGTGCTCGGTGAGAGAAGAGCTTAGAGGATCTGCCAGGACAGTTCATCTTACTTCCTGTGACAATGGGACCCCAGATCAGCAGCTCGGCATGTGTTGGTCGGTCCTGTACCGCTACTCCAAGCAGAGCTCTGGGGGTAGAAGCAGGGCCGCTGAGTCTCACACCCAGGGGAGGCTGGAGAGCATCTCTCTGGAAGACATTTGGCATAAACCTCGATGAGAACACGGGCTCCTTTCTGAAAGCGTGAACTCAGGGACATCCAAAGAGAGAAAACAAGAGATCGGATCAGAGAGGCAAAGTCCTGCCGAGTTAATTCTGTAGCTGATCTCAGGAAAAAGGGAGACCAGTAATAATTGGTTCAAAGATACACATTTCCATTCATTTCATGCTTTCATCCATGGCACTTGGAATTTAGTGGTGGACACGATGGAAGAAACTCTCTAAGAAATAAACCGCCTATGTCTTCCATCCCTGGCTCCCCTGCGCTTCGTGGTGTTGGTGACACCAGGGACATGCTCACAGGGGCACACGTGGAAATGAGGGGCTATTATTTACCTGGCATTTTACTGGCCCTGGGCTTCCGGTGATGATTTAGTCACTTTTGTATGTTCTGCCTGATTTTGCGTCGCATCTGCTGATTTTTATATCTTCTCCGTGTGAAGGGGGCAGTGTTACCTTCTTGGGAGTGTAGACTAGGAATCTAAGACCTGCCTCGGTTCACAGGGCTGCTAAGTGGTAGATGGAAACCGAACCCACAGCTTCTCACCCCAGATCCTAAGTGACGCCCACACATACGCAGCTCCCAAGAACAGGGCCCTACTGGCCTTTGGGAAGGTTCTGGTCTCGGAGAGGCGACCTCGGAAAATGAACTGACAAGCGCCCCCGTTGTCTCTTGCGTGGGGAGTTCGGTGAGTTGCAGTCGCGTGTCCTGCGCTTTTGAAAGGAGTAGCTACCTGCGTGGGGAGGAAAATCAGCCGGGTCTGAGGAACGGAAGTCATCGGGAGGTTGACTGCTTCTTTGACGGTCGATGGTTTCCGAGGGTTCACTTATCTCTTTTCACCACAGCGGTAAAAACAGAGGCTTTGGACCCCCACCGGGGCTGGGCTGGGCTGGGCGGGGCTGGGCGACCCCACACCACGTGGTGGCCCGGCCACAGCGCCCGGGAGCGCGCAGGAAGGGAGCGGTCAAAAATGCCAGCGTGGATTATTGCTGCGACTGCTTTCGGGAAAACAACACATTTAATTCCCAGGAAAGTGCCCGTAGAATCTGCCAGGCCCTCTGATGGGAAAAATAAAATGCCCTTCCTAGAAATTTCTCGTGCTCTGTGGTTTCTAGAGAGATTCCGAAGCCTCGGCAGAGAAACACGACGCGGTGAACCGATGTTGGAACCTACGTTGGATTCCCTGCCTGGGGTAATGTCTGGGGACTCGTCTTAAACAGACAGTAAAATGCAAAGCCTGCACTGATTTTTTAAAATATTTCTATCAGAATAGCGGCTCTAGGCTCCCTCGGCCTGCATTCAGTCCTGCTACTTAAGGTAAAAAAGCCCAGATTTTGCTGTCTCTAAAATGGGCCTAATCCTACCACTTTCCTCCTAGGTTTGCCAGGAGGTTTATGGAAGTGAGTCCAGGTGAGGCCCTTGGCCTTGAGCCTGGCACAATGCATGTTAGGGACGATCACGATTATGACCCGTGTGCCGATTCCCTTCCTAACGCGGGAGTGTTACCCTGAGCTGTTAACGGCGACCTCTCCTTTCCTGTGTCATTGCTTCCTTCCCGAACTGACCGACTTGCTGAGAGTCGAGAATTCCCCCCAAAGCCGTTCTGCGAGCCCCCGAGCCTGACCGTGGCTCAGCAGTGACTTCCAGCCGGCGAAGCGGCCGTGGCCTGGGCGTTGCGGGGAGAGGCGCGGCGAGCTGCCCGCCGGCGTTGACGGAACCGCGCGGACACTCAGCTCCTTTGCCGCGATAATTGAAATCATTGCAATTCATGGCCCTCGTGGTCGGACAGAAACATGTTTTCCATCGTGAGCAAATCTTGAGGGAATCCGTTGACCTGAGCAGTCATATAACGCGTGACGTTAATGGACAAAAGATGATATTCATCTTCGGTTTATAATAGCATTTCCTCCTGCGGCCCCTAAACTTCGGGGCGGCCGGGGACGCAACTGCGCCACAGCGGAGCCGCCGACAGCTGTGTGACCTTTGTTGTATCTAACAATTATTGGATCTACAGCGAAATAAAATAAAAACCAACACAGGGTTTGACATGAAGATAATAAATTATAAATTATGAAGTCTACGCCACCAAGGATCTTGTAAACAACAGGCTGGTCTCTTAGCAACAGGCGGAGGGGAGCAGGTTGCGGAGAGGAGCGGAGCCGGCCGGGTGTTCTGCGGCGATTGCCACCGAGGCCCGGGGACGGCGGGGAACCCCTGCCGAGGCCCCCTCTCCGGCCGGCCGTGAATCTCCAGCAGCCAGGCTGGGCCTGGGCCAAAAGGCGGCCTAGGACTGAAGAGCCTCTTCGCACCACCAAGCCGGGGCCCAGGCCCCAAGGAGAGCTAAAAGGAGGTACAGGCCCTGGGGGTCAGGGCTCGGAGGCAGGACTCCCCACGTGCACGTGAGAGAACAGGAGTCAGAATAAACGATTCCTGCCCGACGCCGTCTGAAACTATAACTCTAAACAGGGCCCCTTCCCCCCGCCCCAACTCCTTGGGCTCTTACAATCTCTCTTGGGGTGGTTGTCATGAAGGGATTTCGACAGGACTTTGACAACGTGCCAGCATGGTTTATTTTTAAATGTTGTTCCTGAAAGCACCAGAATATTAAGTTGGAGCAAATGTTGCTGGGATGCGTGGAGGGGTTGTGGTGATGTCACACAGCCACGGAAGGGTGGGTGGTGAGTTCAAGGTTGGTGGACTTTAATGAACCGAGGCAGTTGGGCTAAAGGACTCAGCCTCCTGGAAGCGTGTGTGTGAGTGTGTGTGTTCAATGGCAGGGCAGTTCCAGGCTTTGGGTGGAGAGAGAGGTTTTCTTTAATTAATTGGCTGTTTACCTCGAGCATCTTCCCTCAGTGGTTTAGACAATCACCTGCCCACATGTTCGCAATGAGATTCAATCAAGTCTCTTAGAGGAGAAGTTTTTCTTAAGGAAAAAACAACACACCTCTGGCCTCTTAGCAGCAAATGGCCTCTCTCTGTGATAGAAATAGCGAGCCCTGCATTATCCAAACCGCAGCTCGAGTGCTTGCCGTACCCACTCAGATGGTTAAGAAAACACCAGCCCTGGTGGTACAGGGGTCACCTGACCCGCGGCTCCCTCCACAATCCTGACTTCATTGTTTCAGGATAAAACTGCCTGGCCGGACGATGACAACTTTGGGCCTGTTTGGCGTGTCATTTTAAAGTTTTCGTATGTATACATTTGTTATTCACAGAGAAAGAGAGGGTTCTCTGGCTCTCCCTGGGGCCTCGTTTCTGTTCGGGTGCCTCTGATACCATGAGAGGTGGCTCGGTGACTTCCAGAGTGATGAGCTCCCATCCAGAGGTTTTAGAATAAATGTGTGCTTACACGCTGTCTGCCGGGATGAAATTCTATCTGGGGTAAGTGCCCTGGCCCCAGTGGGAAGGGCTCTGGGGCTATGAGACGCCCATCAAGGCCTCCTGGGCATGAGCCCCTCACATGGGCGTGTCTAGTACACAAAGCACCTCCGGCACTGAAGACCCACGACCCGGTTCTGCAGGTGGAGCAGCAGAGGTCATCAAGGTCAGCCAGTGTTCCCACACTCAGTGACAGAGCCCAGAGTCCATGAGTGACTTTAATGACCTTGCTGTCTGCAGGGACTTCAAGTGGCCTGTCTGGGGGACAGGTCGCTGCCAGGTCCCCTGCACAGTCCTGGCTTGCTTTTCCTTTCTCTCTCTCTCTTTTTAACTACAAAAGAAATAAGTCATCGTATCATGAAAAAGCAACAATACAGAAAATAGAAAGTTATAAGGAAAATCTTTCCTCATCACTTATCTTAGCCCCCAAACGTATTGTTCCTCCCTGCAAAAAAATACCATAGCAGATCTTTTCAGAGCTGAACTTGCACTCTCTGCAGGGAGTGTTTCCGTAGAGAAAGACGAAGTGCGTTTTGAAGGAATAAAAAGTGGCCCATGCCTTTGAGGTGCTGCACGTGTCCTGTCAAAATCTGGAGAACCCTGAGCCCTCTGAATGGCGTCCCCCGCACATTCTCTCTGGCTCTGCGTCACCCAGTTGTACGTGTCCAGAGCCCACCAACCTTGAGTCTGGGGACGCCGGGGTCTGAATTCATAACTGAGCTCGTGGCAGTTCTAGTGAGTTCCGATCTTGGCCCAATGCAATTCCCCTTTTCTGTTGGGCTGGAATCTGCATATTCACAACATTCCCCGAGGGGGTGTGCGCAGCAGGGTTGGAGATACCCAGCGCAGGGCTCCTTTGGAGAGAAGACGCAGAACAATGGACAGACGTCAGAGCTCACCCTTACAGCTGAGACTCCTGGAACATGCTAGAAAGGCGGCCTTGGACGGCTGTCAGCTCGGCCCTAGCTGCTGGAGGAAAGTTGAGAATTCTGAAGAGCCCCGATTTCCATTGAATTACAGCAAGAGCTGTTGGGACGACTTCCCACCTGGCGCCTGGCACCCCGACACACCTCCGAGGTGGCCTGATCGAGGCCTCCTTGAGCTGGGTGAGGGCGGGCTGGGCCCAGGTGGAGGGCAGGATGGAGCCCGTCTCCTGTCCCGCCGGCTCCTCGGTGTCCTCGGGGCACCGGGGTCTGGGTCCTGCTCCCCGCCTGGCCCCGTGCAAGCTCCTTTGAATGCAGCACCTCGGGGCTCTCGGGTCCCACAATGCAGCGCTCGGCTGGCAGGGGTTCAGCTGAACACTAAACGCTTGGCTCCGTTTCAACGCGGCTGCCAAGATTTGGCAACCAGAGAGTTGCAGGAAAGCAGCAGGCTGCTAAACCCTTTCACATTTTTAATTAGATCCACACACCCATGTCTTTGAGCTATCATAAATATACAGATGACACAGAGAGTATGATTCGGGGTTCAAAAATAAAGGAAGCGGGCCCTCTACAATGGTATATCTTACCTTAGTCAAATAATTTCCCTATCGTTAGTTTGGGGGCCGAGGAGGGAAAGTGAGGGTCCTGCTATTTGCCTAGGAAAACGTCTGCTGAGGAATGTCCTGGGTTCTGGGAACACACAGGTCTCAGGACACACAGGTCTCGGGACACCTTGCTGCCATCCTGGGCTTCGGGAGCATCGCCAGAAGAGGGCATTCTTGGCAGCGGCTCGGCTCCCACAGCCGGGAACTCGCAGGGTGGAGTGTCTCAGGAGTTGTCCTTAAAGCCACCCCCTCCTTTGCTCGCTGACAGCCTGACCAGCCCCCAGAGCTGGGAAGTGGGCCGCTGGGCCCTGAAAAACAGTCACTGCTACAGTCCAGTTGCTTTCAAATTTTTGTTACTTTCTCCCTCTCTGTCTTGTCTTTGGGTATCCTTCCCTGAAACAGAATTACTGCTGCTTTTTTCTTCTAAATCTCTTAACACAACCAACTCTCAGCTTCTCCCGCTCAGAACCACTCCCACCCCCACCCCATGCTCAGCCCCTGGGTGATTCCTCAGGAGGACTGGGGAGAAATTCAGAGTTTGGGTTTACAAGTCCAGGGCTCCAACTCTGGCCCTGCCCTGTGGCTTTGGATGTGGGATTTCAAAGCCTCGCACTGTGGTTCCGCATCTGAGAGATCCTGAAATAGTTCTGACCTCACAGATTGGCTCTGGGGGCTAAATGACATCCTAAGTGCCAGGCTCAACCCAGCCAGGCCCCAAGCCAGCCAAGGCCTAGAGTTCCTGGGAGATGCATGGGAGCAGGGGGCCTTGGAGAGGGCAGAGGGCGAGCTGACAAATAGCGGCACCCACGGCCAGTTCTCCTTGGCCCGCTTCGTCCCCACCTGTCTCGCTCTTGTGACAAAGATGCCCCCTCGTCGCAGACCAGGGACTCCAGTGAGCCGAGCTCCCTGCAAGCTGGAGGTGACCGGACTCTGGCCCCGCCCTGTGCGCGTCCTTAACTTTAGAGAGACGTCAGGAAGGAAATGAAACACTTGCGATGCCGGGAAGGAAGACTCTGTGGCGGTCCCATCTGAGAACACCAAGTTTATAAATAGAAGCTTCGCCAGCATCAGACGCGGCGCTCGAGGGGCTGCGGGGTCTGTTTATCACAAACCCTGTGCGTGCCGCGTCCCCGGGGGAGCCACAGCCACCTGGGGGTTCGGCAGCATCGGGCCCTTCCCTTGTGCTTCTTTGATTCAGTCTTTCCCATGTGGCTCGAAAACAGGCCGTATTTTACTGTGGCAACATTTCTTTTATATTCTACCTGCAAACAGGACAGCTGGCTGAGCCGGGACGCCTGGGCCCAGTGCAAAGGGCTGGGGAGAATTCTAGGCCTCAGCACGTGCAGAGGCTGGGGTCATGCAGGGGCTAGTAGTGGTAGCTTTCTCGGTGTTCCCTGTAGTCTATTCCACTCCCCAATACCTCACCCTCTTGCCCTCCCTCCCCCCCAGCTGCAGGGAATTCCCTTTAGTTAGGAGAGAAAGGATGCAAGGTGCTCACACACACACACAGACACACACACAGAAACACAACACTGTATGGTGAGGAAGGACTCACCTGGAAAGAAGAGAGCGGTGATCACATGGCACTGAAGCCAGGCTGAGCCCTGGTGTCTCCAAGGTCCTGGTCAGGCTCCTATGGGGAGAAACAGCTCATTATTCGATATTTATACAAGGAGCAGCTGCTGATTTCCATGAGAGTAAAACGGTGTATAATCTGGATAATACCCTTCCCGGAGCAAAAGGTGTCAGGCTGACGTCAGCCCTGTTTTCTGAGATGTCACAGGCTTTTCACCTGTATGTCATTCCCACCCATGCGCTGAGAGCCCTGCAACCCTGACATTTCCTGTGCCTCTCGGGGAGTGGGGTGCCGGGCATGTGAATGAATGCATGCATTTAATGTATTGAAGGCTGTCCTGTCTGCTCGGGCCGCTCTAGCGAAGTACCAATGGACTGGGGCCCTTAAACAACAGACATTGATTTTCTAACAGCCTGGAGTCCAGAAGGCTAAGGCCAAGGTTCTGACTTACTTGGTTTCTGCTGAGAGGTTTCTTCCTGGCTTGTAGATGATCTATCTCACTATGTCCTCACAAGGCCTTTCCTTGGGTGAATGAATGAGGGGGGCGAGGTGGTGGGGGAAGGACATTGAGATTGAGATTGAAAGAGAGGGAGAGAGATGAGAAAGACAGAAACAGAGGGAGACAGAGAGAGAGAGACACAGAGAGGGAGACAGAGAGAGTGAGCTCTCTGGACTCTCTGCTTAAAAGGGCACTAATCCTATAAGATCGGGGCTCCACCCTTATGACCTCATTTGACCTTAATTGCTTCCTTGGAGTTATCTCAAATGGCAACCACATCGGGGCCTAGGGCTTCAACATATCAATTTTGGGGGGGTTGCAAACATTTAGAGCCTAACGAAGGCAGCTCAGGTACTACTGGAAGGAGACAGAGTCGGATGGGATTCTGCTCTCACTCTGCCGCCTCCGGCTGTGTGGCCTTGTGCAAAGCAACTACCCTCTCTGAGACTCACCTTCCACATCTGAAAAGTGGGGATGAAAAGTGCTTTCCCTAGAATGTAACTGTGAAAAACAGACGAGATCATGTGTGCAGAGCGCCAGGCACAGGGAGGTACTTAAGGCACGGAGGCAGCTGTGGTGGCTGTTGATAGTATCCATTATTTGATATTATTACTTATTAACAACACCCAGAGAGCCTTGTCCAAGGGCTGCCTCGGAGCTCTGCATCACTGAAGTTCTCTGCGGCGTCCCTCACCCTTGTCGCCAACGCTCACTGGAGTCACTGAGGCAAATAGGAAGCGTAATAGCATGTGACAGCGTCTTCCACGGGGTCCAAGGGAAATGAGCGTGCTCCGTTCCAGGCGAGCGGCTCTACACATCTCTGATCGCTCTACGACTGGAGACTGTCACACTGGCTGCTGACACCATTATGGATTAACACACTCATGACCGCCTTGTCGGAAACTCCCGCGCAAGCACGTGTTCTGCAGGGAAAAAGACACAGAAGCATTTTCTGCACGAGGGGTCTCAAGAGGAGATCACACGGCCGAGCAGGGGCAGAACCCGGGGCCAAAGAGCTACACAGTTCGAAGGGCACTCTCCAAGTTCCCAGCCTCCCCCAGGCCGCAGTGGCGACGACAGTGCTGCAAAGCTCGAGTCCAGCTTAGAGCTTGAGCCCCGGGGACTTGTTCCCGCGCTTGCCGGTCCCAGGGTGGCTCGGGCTCCGCTGAGCTGGACAAGCCCCGCCCGGCAGCCCCTCCGCGTTCGTGCTGCTGGGTGTGGTTTTGGGCTGCAGGTCAGGGTGTGTGTGTGTGTGTCCTGGGTCCCAGGCTGTGAGGTGGCCGCCCCAGGCTCGTTAGGACACACATCCGGAGCAGAGCAGGCCCGGCTAAGGCATCTGACCGCCTCCCGTCCACTGGCATTGCAGTGGCTCAGCCAAGTCCCGGCCAGGCCCGGGGACGGGGGAGTCGCAGGGTGCACAGCAGGGCGAGTGGGGCAGGGACAGAGTGAAGACCAGCTGAACAGTGAGCAACTAGGAGGCGTGCCCTGCAAACCAGGAGGGACAGGAAGCCAGGCCAGAGGCCCCTGCGGTCGGCAGGCGGCACGTCACCCGTGCAGTCTTTCTAGTGGTTTCCAGCCAGCTCCGTTCTGAACGGCCGAGTCCCAGTTCTGATTGACTGACTGTCACCCTGATTATTAGTGTCCAAAATGACACCAGGAAACACAGACTCCCTAGGCCCTGCGACTGCCAGCACCAGTGACCCTCCACTCAGGGCCCTCATAGTTCTAAAGGCTGAGCCTGGCCCAGCTACGGCTGTGGCATGGACACAAGTTTCAGAGTCAGGGACACTGGGGTGAGAATCCCGGCTCTGGCCGTCCCTGAATGTATGACCTTGAGCAAACGACGTGACCTCTCTGGGCCTCAGGCCTTTAAGGGGGATGCTCACGGGCTGTCGTGAAATGTTAGCCTCTAGATGAGTCCAAATCAGCTAACCCAGGGCCTCACTTAGAGTAAGCGCTCTCTAAATCACTCTTTTCCTTTCGTTTTACTATCAGAACGAACCTTTCGAAATAGTCAAAAACAATCCAATGTTGGCAATGCCATGTAGCTCAGCCTAATTGATTATAAAACCCTTATGGACAAACGTGAGTCGTTTTGTTTTTGTTTTGTTTTTTAAACTATTTTTTAATCTTCACCTGAGGATATGTTTTTTATTGATTTGAGAGAGAGAGAGAGATGGAAGTGAGAGTGAAACATCAATTGGTTGCCTCTTGTACATACCCAACTGGGGATTGAACCCACAACCTGGGCATGTGCCCTGACCGGGAATCCGCCACCCTCTGGTACACAGGACAATGCTCTAACCAACTGACCCACTCAGCCAGGGCCAAATGTGAGCTTTTAAGCTCTGTCCCCGGCCGTCCTGAGCGCTGAGTAAATGCTGAGCGTGAGGCAGATGCACACTTGCAGTCTTCGTTTCAATCGCGGGGTCGGGGTAGAGTGGTGATCACAGGGAGGGACAGCAGCGGGAGGGGACACAAGTGAACCCACTGCCCACCCGCTTGCCTTGCTCCTGGTCAGCAGAGCTGAGCGGAGGCGAAGATGTAAGGACAGCTGGGGCTGAGCAGAGGGGCCGGGCCTGGGGCCACACGAGAACATCTGCACCCATTTCACAGCGTGGAAAGGTTGTGTGCTTTGGAATCAAGCAGATATGGAGGTTTGAAAACCAGCTTTTCCAAAAACAAGGGTGACATTTTGGGCAAGTCACTAATTTCTCTGAGCTTCTCATCTGTGAAAACAGGCTTCGTCTCCTGGGAATATTGTCGACTTTGCGGAGACTGTCTAGATAGCAACGTGGGACATGGAGCCCACTTCCCAGGAGGGGCCCAGCCACCTGGAGGACCCATCGCATCGCGGTCCTATTTTTGCTCCAGGCCAGTCCTGAGGTTGGGATGACAGGAGGGAATAGCAAACGAATGCAGAGCAGCAGAATTCCCGGGGGCTTCATAGCTGCACCAGAGCAATATACCGGGAAGCGGGCTGGCATTCCTGGAGCAAACCACCTCAATTCCCCACACCGGTGCCACGGCAGCCAGAAAGTGAGCTGCCGTCCTGCCCCCCGGGCACCACACAACCCTGGCAAGGTGTGAGTGTGGCCGTGTCTGGGAAGATCCGGGGGGCAAGGTCAGATATACAATGCTGACTGTTATTTTACATAAAAATCAATGTGTGTTACCCCTTTTAATAAAAGAATGAAAGGTCCCAAACTTCAGGATCAGAAATAGATTCTCCCTAAAACAGGAGTAAAGAGGCAGGATCAGCATTACCTTCACCTTTAGACAGAACCCGTATTTACTGAGCACCTACTCTGTGCAGAGCAATAATCCCAATAATCCTGACACGGGGCCAGCAAGGCGAACCAGGCGGTCCGCAGTCCCCGTGCTGTGTCGCTTCACCTGCTCTGAGGCTGGTCTCATCCATCTGATCACTGCTTCCCTTACGAGACAGAGTCACTCTCTCCCTGGGCTCCTCTGGGTGGTCCTTGTCACCGTGGGGCACCCTTACGCTGGCTTATCCATCTCCGGGTAGATCCTGTAGTGGACACCTCCCTCCCCAGCAGACAATGCATTAGACACCATCTGCTCAAACCACCACCCTCAGCTCCCGAGGCCCCGGGAAGGAAAGTGGTTTGCTTGTCACCCCAGTGCTGAGTGTTGGTGGCTCATGCCCTGGCATTCAGATCACTGGCTCCCAGTCAAATATTCCCACCCATGTGACCTTCCTTCTGGTCCCTGATTGTTCGACACCTAGATCCTATTATCCTTTTTGGACAGTAAGCTCCTTGAGGACGGAGATTTTCTCCCACGCTTCTTGTCTGTGTACAGGGAATAGAGTGGTTCTTTACACATATTAAATACATAAAATATGTGCTGGCTGAATTATTAATTTAATAACAAATTGCTGGAGAGTTTTCTGCTTGAATGCATGAACATAAGCATATGCATGGGGAGGTATCTAGCCATTTTCTTGCGCTTGAATATTATATGTATTGCATGAGCATTTCTACCTGCTAGACTGGCCTCTTTTTAGAAGGAGAAAAGATTCCAGTCAACTCATCTATCAATTAAATCAATTAAGTTACATTAATTACTATTCTTTATAATGAAAACGTGTATTTTTTTTTTAATTTTTCTCCCCAATACAGCAAAATGGCTCCTCCCTTCTGAGTGACCAATAGGAAAGGGAGACCCCCAAACTGTTGCCCCAGAGCATGGTCAACTAGGACAGGGCTGTGTCACCAACAGTGGCTCCAGCAAGTGGCTTTGGGTTGTCACCTTTCTAAGGCTGAAACAAGACCGGGATGACTCAGGTCAGAGGTTAGCAAGCTTTTCCTTATAATGGGGTGGACTGTAAGTATTTTAGGCTTGGGGCCACACGATCTCAAGCCTGCTGCTGTAGAGAGTAAACCTCCCCAGACAACACAGAAATGAGTGAGCATACCGGTGCTCCAATAAAACTTTATTTATAAACATTGGACCTTGAATTACAGATCATTTTCACCATGTGTCATGAATTATTATGTTTCCTTTGATTTTAAACATTTACATAAAAAACATGTTTAGCTCATGGGCATAATAGCAGGCTGTGGAACAGGCCTGACATGCCGGCTGTAGTCTGTTGACCCCTGATCCGGGGGTACCCCTGTCCCACCTTTAAATGGCTGAGGGAATGGAGGAGGGGGTCACGCTGTGAAATCAAGGCAATGCCCCATCAACAGTGCCCCTGTCTTCCGATTCCACCTCCCGCTGTCTGTCCAGGGCGGGGGCCTCTGTCCCTTCTCTATGGCCCACTGCACACCCATGCAGACCTAGTAAATGAGAAAAAATATTTTTCTAGATTAACTGATGACAAATAATATCTTTGCATGACAGAGCAGATCGCATATTGTTTTTATTTTGTTTTGTTTTGTTATACAAGCAAGATCACCAAAGGTTCTGGGCGCACACCTTCATCTCTCTTCCAGAAGCCAAGTGGGCAATCCTCCGCCCTGCACAGAGGTACGGCCCTGCCCTGGGGAGGCGTGGAGCTCAGGCCAGAGCGCCTGCATCTGATGGTCAGAAATCTCTGACCCACGCAGGTCTTCCCACGTGAGGCAGCAAACGCTGAGCTCAGCGGGGGAGGCGACGCGGGTCGGCTGCACCACGAGCGCATCCCTGAGGCGGGGGACCCCGAACCGGGCTCAGCCGGGGAGCCAGGGCGCGTAGTCAGGAAAGCGCTTACTCTGCAGTGGAAGGGGTGACAAAAGTTTTGGAAGCCGAATTAGGTGATATTGAATGCAATACTTAAAACATCAGAAATAATGCCAAAAAGCTAAATGAACAAAATATCAAAATTTGAGGTGAAGTCAAAGATCTAACCCTGTGCGCGCATGACTCACTTCTCCCACCTGCCCCTAACTGGCCCTGTGGATCCTGTCTTTATTAAAAGAAATACTATTTTGTTCATCATGGGTTTTTAAAAAAATAATTTTGAGTTCCAAAAATATCGAGTTGTTCAGGAAATGTACAGCGTTGAAAGCTGGCAAAGGGAGCTTGGACAGTCTCCCATCTGTTAAGAAGCCCGAAGGTCCCCTCATTGGACACACACTATAGAACCCAGTTGTGACCCACGAGCCTTGGGACCTGCCCTGCCGTCTTTCCATTCAAGTTGTTCAGCTTCCTGTAGGGAAAATACACTAAAGGCGTCCACTCTAATTTAACACCAAGATGGTTATTTCTATAAATTATAATGTGTTTGATCGCTAAGATTTCTTTCATGAAGAGCCGTCGCTTCTGTCTGTCTACTGCCTTGATGTCATTCATCCTGAGGCAAAGCCACTGCTATGCTGAGTGTCATGATTACAGACCTTGTCACAGCTCCAGCACCACGTCTGTCGAGAGGCTGAGTACTTGAAACACCGATGGAGGCTGGAACGCAGGGGCCGATGCATTTCAGTCCCAGAGACGCTCATTACCTGCTCTGAAAGTACAGAACCCTTAAAACCATCACAAACCCAGTGCTTCCCTAGAATCTGCGAATACACACTAAAAAATGATACTGATACTTTCTCCGCTCGCTGCCAATAGAGAGCCCATTTACTTATCAGTGTCCCACACGAGTGGCTGGGAATTGAGAAATTCCTAAAGAGTCTTGATTCTGATCTTGCTTTGGAAGAGTCTTCCATCATGAATCCTTGAGGCTCCATACACCCCTGTCTCTTCTGAATCCCCTCCTTTGCTTGCCATTGGCCAAATATCCCTCCAGCATTGCTGACCCCTTAAGCCTGAACCATAAAAGGCGTCTGACATAGCCAGCCATCCTCTCCCCAGACGAATTGTTGACAGCCACAAACCTTCCTTTGATGTTCCTAGAAGAAGATGGAAGAAGGCGTAATGAGTCGGTGTTGCAATGCGTGTGGTATTTTCCACTCTCTCGAATTTTTTTTGAGCTAAGGTTTGAATTGTGGAGTCGGAGAAGCCTTTGGCAGGAGGAGTGCTTATATGATCCAGAGGTCAGGGGCGTGACCTTGTGCTGTGAAAGTGCCCGAAGGTGAAATTGAGCCAAGTTCAAAGGGACGTCTAATCCACTGCTCTTGATCTCACTTCCTTGGAATATCAAGCTGCAGCCTCGGGGTGTTCCGAGTGGCCCTCAAGAGCTGGTCTTTATTTTATTTTTTAAAATAAATGTATTAGGGTGACATTGGTTAATGGAATAGGTCTCAAGGGACAAAATGACACCACTCTTTTGGGGCAAGATGGCTTCCTCCCTGAACTCAGCTCATCTATTTATTCAACAAAATATATTCATTGGGCATCTATTCCCTGTGTGCTAAGCAACATTCTTCCATGGGAGTTGTGCTTAAATTATTTATTTATGGGCCTAACTTTGCCTAACATTAGAAGAAGCCATTTGTTCTTCCCACTGTGTTAATGCCAACAAAAGAATTTGTCTTTGCGCAGACAATGCCGGGTCACTTAAGTAAATTATTATTAGGGCCCCGTCAAACACCAGGAGCCTCTCTGTTTCCTACTCCCATTGCAAGTGCCCTCACCCCACAGATGCTAGGTTTTCCCTCTTTTCCTTCCTCCTCTCCCTTTGCTTATGTTTCTGTGTTGAATATTCTGCCCTGTTCGCTCTCCTTTGAGGGCCCAGAAGGGTGTCCATTCATTTCTTGCTTTGGAAAAGTCTCTGACGCAGACTGAAGAAAGCCACCCAGTGCTAAGGCCCATGTTTCTAGTTTCAATTTCAACATTACCCCCTCCCCCTTTATGTAGATGGTCAGACATATGGACAAAGCAAATCTGATTCTGTTTTGCCTGCTGGACTAAGAGGGATAAGGGGTTATCACGACTAAAAGATGGGGAGGCCCTTGTGAGGCCACAGGATGCCACCTTTGTCCCAGGTAGACATACATGCAGCCTCTCTTAAACAGGGAGGGGTGGCTAGTGACACAGGTTGTCAGTGTGGTCATTTTCACAAACAACTCTAAGAAATTAATCTCTTGGACCTTCTGGGGAGACATTTATAAGGACTATTGGAATCAACTTCCACCATCTGATAACTAAGTAGATTTTTTGGCTACCAATGTGAAGAACTGTCACCAGTGAGCTCTACCTGCTCTTTGCTTCTGGTCACCACATCCAAGCTGTTCTCTACCTGTCTGATGAAATTATCTCCTGAACCACAGATGAGATCAGTGTTACCCTCTCCCCAAACACAGAAGCCGTCAGTAGCTTTCCAGTGCATGCCAAATAAAGTTCACAGTAATTAGCATAGCGTGCAAGACCCTCCACCATCTATCTCTATACTGAGAGGTCATGGCACAAAGAGAGATGGGACTTGGGGCCCATAAAACTGGGGTTCACATCCTACTTATGCAATTCAATGTCTCTTCTTCTTTGGGACTATGCCTCAGTTTCCTCATTTCTGGGAGAAATGGGTATTAGAACCTCTAGCTCCCAGTGCTGTTGTGAGAATTGAATGAGACAAGAAATGCAAAATACGTAAGACGTTTGTCACAAAATGGACACTCAATAAACATTGTTACCTAAAGTCAAAATTACACTAAGAACCGTCTTTTATCTGAGCTCCTCCCTGATTTCCAAACTTGTTTCCTATCACAGTTTTCTCTCACTCTGTGAACCCTTAGAGATAGTCCTCTCTCCATGAATTCATCTTTCCCACTCGAGCCCCTGCTGTGCCTGCTCCTCAAAGCTCACCTCCTCTTTTCCAACCTCACCCATTCCCTTAGTATCCATTCCTTGAGAAAGGTATACCTCTACTTAGGTATTTTTTTTTGCACCTTGACTTGATTTCCACAATATCTCTTGAGAATCAAAAGTGAAAATTCAGCATATTTTTAATCATCTACTTTTAGCTTACCCCATTAAATTGAAGATTCCTAGAATGCAGGAATTCTATCTTTTGTAAATCTATATTCTCACAAGGCACCGATAAAGAGTATCAGTCAGCTTTCACTAGGTCATGCTGAAGTAACAAACAGCCCCCAGCTCCCAGGAACTTCCTACAACAAAGGTTTATGTTTTGTTCGCATTTATGTTAGCTGTGGGCCAATTGCAGCATTCCCCCTTTGTGCTCTGCTTACTGACATCCAGGCCACATGTGCTGTCCACTTGAACTTCTCTGGCACTTGACCTTGAGAAAGGGGAAGAAGAGTGATGACTGAACCATGTAACAGTTCTCAGGACCTCTGCTGCAAAGTGACATGTCATTCCTACTTTCATTTTATTGGCCAAAGCATGTCATGTTATATCAGTGGGAATGGGGAGCGTATGTTCTCATGAGAAAGGGTACTGAACAATTCAGAGTAACAGACAGGGACAGGGGACGACAGCATATATTTGAGCACATTATTACAGTTTAGCACATTTGTACATGAGCAGTGTTCAGGGAATGCTACTTAAATGTAGAAAACTTTTATCAGTTCAAATAATCCTCTGAAACCCACAATCCATTGTTGGCGACGATATTACTAAAGACGTTGCTCACTTAATTACAAGGTGAACCTTTAATGAAGAATGACTAATGTGATTTTTCTCAGCTCTAAGTACAAGAATGAAAACCCTATCCCTTATTTCATTGGCTACTAGGACGCTCCGGCCTAAATACTGGCTCCCCTTGGCGAGTTATTCAGAAATTTATGGCAATCTTTTCCAGCATTGACCTCATGCGAAGCATCATCTTATTTTACTTCCATTCCTATTTGCTCAGCTGTAATTTTATCATGCTGTCTTTTCCATAAGTGACTTTAAAAATGTGGATTATAAACAAATGAGCTTAGCTTCGATACACCCTTTGAGGCTGTTTGAAGCTTGTCTGCCCACTGGACTCCATGGTGCTCTTGCTTAGTGTTTGAGCTGTGCCTTTAAGGGATAAATGAAAACACATGTGCAAGACAAATCACTTCTTGTCCTTCCAAATATGCCATGAACTGCCTGATCAAAGGGAAACGAGAGAAGCCACTTTTCAAACAGGGCCCCGGGGGTCCCTGAACCAAACCAGTCTCTCCGGGGCTGCAGAGGACAGATCTCCCAAGTCTGCTCTGGTTCCCCAAGGCGCCCGCCAGACCGAGCCCCTTTGCCCTCATCTTCAAGGGGAGGAAACACAGATACAGTCCTTTAGGCCTGGTGGCACTGTGGGAAATAGTGTCATAGGCAGACCCAGCACCCCCAGGAAATACCCCCTCAGACAACAGGGAAGCAGATAAATCGCTACTACCCAGTGGGCATGTCTCCAACACAACCGATTTGATTTTTGGATACACATCTGGTCTGCTCTCCACACATAATGTTAGGGCAATTTCAGTACTCATGTGTGGGGCCCAAAGAGCTCAGTCCATAGGCAGGTTGACCGTTCTAGGCACCTTCCTGAGCTCCCTGTGTGTCTCTTTCCTGTGTCAAGGATTAAGGCTGAATTGCTGCATTAGGTTATGAGCTTCCAGTGGTTTATGGCCCAGACCATCTCCTCATTTTCCATGTCTTGCTCTTTCTTCCCTATGCCTGTTATCAGTCAACATCAACATGTTTTTGACTTCCTAAATTTTGCATGCCGTGTTCAAGCCCATGCCTTTCAGTACTGTCTCCTTGGCCAAAGATGCCTTTCTCCTACCTTTAAACAGATGCTGCTGCTGCTGTTGATGATGATGGTGATGGTGGTGATGCTGACGATGATGATGGTGATGGTAATGATGGTGATGATGGTGATGGTGATGGTGGTGATGGTGATGGTGATGGTAATGATGGTGATGGTGATGATGGTGATGGTGATGATGGTGATGATGGTGATGGTGATGGTGATGATGGTGATGGTGATGGTAATGATGGTGATGGTGATGATGGTGATGGTGATGGTGATGATGGTGATGATGATGGTGATGGTGATGATGGTGATGATGATGGTGATGGTGATGGTAATGATGGTGATGATGGTGATGGTGATGGTGATGGTGGTGATGGTGATGGTGATGGTAATGATGGTGATGGCGATGATGGTGATGGTGATGATGGTGATGATGGTGATGGTGATGGTGATGATGGTGATGGTGATGGTAATGATGGTGATGGTGATGATGGTGATGGTGATGGTGATGATGATGATGGTGATGATGATGATGATTGTGATGCTGATAATGATGATGATGACAATGATGATAAGTCCCAGCTAAGTCCTATTCATTCTCTATACTCAACTCAACACATCATTAGTGAGTTTTTCCTTTTATCCATTAGGGTGGAGTAAGGGTCCCTCTGTATGAACCCAACTGATGCCTCCATCTATTATAATACTGTGTTTATGAGTCTGGTTTCTTAACTAGTCCACAGGTTCTTGAGCCTGACTTTCATATGGAGCTCACCTTTCCTCCTCTGGGCATTAGCTGAATAGCTGGTATTTATAAGGTACTGAATAAGTGTTTGCCAAATGAATGAGCATGTAAGTTCATCAGCCCCCAGACAGTTACAATGGCTCAGTGAGTCACAATAAAACAGTGTGGAGATGGTCAAAGAGACAGAACAGGAAGAGGAAACCACTGTTTGAACTGACAGTGTTTACACCAACTCAGGTCCAAAGTGAGAGAGATATTTTATGTAGTAAAGTCTCCCCCTGTTTCAGCAGTGGTGTTGCAAATGGGGGGATTTCCTCCTTTTAGTGGCTGAACAGGGTCCCATTGCACAGATGTACTGCATTTTCCTATGACTTCATCTGTCCATGGACATCTAAGCTGCTTCCATGTCTTGGCTATTCTGAATGATGCTGCAATGAACATGGGGAGCAGGTATCTCTTTGAGATCCTGATTTCAGCTCCTTCGGATTCAAACCCAGATATGGAATTGCTAGGTTATGTGGCAGTGCTATTTTTAATTTTTAAGGGACCCTCCATGCTGTTTTCCATAAGGAGAACTGCTCTGTGTTATTTATATAATCAATTGAAAGTAGTCAAACACATACAAGAAGAGAGTGAAATAATGGTTGCTAGGCACTCAGGGGGAGGCAGAAAAAGGAAGGTATTAGTCACAGGGCACAAAGATGTCAGTTACACAGGATGAGTCAGCCCCGGAGACCTGCTGGACTGTACAGCAGGGCCCTATAGTTAACCACACTGTATCGCATGCTGAAAATGTTTCTAAGGGGGTGGATCTTATGTTAACTCATCACGAATAATAGTAATTTTAATAATAAATAGAGGGCAGAAGGAATGTATGGAGGCACTAGGTAGGTTTGTAGCTTAGATTGTGGGTGTACACTTACATCCAAACTCATCAGCTTAATTTTGTACAGATTTTTGTATGTTTAAAAAAAAGGCCAAGGAGAGACTTTTCCCCACTACTTTTGGCCTCGGAATGGCTCTGGAGAATCTCCCACCTGCCCCAACACTGGATGAGGTGAGGAGACATGTGATATGACAGGACCCGTATGTTGGAGCAGGACACTGCAGGGGCGCTCTTTCTAAGGGAGAGAGCTGATGAGGACACAGTTTCCCCAACAGCCTCAATTGCTAAGCAAATGACTGTTACTATGGGGAAGTGTGTGGGGAGTGAACCTGAGACCTGGGGACAGTGGAAAGCAGCTGGAATGCTTTTCCTGATATTGGAGCAAAGAGAGACAAAAAAGACGCTGTCCACTATAAATACAACGAGATAAGTAATTTACAATTTTCTATTTACCCCATTTTAAAAGAACATGAAATAGAAGCCATGAAATATTGTCTAATAATGCATTTTATTTAACCCAATTTGTCCAAAATATTATTTCAACCTGTAAGCCATATGACATCATGAATGAGACAGTTTCCTTTCTGCTCTGTGTGCCAGTGTTCAGACCCCGGTGTGTATTTCACATTCCCATGGCACCCCTCACTGCAGACCAGTGTGGCTCGTGGCCATGGTGACCACAGTGGTGGAGAGCACCCGGCTCAGGGCCACGGTTTTTGCTTTGAGCTGTGTCTGGTGTGTAACTGACTTTGAGGAAACATGAAGTTCCCTGGATGGCAGGAAAGAGACCTTGAGGAGGCCCAGAGGCTAAAGGGGTGAGACTTCTGTTCTGGTGGTCCTGGGCCAGCACGAGGTATCACAGGATCTCAGGTGAGCCCCGTCCCCTCTCATTGTGTGGTCTACATCAGCACCTGCCAATGAAAAGTGTGGACCAGGCCATGATGGCCTCTTCTTAGAGGCACCTCTATGGGCCTCTTGGAACCCTGACAACCATTCTGGAGTTGAAACCATGCATCCCCATGGCTGGACGGAGACCCTGAGGCTCAGGTATGTCAGATACGTTATCAGGGATCACGTTCTAGCAGGCTCCAGAGTCAAGGAGTCAGGACATGCCACGGCCTTGTAGCCATGGCCAAGGGCCACCCTTAGCTTGTTATTTAATGAAGAGGCACCGGAGCTCTGAAGTGGGCGTTGACGTAACATTTTATTGGCAGAACTGCTGCAGGTGAATACATTACCGGTGGATAACTGTCCTGTGCCACCTCCTGCCTTCTCGGTCAGCAACTGTGCAGGCTGCCTTGCATCTTTTTTAGGTTAGAACAGAAACATTTCAAACACGCTCCTTCCCTCCGCCTCTCTCTCTGCTCAGGCTGGTATGGGCTCTGGGGCCTTCACAGAGAAGGCTCCTTGTCATTTTCTCCACATTTTCTAAGAGGAGGGAGTGGGGACAATATCAAAACACTAGGAGGGTTGTCATTGCAGCCTCAGAAATCTCAACAGGAGCTGGGTTAAAACCCCGGCCCCCCGGAGGCTGGAGGGAGCACCCCTCTTACGCACGCTGCAGCTGCCCGGGCTCCCAGCAGGCCCTCCTGCCACCCGCTCCACCCAGCCTCGGCCCTCAGCTTGGTCCCTTTCGGAAGAACAGCATGCCAGCTGGTATCACGCCACCCTAGAAAGCCCCTGGGTACGACCACGCCACACCAGCCTGCTTATCATGGTTATTGGTACGTGGTTCCTGACCTCCAGGAGTCTGGGGGGAAGCCAGACATGCAAAGAGCTGAGCGCCCAGGAGCAAGGAGCGAGCTCGGCGAAGCAAAGCATTCAGCCAGAGCCCAGGCAAAGCATGGCTGTTGCCGCCTGGCGATGTCCAACTGAGCTTGGTAGAGAATGTGACCGCTGAGCCATCAAATGATGGGTGTGAAGGAATATCTCCTATCAAAAAGGAGGGTTTTCTAAACAAAACAGGATACCCCAGAGTTATAGACTTGTGGAAGGGGGTGGGATGTCCTCAAAATGCAAGTTATTCCAGACTGTTTTGAGCACCTGGTCTTCCCTGGGAGGAAAGGATGGGAGATGGTGGGGGTGAGAGATGACACTTAAGGAAAGGCTTGGGTGAGCATGAATCTGAACTTGATCTTGAAGGTAACGAGGGCCGCCTGAAAGGTTTCAGGCCGAGAGATGGCATCTTGATTTCTGTTTTAAAAAGATAAATCTGGCCGCCCTGTTGGTGAAGAAACGGTGAGATGAGAGGAAGAGAGAAGCGTTTGTAAGCAATTTGGGGGGTACAGGTAAGAGAAGGATGGGATGCCATCCATCTCAAAAGGCCAGCAAATAAGACAAGTGAGCTGGAGCAACTGGAAGGTAATAAATACACTTCACCTGTGAGCGGAGAGATCCTGGTGTCACAGCTGGGAGACCCCATGTGCATTCCCAAACGCTCTGACAAGGTGTCACCCAACGGACATGGGTTCCTGTGATGGTTGAATGTGGGCATCACACATTCACAGGCGTCCTTGGGGGATGGCCAAGTGTCACCTGGGCTCCTCTTAGACACCAAAGTCCACGTTCTCTCCCACGTAACCCTGACCCCCAGTCAGGCTCAGAATTCTCAACGTAGCCCAGGGATGCTACCAGCCATAACTTCCTCTGGGTTTATCATTTCTTTTTCTTCTGTTCTCTCTCATCTCTCCAAGGTAGGCGGGGGGGGGTGCTGCTGAACTTGACTTCTTTTGTGATTAGCAGCACTGGGCTCAAATTTATGAGTCCCAGGAGCAGGAGGCTAATGAGCTAGACGCCCTGATTTAATTAAGCCACCTAATGGCTTCGGCTTACATAAATCCGCACCTGATCAGTCCAGCGCCCCGCAAATGCATTCTCACCGGCGCTAGCAGGGAGGCAGGGCGTTCCGCCCCAAGCACGAGGCAGATCCGGTCCTTCGGCGCTCAGCTGACAGGCAGGGGACACGTGTGGCCGCTCTCAATACCTGAGTCTCTGACGGCCTCAACGTGACCGTCTGCCAAAGGTAACCAAAGTCCCCGGGGGGCCAGCCGCCTCCTGGGGTGGGAGACGCAGGTCTCCATGGGCCCACTCTGCTCTCTGCACACTTGCCTGACACCCAGGGACTAAGGCCAGCGCGGTGAGGGGCCTCACGGCTTGGGTGTCAGAAACGGGGACTGCGTTGCTTACCAGCCATGCGAATTCAAGGAGTCACTTAACCTCCTGGGTTCTTAACAGCAAAACGCGCAGGACAGCGCCAGGGTCACCGCAGGGCCGCGGGGGCCGAAGGAGGTAAGGGCGTGAAACGCGCTCTTCATAACTCGCATTATCGTTTCCATCCAGGGGGCAGGGAGCCGAGGCGCCCCGGCGCCCCTGAGGCCTGGCTGCTGCTGCGGGTTCCGAGGGGAGATTCCGTGGGGCCCGAGGCCGAGGCGGCTGCCGCTGGGCCCGAGCGTCCCCGCAGCCTCACTCGTCCCTCCAGCTGTGATGCTGCAGGAGCGCGGGGCCGGGGGGTTGCGGCTGCTTCAGCAGCTGGGTAGCTAGTAGGCGTGCATGTAAGAGTCCAACTTTGGACTCTACACCCAATTCTTCTCTTCTTGTCTTTTTTCCACACCCACGTCCAGGGGAATTAAAAAAAATAAAAATTAATAAAAGTAGCCCAGGTAGACAAGCAGGCGGGACCCTGGGGGTCACAGGCGAGGCCAGGGGATGGAGAAGGCAGACGGCCGTGCAGAGCAGGCTTCAGGAGTCTGCAGGTGGTGCCATTCAGGAAAGACGACCAGCAGAGGCCCTTGCGACCCTCTCTTTCATGAGAGATTTCCCTGTGCTGGAAGGGTAACCTTGAATCGTGATAAAGGTGGGACGGTGTTCAGGCACCTTACTTCCAACAGAGGGAAGGCAGGCGGACATAGCTCATTCTAGAAAGTTGTTGTTGTTAATTTCATCAAAAACAATGACGTAAAATGTTTGGAGCTTCGAGGGACAATGGTCTGTGGCTCGGTGCCTGGTGCCATGTTGGTTGATTGATGAAGATGGCAAGACACAATGAGCAATGTCGCAGCTCCAGCCCAAGGACTCCAGGGAAGGGCCTGGGTGGCTCTGGCTCCGGAGGCTATTTGCTTGTCTCTGTCCTGGGGGTGGCCAGCAGGCCTGGTGTCCTTGGCCTCGTTCTGAGATCAGCGGACAAGGTCATCGTGAAGCCACGAGATCCAGGAGCATTTGCCATGTGTGATGGGACCGGAGCGGGGAGGGGCCCTCTCCTTGGGACCGCTAGGAAGGCGTCCTCGAGATGCCACCGAGTTCGGGAACACCTGAGCTGTCTTCCAGGGGCATCTCTGGGAAGACGCTGAGATGTGTCAGTCAGGAATGGGGACCCTTGGCAGATGAACGGTCAGTTAGTGGGGTCTTTCTGGAAGTCTGTGGAAGGAAATCAAAGGCGGGATTCTGGTCAAGTGGAGTCAACAAGAACATGTCAAGTGCTCAAGATGTGCCAGGCGTGGCACCTGTGCCCCATGGGGAATCAGAGGCAGGACCAGGGAAGGCGAGATGCTCCGGGCAACGGGCTGAGTGAGTGGCTCTAAGTGACAGTGCAGCTCTTTGTCACTCTAACCCTCAAGGGGCCTCTGTAAGTGTAGATCACCATCCAGTTTTACAGAGAAGGAAACTGAGGCTGGGAGAGGTTACACAACTTCTGCGTGACTGACAATGACAGAAATAATAATGAAGGAAAACATCACATAGGGACGTACGTGTATCTGTACATGTGTATGTATCTATAATCAATGCCGCTCCATTCACCCTGAAATGTCGAGAAGGCTCCGAGTATTTATATTCAGTTAGCATACGCCCATCTTGGTGCTGAGTATGTACTATACCTTCATTCTGAAAATGGGATTGTTTTCTTCAAACAGTCTGCCAGTGACAATGTGTCTATGGCTGTCACATCGAGTCTGAGCCCATTCCTCAAGCCAGCTCCTTTCGGAAGGCTGAGAAAGCACCCCCATGTCCCATGAGGTCAGGACGTGTTCTCCTGTCCAGGTTCCCAGAGCCCTGCAGGCAAATCCCCTATCAAACTCTAATGCTTAAAACCCGGGTCGGTTCTTTTCCCTCCGGATACCATCTGTTCATTAAAGTCAACATCACCTCTCCTTGTTCCAGAGAGCCCCGGGCAGTCCTCAGATTTTCCCGGACTGGAGAAAAAGCTGCCATAAGTTGAAAGACCAGAGGGTGTTCATCTTCTAGAAAGGAGGGAAGGAGGGAAGGAAGAGAGGGAGGGAGGAGGGGAGGAGAGGGGAGGGGAGGGGAAGGAGCCAAAGCAGGAGTTGTCTGTCTTCACATGGACTATGACTCCAGATCCAGGCCTGAGTTTTGCAGGAACTCGACCCTGTGTTTTTTGTCTCGTGCCTCGGTGTTGGGGCAGGTTAAGATTTGCTCCCTGGTGGGACAGTCCCCATTATGGAGCTTAGAGAGGTGCCGTGATCCTGTCCAGCATGAGACTTGCCGTTTCTTCTCCTTTCTATCATATTTTGGTGTGAGTGTTCAGAAATAAAGCACTGACTTCTTTCAGCATCTCGACATTTTTGTCGAGCAGCTTGTTTCGTTGGAAGAGTGAGCGATGCGTCCCATCCTTTGCAGGGGAGACCTGGGCTCCGGGAATCACTGATGAAGCCTGTGTTTAGTTGCGGCTGACGTCCTGGGCCTCACGGGGGCTCCTCTCCCCTCCGCCTCCGCGGGGCAGCAGGAGGCAGAGCTGACCTCACCCATCCGGGCGCCCTTGCCTGCTGGGGGCACCGACACGCCTCAGGGGCCACGCTGGGGGGGCCACAGCTGAGTGAGGCCGGGGAGACGAGTAGCTTGGGGTAGTAACCATTGTGGGGCCGAGTTGTCATCTAAGTGTCATAGTTATTGTTTTCTATGTTCTTCTCACACTTTCCTGGAAGGAAATGAGAACAGTCCTTAAATAGCAAGCTCAGAAAGTGGCAAGAGCAGACTTTAAAAAAAAAAATCTAGGTGACATTTCAATGACAGAGTGTACAACACTCAGGGTACTGTAGTCTTATTTCCCAGGCCAGTCAGAGCAATGAGACTCATCTATAGAAATCCAAACTGAGGAGCTAGTAGAGATGGCCTATCTATCTATCTATCTATCTATCTATCTATCTATCTATCTATCTATCTATCTATCTATCTATCTCTATCTATCTATCTATCTATCTATCTATCTATCTATCTATCTATCTATCTATCATCTATCTATCTATCTATCTATCTATCTATCTATCTATCTATCTATCATCTATCTATCTATCTATCTATCTATCTATCTATCTATCTATCATCTATCTATCATCATCATCTATCATCTATCTCTATCTATCTATCTATCTATCTATCTATCTATCTATCTATCTATCTATCTATCTATCTCTATCTATCTATCTATCTCTATCTATCTATCTATCTATCTATCTATCTATCTATCTATCTATCTATCTATCTATCTATCTATCATCTATCTATCATCATCATCTATCATCTATCTCTATCTATCTATCTATCTATCTATCTATCTATCTATCTATCTATCTATCTATCATCTATCATCTATCTATCATCATCATCTATCATCTATCTCTATCTATCTATCTATCTATCTATCTATCTATCTATCTATCTATCTATCTATCTATCATCTATCATCTATCTATCATCATCATCTATCATCTATCTCTATCTATCTATCTATCTATCTATCTATCTATCTATCTATCTATCTATCTATCTATCTATCTATCTATCTATCTCTATCTATCTATCTATCTATCTATCTATCTATCTATCTATCTATCATCTATCTATCATCATCATCTATCATCTATCTCTATCTATCTATCTATCTATCTATCTATCTATCTATCTATCTATCTATCTCTATCTATCTATCTATCTATCTATCTATCTATCTATCTATCTATCTATCATCTATATCTATCTATCTATCTATCTATCTATCTATCTATCTATCTATCTATCTATCTATCATCTATCTATCATCATCATCTATCATCTATCTCTATCTATCTATCTATCTATCTATCTATCTATCTATCTATCTATCTATCTATCATCTATCTATCTATCTATCTATCTATCTATCTATCTATCTATCTATATCTATCTATCATCTACCTACCTACTATCTATGTACCCATATATCCATCTATCATCTATCTATCAATCTATATCTATCATCTATCATCTATCTGGGTGGGGCATATTACCAGTCTGAGGAAACATACCTGGAACCCTCTATGATGGGGGTAGAAATCCAGCGGCCTGCAGACCCGCAGACAGGCAGGTAACACAGCTGAAGCCTTGGGTCCAGCGAGACCTGGGAGAGCTATGAGTGCCCCCCAGGAAAGGGAGGCAGCCACTGTGCATCCAGCCCCCGGTGACATTAGGAATCCATGGGGTTCTAGGCTACATCACTCCTCTAATTTTTAAAGCAAAGTTACTTGTTGGTTCATATAAAACTAACAATTTAAAGTTAACTCAAAATTTTGCCTGGGACCAGTCATGTTCAAGGCCAGTCATTTGGGGCTTTCTGCTCAGATACGAATAATAGAAACCCTTATGATCAGTGAACATACGGAGGCCTCTTGGGAGGCAGTGCTGAGCGGCATGGGGGTGCCCAGGCTGGAGCGGGAGGCAGAGTTTCGGCCTTCACGGCTCGCCGAGCGACCTCCACTCGGGCCTCCATGCTGAGCAGAATTCCCGTGAACACACCACCTACCTCCTAAGGTCGTGTTGGGGACTGCGGGTGATGACACGCGAAGCCCTGACAGGGGATGTGAAAGGAACGCACGGTCCCAGGATGTCAGCTGTGGTGGCGCCGCTTCCACAGGGAGGGGGGAGCGCACGCCCATGGGACCTCCCAGGAAACTGAGGCCTGTGAGCTCCACGGGCTCCTCCAGCAATGAGAGCCAATGATATGATCGAGCCCCTCGGTTCCTCGTGACTGCACAGCACACACACACACACACCCCCCGACACTGTCACACTTTCTGTAAATTGGTTCTTGTTCATTCCGAAGCCTGTTGAGTGGGGGTTTTATCACCACTTTATCATTTCTTCTGTTAAATAATTAGTCTAAGTAAACCAAGGTCACAATATTCTAGAAATAAGGATTCTCCCGGCACCCTTTCACGAAGCACTTGCTACTAAGTGGCCACAGATGTCAACATGTTCGAAACGGAAATAATTTTATACGTTGCTTTGCCCAGTCTCCTGATCTCACAAATCGGGAAACTGAAATCTCCAGAGACCAAAACTCTTGAAGCAACTGGTCAAATCAGATTCCTTCCAATCTACAGGGTATTTTTAGGTGCATTTTCTTATTCCTAATTATTTCTGAAGATATTTTAATCATCTGTAATGGAATTATTGAGATTGACAGGTTCTTATCACAACAGCCTGGACTCCTTGCTGTGTGACCCTTAGGAAACCCATTCGTCTTTCTCAGTTTCTCATCCAAAAGTTAAGGTTTGATGCCCCGGCTGGGAAACTCAGCAGCTGGAGCGCTGGACCCATAGGCCAAGGTTTTGGGTAAGATCCCTGGTCGGGGCACATACAAGAAGCAACCAAGAAGTGCCTAAATAAGTGGGACGGCAAACTGATGTGCTATCTGTCTGCCTTCCTCTCCCTTTCTAAACACCAATAAAATAAATTAAAAAAATAAATAAATAATAAGGTCTGTGATCAAAGTCTCCCCAGCTCTAAAACACCTCGAGTCTCACCACCTCCATCTGTACTTTTGCAGTAACGTGGGGTCCGGCACTCTGCCCACGGGGACCCACGTGACTTCTGAGTGGCCCTCCCGTCACCGCTGCCGGGTTCACTGCCCGGATGAGCAGCGCAGACGTATTTTCATCTTGCAAAACCTGTTTTTCCTTCCAGCCTTCCTCATCTGCGTAGCTGTTTTTCCTAAATTATTCCCCATCTCTCCAAGGTGGTGAAGGGCATCTAGTATGTCAGGAAAAGCTGCAGGAAGACAGTGCAGTGGGATAAAAAGCTCCCAAGCCACGGGTGGTGTTTTCTAGAGAAACGGCCACTTACTGGTTTAGTTTTTATAATGAAGGGCTTGCTCATACATTTATTCAAACAGCACGCACTTGCATTGGCAGGTGCACACTCACACATACACACTCACACACACACACTCACATCCCGATGGCCATGCTCCAAGGCCTACGTGAGACACCAGTGCCACCTCCCCCATGCTGCCTCCCATGGCCCATCTGGAAGCATTTCTGTCCCCCTGCCTCGGCCCCTCGAGCTCCCCCAGAGCTCTAACCTGGTCTTTAGCATCGATCCATTTCTATCTCCATACGCAGTTAGAAAGTAGGGAGGCGGAATTAAAATACTGTGGGCTTTGAATTGCACTGACCTGGTTTAAATCACGGTTTTGTCACATAATGTGACACTGGGTGAAGCTAAGTAAAGGTAGGATTCTCATCAGAAAAATGGGCATGATAATATCTGTCTGTTAGAGATCCCGCGAAGATCACATGTTGAAAACACCTAACACGTCATAGACTTTAAATAGATATATTCCATCAGCCCCACCAAAGCGTAGGCTCCTTGATGTCATGTGAAGTCGGTGTCGCATCCATTTCTAACCCCGGCAACGCTATGTCATGGGGGAAAGGAGACAAATATTCCACAAATGTTTGTTGAATGAATGTGTAACTCTACTGCTATTCATTTCTAATTTCATGTTCACTAGCTTTTGAATCAAATTGAGTTTTCAAGGTTCTACCCACCACTCCCTGTGATGTGGGTAGTAAAATAAATTGAATGTAACAATATGGGGAAATTAGTCACAAGGCCTTATGTTACCCGGGAATGAAATGAATCAGATAAAATTTCCAAGACTCTACCCATGAATTATCTGTGATGTGGGTAGTAAAATAAATTGAATGTTAAATTATGGGGAAATTAGGAAAAAGACCTGAAATAGCTCGGTAATGAAAAGGGATCCTTCTGTGCGTGAGCTTGTGCAGGATGGTTGTACCTGGCGCCGTGGCTCTTTGCTTTTCAGCCGCGTTGTTCTTAGCCGCTCTCCGGCGTTTTCCTGCATTCTTGAAAGTCATTCTTGGTGCGTTTACACGATTTGAAAACAACATCTGCTGCTTTGGGGGTCAAGCTGTGCATTAGGGCTCCGAGAGCGTGCGGAGAAATCTCTAAGCAGGCCCCCGCCTGAAGGCCGCGGCGGGGGGCGCGGAGGAAACCTGCTCTTCTGCCGAGCGCTCCCAGCCTCCCGAAAGGCTGGAGACCCCATGCCTTTGCAATTGCCCTGTTGTGCTGTTTCCTACCAAACATGACTTTTGTCATTTACATCTTGTTAAGGGACACTAAGGTCCAGCTGAGCCAAGGGACCCAACGTAGACACTTCAGGCCTTTTAATGTTCAGATTAGATGCTTTCTTTCCAGCTGGGGACCACCCACTGCAGTGGCTGAAATTGTCCGGTCGTCTGGGAAGCCTTCATGTCCATCCTGACTTACGTCCCATCGCACCCAGGAGACAGGAATGGACACACCCTTGGGATTCCTGGCCCTGAGCCCCTGCCCCGGTCCCACCCACACGCCAGCCTTTGTGACGCGTGCCCACTCACTCGGCTTTGGACTTGTGCCCTCCTGATTCCAAGTGTCCCGATGCCCCTCCACAGCACTTCAGCTCCCCTCCTGGTCCCCCATGAAATCCACTATCGATTTATAGCCGCCTCGGTGTGACCCGGAGAATCTCATTCTCTGCTCCCTGGGCAATCTTCCAACTTCCCCAGAGCCCCTGACCTTGTCCTCCTGGTTCCTCCCGAGTCCTGACAGCATGAACCAGGGGGAAATTAAGAGCTTCCTTTAAATACTATCACTAATGGTGGCTATAAATAACATGGCTTGAATTAAAATGAATCTCAGGGTTGAACTGGAATATTTTATGTGGCATTAGCAAGTGCTAAAAATTTGGGAAACTTCCTGCCTTCCGGGTAGCAGTCAGAGGACTTGGTCAGACATAGCCGTGCAGCGGGGAGCAGACCCAGACAGGGCCATCCCGCCGCCCGAGTGAGGGGCGCGCCTTGAATTCTGCCCCAGCCTTTCCTCTAAGCAGCCCCACTCTGGGCCGCACATAGTAGGGGCCTGTCTTGTCCACAGCTGATGGCGAAGACATTCTAGCCTTTCTTCTCAACCAAATCCCAACTCGGGCATGAGGAATTTTAAGCGTGAGCCTTCCTAATAATAGTTACCTGTCCAAGACGGAAAATAGAAGTGAAGAGAACCTCAGAGACAAAAAATCAACCTTGATGGTAAGAACAGCGCCCCCAACCTGGGATCTCTTTGGAGGTTGCTGGGAGCAGGATTGACCCTCAGAGGAGATGCAGTGGCTGCCCTGGGCTGGGGACTCACAGGCTACGTCAGGAGAGGGAGGTCCCCTGTGTGTTTCTCTTGCGAATCTAGCTCATTCCCTGGAACAGCACGAGTTGTTCAGTGAAGTTAGTGAATTATTATTAATCACAACCACCCCGCATTCTCTGCATTTCTGCATGAATTCAGCCAAATGCACAGTGGGAAAAAGATGAAAGGGACACATCTGGTGTCCAGTTATATGACCAGGGGCCAAGCTTTGCTCCTCGGACTGTAGTTTCATCGCACATCACACAAGACCACCAGGCCCAATGTGTGCGACATTTCTCTCCCGGCCAAAGTGACTCAATCTGCGATCTTCAAGGCCATGTGGAATCGATCCGCGGCTTTTCCTCGCTAACAGAACGCCCTGCGAGTGCAAGGAACGTGGAAGGTACTTACTTTTTCCCTGGAAAAAATAACGTCTGGGAATCTTCTCCTGCCCCAGGCCGCAGGCCCTGCCTGTTCCACAGGCTGCCCAGGCCCGGGGGGGGGTCCCCCCATGGCAGGCCTATGGCTGCGAGCCGAGGAGGGAGCCCCCCGCCTTGGGCCTGCCCGGAATTTACACACGAAAGAAAACTGCACGCAGCTTCTTTCCCAGCACATTTGTCCAATTATCCACTTTTGACAGTGCCTTTCTCTCCAATTAATTTTCAGTATTTAAGAGAAGCCTAAAGGTGTGCGTTCATCTGCACAGCTGACAGTGAAATATAGTGCGGGGAATAGTTACTTTATCTACTTCTGGAAACTTTTTCTCCTCTCATCACTAACAGTTCGCAAGGGTCTTCCTCTCTTCCTCTCCTCTGAGGACGGTCTTGGAGATTCTCGCTCCCTCTCCAAGGGGAGAGCATCAGGTCGAGGGAATGTGACCTGTCACTGTCCCCTCTCCACATTTATGGGCCTAGTTTTATCATGAAAAGCTTCTATAGGAGACTCGCCGGGAGAGCCCAGGCTCCCAAGATCTGCTTAAGTTCACATTTGTCTCTAAACGTGGAGCAGTCGGCTCCTGTAAGAAACAGTGAACACGCCCAACGATTCCCACGAAGTTTTAAGCTTTGTTTGCTCTGGGTGGGCTACTCCCCCATGATTCCCAGTGACGTCAACTTCAGTAAACAGCAACGGGGGACACAAACGGAGCGCTCCTGTGTGGAGGGCACTGAAGGGCATCTCCCGGGGCTCTGTCACCCCTGGTGACGCCAGCCCCGGGCTCGCATCGCATCTGCTCGCGCTCCCCTCACCCGGACACCTGGGCGCAGCCGATGCATCGGCACGACCCCAGGGGGAGGAAAACTCCTTTAGAATAAAAAGTATTCCAGAAAGAAGGTTTAAAACTAGAAGGAAGAAAGACATGCACTTGCTGAACGCACTCCCACTTCGTAGACAGGGAGATTTTAAACTCGAAGGCTTGCGTGCACACACGCTGCTATTCTTGACTCCACCAGCCTGGCCGCGGATGAGCTAAACCTGCAAGGTCACTAGCCATTCTCCACCACAGTTTTGCTCTGAAATGGCGACAGCTCCTTCTGTTTAAGGGCGATTTTGCACTCCCCTGCTCCCAGCTGCGCAGCCTCGGGGCGGCAACTTCTAGGCAGACGCATTTCCATGAGAAGGGTTTTCCAGGCAGCAGGTGAGGCCTTCAGGTCCTCTCAGGAGGGGCTCGGTCCCACCGATGAGACAACCAAGCAGAGGAGGTTGGACAGGTGACAAGAGGTCTCTCTCCTCTTTTCCCTGGTCACAGTAATTTGCATGGACGTTAACAGTCGTTAGCTGGGTGTGTAAAGAACATTCTTCCCCTGGACCTAACTTGGGTCTCAGGGACATTCTATGACATGAGTAGCACTGTTTTCTCATGTCGAGGACAGTGAAACGAGGGTGTTTGGAAGTTAAGCTAATTTTAAATATGACCAAACTAGGTACCTATTTCTTCTTCATTTCAAGGGTGGTGCAGGCGCAAAGAGGAACACGCCCCTTCCCTTGGGCCTGCCTCTCCCCGCTTCTATAGCTCCACACTCCCTCTGTGCCAGCGTCACGGGGTGTGCATCTTGCTGAGCCTATGTCACCTTTGGGGTAAGTAAACTCAGAGTTTGTGGGTCACGCTAAAGGTACGACCATCCACTGAACTGAAACATCAGGTGTGTCGATATTCTTGGGAATGGGAGACATTTGGAGGGTATTTTCAAGTGACAAAGCACAAACGGATGATGTCCGCCTCTGGAGTTGCCCCAGACCAGCTTTGCTGGACGAGGCCATGGCCAGAAGGCTGTTTCCCTGGTGGCGAGTGCACGACTCTGCCCACCGCCAGCAGCACGGCTGTCCTTGCCCGGTTTGTTCTACAGCCTGGGACGCCAGGGCGGTGCTGTCCTGTTCATTCTGCAGCTTAGCTCCTTGGGTATCCGAGCGCTGGAGCGCCGCCTCGATGGCAGGGGAAGAAAAGGGACCTAGGAGGAATGAGCACAAAAGAGGGAGAGAGCCCAGGATCAAAGATTTTACATCAGGGAATTACTTTGCTCTTGTAACAAGAATTTTCTTGCATACCAAGAGTTCTGGATGTAGGCAGGTACGGGCTGATTCAGCTGTTCATCGAGGTCCTCAAGGACGCTGGCTTTCCCACCTCACTGCTACACCACACACAGCGCGCACACAGATGTTCCCTCGGTGCCTGCAGCAGCTCCGAGCGTCGCATCCTCCGCAGCAGGTGCGAAAGCAGCAGGAGACAGCCTTTCTCTTGCTCTCTCTTTCTTTTCAAATATGTGACAGGCATCAATTTAAGGGCATTACCTACAGCATTTTAGTTTATCGGTTCTCCTGATAACCTGCTTTTTCCCTAAAGAAAAGATGAGTGAACCCATCCATCCGTCCGTCCATCCATCATCCATCCATCCATCCATCCATCCATCCATCCATCCATCATCCATCCATCCATCCATCATCCATCCATCCATCCATCCATCCATCCATCCATCCATCCACCCACGCACCCATCTACTCAAACAACCATCATCTCAAGAACCCACTTCTACTAGACTCTGGGTTGGACCTAAAGGATCTGGAGATGACCCAGTCAGGTTTCCTCTTGCTCGTCTGGACCTCACATTCTCCTGGGGGAGATGCCCATGGAAACAGGTCACCGAGCGCAGCATTGTGTGTGCTGTGATATGTGTGTGTCCACCGAGCAGCTGGAAGCCAGAAGGGACAGTGCCGGGCCTCTGAGATCCCAGAACAGTGTTACTAAGCCAGCGACCCCTCCCTAGAGAAGGCGTTTTACTGCTTCAGAATCGCACAGTAATACCTGCATTCAAGTCCAGTCTTAAACAAGCATGGCTTTGGGCAAGCTTTGAATTCCCCTGCAGGTGTCTAAAGCAACACTGAAGCCAGTATGCCAAGCTCTCATTAGAAACTAAACATGGAGCCCGGCCGGGCGTGGCTCAGCAGTTGAGCGTTGACCTAGATCCAGGCGATCCGGGTTCGATTGCCAGTCAGGGCACACGCCCGGGTTGTGGGCTGCAGCCGATCAATGACTCTCTCATCACTGATGTTTCTATCTCTCTATCCCTCTCCTTTCCTCTCTCTGAAATCAATAAAGATATATTTTTAAAAAAACACACAAAAAAACAAAAACTAAACATGGAGCTAACCGCTGTCAGCCCACCTTAACTTCAGAGATGTGCGATTTCTCGTGGAGTCGTAAGCTTTCTCTGCAACGGCTCACTTTAAAGAGAAAGGTGATGCTTTGAGTCTGAGGAATTGAGTTTTTGTCTTACCTTTGGGGAGAAGAGGGCAGAGTGCACCCATCCACACCCGTGGATGTGGCTTATCTAGGAGCAAAGAGAAGCGCCTGGGACTCCTTGTCTGAAGGCGGCTGAAGACTCTGCTTTGGGGAGAAGCATTTAAAGAAAGTCGTCAGGGAACAGACTCACGGCTCTTTCGTCGTGTGGCTAATAGGGTTTGCAGATTCCGCTCTTCCACCTCCACTCCACTGCCTCCAACAAATGAGAATTAAAAAGTAAACCCCCTAAATGCCTACTTCCAGTTGATTTGATCTTAGCAACATATCGGTGAAAATTGTATTTTAATTTTGACTTTTCTTAAGAATAAATAGTCAAACTGCTTTATCTCTCCGGCTCCTCCATTAAAAGTCCATCTAAATGCGATCAGCTTTATTAGCTCACACAAATATTAAATTTCTTCCAAAGGTGAGTTATCATTGTATAATTCCATGGTCTAGCATTTGCTTTAGATTCAAAATGCCTACAAGGTTCAGCTTAGGAATACATTCTCAGTAGTTCTAAGACTAGTTCTGAGTTCTAATCTTTTCTTTTTTCCTGAGCAAGCATCTTCTAGCATAGGACTTTATTCATTTTTATGTTAATTCCTAATTCATTCACTAATTTATTTTTCCAAGTATTTGTCCTGCAGACATTTAATTAATCTGCATCTTGTAGCCTCCCCCCCCCCAAAAGACATTTGAATTAAGATTGTGCTCCCAGCCCAGCTGGCGGGGCTCAGCGGTTGAGCATCGACCTGTGATCCAGGAGATCCAGGTTCAGTTCCTAGTCAGGGCACGTGCCTGGTTGCGGGTTTGATCCCTAGTCGGGGACGTGCAGGAGGCAGCAGATCAATGACTCTCATCATTGATGTTTCTGTCTCTCTCTCTCCCTCTCCTTTCCTCTCTCTGAAATCAATAAAGACAGGTTTTTAAAAACAAGAAGAAGAAAAAAAAAGATTGTGCTCCCAGCTGACCTGCACCTCACAGGCTGGAGCAGACAGAGCAGACCAGGGACTATCGTGCAGTGGACTGAGTGCTGTGGAGGAGAGACTGTCCTCTTGGGCTCAGGGACTTCTTCTTGGGGACTTGAGCTCTATCTCAAATAAACAGCAGAGAGGTGGGGAGACAGAGGATTCTAGACCAAGAGCAGCATATGAAAGGGAGTTTCAACTTTCTCTTGAAAATGTGCAGCGGGCCTCTAGATTTTATAATCTAAAAGAACCTAAGTGCTCATCAAAATCCCAACTTTGACCGCACTAGAGAATTAGCACAGCGTGAGGTGGAATCCAAGCCGCATGAAAAGATAGGCCTCTTGGCCTCGACCTGCTCAAGCCTGCCTTGTTCCCGGGGCCTCCAGGCTGACAACGCCTGTCCGTCTTCCATAAAGAAAGGCTAATCATCAGAGGAATTCTGCTCGGGGCTTCGGGTTTACAAAAACATCCCTCCCATCTTCCCTCCCCTTGACATAAAAGAAGCCTGAACTCTGTCGTTCCTTAAGGTGGATTTGAGGGTTAGGTCTCTCATCTTCGCGGCTGGCGCCCTCTAGATCAATAAACCTCTCCTGACGCCAAACTCTGACATTTGGAGTTTGGGTCTTTTGATGTGTTAGGCACACAGACTTTGGCCCAGTAACAGAATTATCTGAGATTCGTGAGAGGCTCCGATATTCTATGACTTCATGCAATTTACTTGCTCTTTCAGGGCCTTCTTTTTCTGTCCTAAAACGTCAAGACCAGCCTGAATTGGCTGATCTCTAATGCCTTCTTCTCGCCTAAGCATTTGCACCTCTAGACGCAGACTCGACCACCTGTGTCGGGGCTGTAGGGGCTAAGACACAAATGGGGCCAAGACATACCATCCTCTGAGCTGGGGCCACACTGTACCACCGAGGCTGCATGCATCGTTTCAAACCTCGCGGTTATTTTTGCTGTAAGTGGTTGTTTACCTAAACCGCTTCTCTCCTAACCCAACTATACTGTGAACCAGTAAACTATAAATTCTCCACTGCTGACCCCGTGAGAGATGAAAACCAGCACAAAGCAGAGGTCCGGTTCTTGAGTAGCCTCAGAGCAGAGACCAGGGAGACGTTCCCCTGGGTGGACACACTGGTGTGCCACCCGGATGGCCCCTCTGGAACTGAAGAACTTATTTCCCAGTGTCTACAAAGGTGGTCAGATGACAGCCATACATGGTCAGCTCTCCTGGGGAATTGCCTCCTTTTGAGAGCAACCCCAAATAATAACGGATTGATGAATGAGGTACACATAGACACCCCCATGCTCAAATTTAGGCAATTTGGGGTGTTGCCCAGCTTTAGCGTTCCCCACGGATCAGCGGAGTCCTTGTTGCAAATGCTCCAAGGTCCAATCTCTCTCTGCCCACTTCTGTGCCCTGCCTTGCCCTGCCCTCAGCCAGTGTCGATCCTGAGAGCACTCTGCAAGTGAGTCTTTGCCTCAGAGGATGCTCCCTGGGGCTTCCACCTCCTGCATTCACCCCTTTATTACCAGCTCCTCTCCACCAATCACAGTGCTTCGAGTTTCACCATCAGATTAATGTTTTCTATTCAGACACTCTTCACGGGGTCCCTATGAGGCTGCACATCCGGAAACCATCCCACCAGTCTGTTCAGACACCTCTGGACACATCTGCAAGTGGAGCCTTACTTATAGAGGGCCTTGTTTCATTGCTATCATTTCTGAGCCACATAGGTCCTTCCAAAGACCAGCAGATGGGCTCCCAACCAGTTAGAACTGTAAAGCATCTTAGAGCATCTCAGGCGATGCTTTTCTTTTCCAGTTGAGGTGTGGATGCTACAGCAGCAAAAGGCAGGGCCAGGGCCAGGCCTGGAACCTGGGCTCCTACCTTCTGGGGCTCCACCCTCTTTCCCACCTGCCCAAACTCACCCAGCTCCCACAGTGTCATTCCTTGTACAGTTCCAATGGCCCAAAATGTCTTCTCTGCTTCCATTTTTATTTTTAATTTTTTCCATCTTGCTTTGAGGTGCCTAAGAACAGTTTCATCTAGTTTAATGTAGATTCAGTAAGAAATGTCCGTACGATGTTTTTCCTGGTCCTGGAATCCCAACAAGCTGTTATGTTGCACTGAAGGGAAGGGAGCCCACCGGCCCCAGTGGCCCCAGATTCTTTCCCTCTTGGCTTCCTAGGGATGCGGGGAAACAGTGTGCACAGAACTGGGACAGCCTGGCTTGGTTCGGCCCAGCCCTCCTCAAACAAATAAACAAACAAACAAAAAACCGGGACATGAAAGTCATGTCACAGCAGGATCTGGCATAGGCCACGCAGACCTGCCTTTACCCAGGAAGCCACGCTCTACGAGGGCTGCGCATTTATAGACCGATGAGCAGCCTTGGCCCTTGGCCACCTCTTGCTAATGCTAAGTGCCCTGGAAAAGCCCATGCTCCAGCTTTGAGACAAGCCTGTCTCCCCTGGACGCCCCCGCCGCTCCCCAAGTCCAGGAGGAGACCTGGAGACTATGCCGGGCTGTGATCTCATTTTCAATAGCAGGACTGCTGTCTAGGGCCCAGCATGGGGGCATTTCTCCAAAGTCTATGTCCTTGCAAGTCTTTCTTCCCCTCTTAATTTGCCTGGAGCCAGGCTTTCATCTCGACTTTTAGCCAAGAGGCACCTGCTGAAATATTCATCGGTGGAAATGGTGCCACGGGTGCCTTCTCCCATTTGTCCGGTTGTACATCATTAGAACAAGGGGGGCGAGTGGAAATGGAGTCTGACACCAGACGGTGGAATTTCACTCAAGTCCGGGTAAGAGGCAATTAACCCTTTTAAACAAAAGAAGCTAAGTACCGAGAACAGCCCTTTGCAGACACCACCTACTCATCCGTGGATGAGTTAGTCCGGGAAACTGTTCATTCTCTCAACGTGCTTTATTAAATGTCCACGGTGCGTGAACCCCCATGCCGGGCCCTAGGCCTGTCCAGATGAATTGGATGTAGTGCCAGCTCACGATCTAGGACAACGGCAAGAGAGGGCGAGTGAAGTTAGGAAGTGGGGTACCCAGGCGCATAGGGCATGACCCCGATTCAGGGATGGACAAGGGTGACGGACGCAGCTTCCTGGGGGCAGAGTCCGAAGCTGATTCTTGCGGGATAATCCGTGGTTTTCATTTGAAGAGGAAGCGGGTGGCAGGGCGGGTGGAGGTTTGGGAGACGCCGAGAGGACGGGACAGACCTCCAGGTAGAATCAACAGCAGAAGCAAAGGCAGAGATGCCAGGAGAGGTGTCCCTAAGTGTGAGCTGACGAGCAGTCCCGGGTTGATGAAGGACACGGTGTCATTAGGCGGCGAGAGACCTGCCAGGAAGAGCAGCGGGGTGCAGGTCAGCGGCCTGGCCTGCACGTCAAGGAGCTTGAACTCTGTCTGTCCTTTATTTCTTGGGGGGGGGGGTGGAGAATGGATGTGTTGTGAGCAGAGGGAGATGGTGCTCAGATGTATGCTATTATTTAAGCTCCAGGGGGAGCAGAAGTTGGCAAGAGGAGATAAATTGGGAGGTTGTTAAAATAGGCAGGAAATACCAAGGTTATGAATTATGGTAGGGGTAGTGGGGATGGATTGACGGACAGAAATCCGATAACACTCAGGACTTTTAAAATTCATTGCACCAGCCGTTTACCGCGCGCCTGCTCTGCGGCAGACACTGCTCTGGGCAGGAGTGGGGTGCGCTATGGGGCCGGCGTCTGTCCCCCTGCACACTTTCACTGCTAGCGTGCATTCGGCCGTCTCGCTTAGCTGTGCAGAAGAATCAGCTGGTGACCAGCGGGTTCCAAAGGACTGAAAGAACATGTGGAGCATTCACTGGAGGCAAGAGGGTCGGAGAGCAGAGAGCCGATCCCTTTAAGTTTCATGGATACGGGCTTCACGAAAGTGGATTCATCTGTGCCCAGCCCTCAGTGACATTGCCAAGAGGCACGGGGGCTCTTCGCACCCTGACGGATGAAGGCATGACCGCAGCCACCCAGGCCGCAGCCAGGGCCCGGAGGCTCCGAGGCAGAGACGGCTGCCTCCTTCGATATCCGTGGCCCCACCGATGACGCCAGCACCATCCCGGGCAGCTTTTTAACAAAGCAAATCACGGGTTACGAGCGGCTCCACAGTGCTGGTATTTATGGAGGAGGAACGATTTCTTTTCCCGTTTTGTCTCCAAGGGGGAATGGCATGGGAACTGACTGCCGGTGTGCCCGGGCAGTCTCCGTTTTTGTGCCTGTGCCCGTATAGATATAAAGGCGCATCGGAGTTTTGCTTGGAGTTAAATCACTGTGAACGCTCCTGGCTGGATGCGGTTGGATAGCAACCACATTGTACCGGGAAAGGCTGGCGCAGTCAACAAGAGTTTGGAAGTTACTTCTGCAAAATTGCAGCTCGTATGTGAGGATGTGCGTGTGGATGTGCAATGTATGTATGTAAGTATATGATCCCTGCACACACAGTGGCAACTGAGAATTAGGAAGATGCTCTCATTCTGAGGTCGCTGTTACGAACTCACAGTGACCGCATCTCTCTGACCCAGTTTCCTCATCTGTAAAACACGGGTGATTATGTTTATGAATAAAACACTAGGAGCTCTTGGCATGAAAGGGAATACGTGGTTGGGAGGGAGCGGTTTTATGACAAACCACAAAAAGCGTGCAATCCCTGGCCACCCAGCGACGCTCTTCTTGGAGCCCGACTATTTCATCAGGAGCCGATGATGAAAAACACTGACATATGCTCGAAAGTCCACTGAAAGGCAGGTTGAGGTTGCCGTTGGTGTCAAGGATCGATTTGAAAATATGCTGGCATGGCTGGTTGCTCGTGGAGTTCTCACCACCCAAATGCCATCAGAAATCTCATGGGACAGCCTGGTTGGCTGAAAGACTGGTTCTGGGCTGCGCCACTCAGACAAAGCCCCGCATTTTCTGACTGACTGGTAGTGATGAGTAGGGACTGAATGACACTGGTGTCCTGCCTACCACTCCCCAAGCCAAAGTGGAGGCTGCAAAGCCTTCAGGACCAGGGGCCCAGGATCTCCACAGACTCATCCCCCTATCTCCACAGTCTCTCTCTGTGCCTTCAGCACTCACGTCCTTTGTTGCGTCAGTGATCTATTGGTTCTTGACAAGCCATTGTAATTTTGTGGCTGAAATCAACATAAATGTGTCATCACACAATGTCTGTGGATGAAGAATCTGGACAGACCGTGGCTAGGTCCTCTGCTGAGACATTCAGCCGGTGGAGGCCAAGATGTCAACCAGTAGTCTTCCCGACTATAACCTAATCAAGGGAGTGACTGTCCCATCACCTTCACCAGTCACGCCCACCCTCAAACAGTTTAGATGACAGGGTTTGTCACCAGGGGGTGGGAATCTTGGGGGACATACTGGAATTCTTTCCACCACGCGTGTGATTCCTGGTGTCTCCTATGTGCACGTCAAGGGACAATAGTTCTCACCTGTCCAGCCAGGGGTGGTGGCACCTTTTAGAATGGAGGTGATTTTAACCTGGGTTTAGATGGATGAGCAGGAGTTAGAGTTGAAAAGGGAAAGAGAACCATGCTGGGCAGAGCAAGTGATGAGTCCAACCCAGGTGTAATCTGGGTGTAATATGCGTGCCTCCTGCTGTTAGGTCCTGGGCCCATTTCTTCTGCTCAGGACGGAAATGGTTCCGAGAGCCTCCACTCTATGTGTTATGCCTGAGCCTCACAATTTCCACAGGGAGAGACAATTGAAGAAAAAAGGTAAAATCACCTCCCTCCTCTGCTCTCACACAATACGAACAGAGATGCATTTCCTGGGCTCTAATGCGTATGCAAATTACCCAATCGTCTTGGGAGGGGAAAAAGTGGATTCTTGAGTTCTAGCTCCAGAAATACTGATTTAGCAGAACAGGTGTGACTGCCAGGACTCTGAATTTTAATAAGCCGCAGGGATGTTTGCTCCGCACGTGGCCCAAGGGCAATGCTTTGCGAGAAGTATTTGTGTAGCATTTTACCGAGTCCTTTCACAGATGCGTTCACTTGCTCCCTCAGTGTCTGCTCAACGCAACACGCTGTCCATTTCACAGAGGAGACAACCGAGGCTTAGAAAGTCTTTTGCCCGAATGATTAAACCAACATATGGTAAGGTCTGGGGGACGGACTCAGATGTTCTCTTTCAAAGCTCGAGGCCTGTTTCCTTCGCCATCTCCTCAGACATCATTTACAGATGTGGGTATTGATCTGATCTTCCAGCTGGTGTCTGGGCTGTTTTTGTTATCTTTGCAACTCTTTCTCCTTAATATTTATTTGAACTGGACCAAAAGGGCCGCCTTTGCTTCGATTCCTAGGAAAAGCCCTGTGGAATTCACATTAGCACTTCCACACAGTCATAAAAGCTGGGCAAACTACTCTGAGTTTAAATAGGGATGGTGAAACCCTAATCACAATTTAATATAACTAAATATGTACATACTTTATGGTCAATCATCCAGGCCATTTACAGGGTCCCTTGGCTTTGAAATGACTGCGCCTCCAATGGGGGCGTCGACGAGCCCGGCTTGACATGACATATATTGAAACAGACTGCGGAGCGATCACTCAGGGACGAGCACTGCGCTTCGGTCTCAGTGAACCAAGGCTAAGAGGCAAATTATTCAATTACAGTGAATTTACAGTAGCTTAATATTTGATAAAAGTGGTTCTTCCATCATCAGAGCATCTTATTGAAAACCCTTGAGCGGCAAACTAGCGCCGGAAACTCTTAAGATGTTTTAACCACTTATTAAGAAAATTCATCTGGCTTGATCTTCATGAGCGGCCCGGTTTGAACATATGTGCTGGTTTTCTGTAATTGTCAGGCACTTTGTGGGTGCGCCGGGAGCCTCGAAATTCACCCGAGAATTGTGGCCTTACAAATGGGGGTGGGGTGGACAGGGCGCTGGGTGACACCCGCTGACCTTGTGGAGGGCTCTGTGTCTGTCCTTGGGATTTGGAGGTGAGGCTGAGCTCCCTGGGACTGGCCCCCTTGAGACGTGAGGTGTGTCCGGCAAGGGGACAAGCTGCACTGTGCAAAGGGCTGTTGCAGGCCACATGACATGTTTAAGGACCAGCCAGTTGTCTGGTTGTCTGTCCAAGGAGGCTTTAAAAGTGTGGCTTCTAAAATTTTAATGGCGACGAATCGCCTAGAGATTTAGTTAAAATGCAGCCTCTAATTCAGCCCACGGTTCTGCGTTTCTAACCAGCCGCAGGCGGTGGGTGCAGGGTGCCCCTGCGCCACCCTGCCCACCTGAGGGACACTCTGTGAGTCACAGGGGTGTCTGGTGATGCCCCCGGCCCACCTGGATTAGGTACACACAGAATGACCGAGTCTCCCACGTGCTGGCCGGATGGCAGGACAACGGCTCACAGTGGACACGCCCTGGGGGAGCTGAACCTGGGCTTCTCCCGCGTGTAGCCCTGTGGTTTGGGGTACACTGTTTAACCCATCGAGGGGAATCCCAAGGCACCAGACTTGCAAGCGGGACACAGGCTGGCCCCACGCCTGGCAGGCTAGATGGAGGGACACTTGAGCAAATTCGCTTTGCTCTCGGGGCTCCTCCAGTGGGTACATTTAAATAGCAACGTCTGCACTACAGCTCGGAGTCACCGCCACCTAAATAAATACTCGCTCTGCCCCAGCCTCCTTGACAAGCGACCCCCGCTGCTAGTGTTGGTTTCTCTAACTTCCAGGACCCGAGCCCGACTTCTTAATCTGGGTTTAGTTAAATTTCCCCTCCTGCTCAGGCACTGTTATAAAATATAAAAGAGGCAAGAGGGGGTGGAAATGTTAATTAGGCCCTGTCACCGCTCCAGCTACTGTAGGGAGAAGCCACAGCATGCAAATCAGGTTAAAGCTACCCCGAGCTTCTGGGGCTGCGAGGGCAGGGGCGGGGCGGGGTTGACAATCTGGGGTGAAAAGGTAGCAACTGATCCCCAGCCCCCTGCCTGTCGTCTCCCCCGTCCGCTCATCAGCTCGCTCTGCCGAGTCTCTGAGGCACCCGAGCTGCAAGGCTCCCGGGAGGCAAAGCCGAATCCGAGATGTGCGTGTGGGGGGGGGGGGTGTGTGTGTGTGTAGCATGTGTGTTTAAATAAAACACTCTCTGCTCCCCAATGTTGCAGCTGCATTCAGAGTAAAAGTGAGCTAAGTGGGTTTCAGCACACACACACACACAGCCACCATTCAGCTCAGTATAAATGTCACAGCGTCAAATACCAAATACAGAGAATTATTAGCGTAAGTGGCCTCCGATAATAAAGCTCATTATTAATAGGCCTATTAGCCCAGCATTCATTTCAACTGACAGCAACTTCTCTCAGAGGCAGCTGCCTGCTCGCTTTTTACATCCCAGACCCCTGACGTCTCCATGTATGTTAAGAGGCAGAGACTGGGGTGGGGGACACAGGGACGCAGTGAGGGGAGTCATGCTGATTATTTTAAAAGGGGAAGGGAGGCTGCAGTTACTATGGACGGAGCACACAGGAGAAAATAACTGGCGAGCGCTGCAGAGCGTATGTCACCAGCCGGCGTGTTGCACGTGTTACTCTCCCTGATTCACAGAAAATGCACGGCACCGGGTTCATTTGATTTTCAGAAAACCATCACATTTTACTAGTGCATGTGCTGAGTATTACATGGGGCATACTTATATTAAAAATTGGTTGTTGTTTATCCGAAATTAAAAATTAACTTGGAGTCCTGTGTCTTTATTTAGTAAACTATTATTAACTACATTTGACAGACAGAGGTACTGAAGCTTCAAGGGGTCAAGTCCAAGGTCAAACCCCAAATCGGGTTTGACCCTCTGACTTTGAACCTGATCGTTACCGAGCTCCTGCTCTCACCATGTCCACATGAGACTTTCTGCCCACCCGCCAATCCTGACCCACAGCTCACACATTCATTGTCTCATTCATCTCCCCGTAGTTGCCTGTAGCTGTGGTGGTTGGACCCATTTTGAGGATAAAAATGACATTCCGAGCAGTTAAGTAACAAAGGAGTCGTTTCAGTTCTTTGTTGAGTATTTATCGAGTATCTCTTCATGCCGAATTCTCCACTGGACACTGGGGATGTAAAATTCAGACACAGGCTCTGTCTCCAAACCCTATGAATCTAGTACATGGAGCGAGTGAGATGGACACTGGGCCACGTGCTCTCTGCTCCCTGAAACACTGCAGTGGGCATGTTCAGTTTCTTTTTTGAAAAGGTCTCACCTGGTAAAGACCTTCTCAGGGACAGATGTCATTCCCGATCCTTACGTCCAATCTTAAAGGAATTCCTGGATTTCCATATAAGAAAACAATGTCATAGTTTCAGCTTAAACATATTGTAGAAGTCCTGGGGGAATGAATCTTAAGTGAAAAATATGAGAAATTTAATAAATGGGAATTTGCAGAGACCATTTTAATATCCCACAGAAAATGACACGAAAAGATGGTCGCCCCTTCATTCATCAATCTGAGCTCAGGATCGGATGACAGAGATCAAATTAGTTGACATCTGCTTGCTCAGTATTTATGAGACGTCTGGTAGGCAGCAAGCGCTAGGCACGGAGAGAGGGCATCTGCCGTCGGGGGGTTCGCAGCAGCTGCCCCCCTCTGGGACCCTCTTTTTTCTCACCTGTACAATGGGGATTGCAGAGTAGATAGCAGGGCCATGTCTTGATCCGAGTTGACTTATGAAAAGATGATTCTACTGGAAACAACAAAAATGATTTAGAAAGAGAGAGACTGAGACAGAGAGAGACACACACAGAGAAAATGGAGATGTAGTTTTCAAGTTAAGTCTTCCTTGTGCAGCTTTGAACTCCAAACATTTTGCTAAATATCCAAATTGTGTTAAAGAATATCTGTGGACTTATGGCTCAAAGGGAGACAGATTTCCCAACAATTTCTTTAACTCCTAAAAGTGGTTGATGTTCTGTGAACTATTTCTTTTTGTTCAATTGCTGAGGTTCTCTGCCACTAAATCAAATATGTAATAGCTTTCCTCTTTTTCACCAAAGAGATAATCTATGGAGATGAAGAGTCCAGGAGTAATAAATTGAAAATCCTAGGCTCATTCAGTCATCAATCACTTATTTTATTTTTAATCCATTATACCAGAGTCCCATCCATTGATCTTTCCATCTTTCTGTCTGTCCAATCATTCACTTTTCTATCTAGGCATGTTTCCATACATCCACTACCCACTCCACCCTCCATCCATTTAGCTCTCCATCCCCCCACTCATCCATCTATGCCCTCACTCATCCATCCATCTACTCACTCATCCACCCACTCATTCATCCACTTACCCATCCATCCATCCATCCATCCATCCATCCATCCATCCATCCATCCATCCATCCATCCATCCGACCATCCATTTTATTTCATTTACTAAATGCTTACCGAGCGTCAGTTCTATGCAATCCCATTATTAGTATTGACTAAGCCCAGTCCATTCCCTCCAGGGACCTCACAGCTCACTAAAGGAAACGAGCCTTGAGCAACCAAGCTACAGCAGCATCTTCAGAGGACTCAGCCACAAGGATATTTTTCAAAGTCCAGAGACAGAACAAGGCGAGGGGTCATCCACTCTGGGCTACAGAGAAGTGCTTGGCCTTCTTGAGGAAGCGGCTCGGTTGCCTGAACTACATCAGCAAATGTTGGCTCCGCTTGGTGTCCTTCCAACTTTCCAAACCCCAGGTGTTTTCAGAGGGCAAATGCCTTTACTCCACAAAAACACTGCGAGAGTCATCAATCCAGCAGGTTCTTCTGGTGCTTTTACTCCACAAAAAGGCTGTGAGAGTCATCAATCCAGCAGGTCCTTCTGATGAGGAAACGTGAACAGGACGACTCTAAGTGACTGACAATGTTACAAAGGCCAAAAATTATATAAAACAGCAAAGAAGAGCAGATAAAGGTGAGTCCATGCGCTTCAGCAAAGTTTAAGACTTATCATAAACGAGTTCATCAAATATACATATAGACACACGCACACCGGGCTCCGCTCGTGTCCCCTGGGCCTTTGCTCTGCACCCTGGCGGAGGCTGGGCCGGCCTCTGCTCTGCGGGGAGCGGCCTCCAGGATGCCCTCCACCAACCACGGGTAAGGGCCCCAGCGTCCTACCCCTGCCCCAGGGCAACTGCGCTTCCTTCCACAGCGATTTCCAGAGATCCTGAGGAGCATTAAGATCCAGCTGACCACAGTAAAAGCCGGCTTCATGCCCCAATCTTTAGAGCCCTCACTTTCTTCCACTTGCCTCATGATACCGCTGGTCCGTGAATCCATGTCCTGGTGTCTGCCCCACGGCACGTAACCATCCGACTGCAAAGGGGGGTGGGGAACACAGGGGAGCCCAAGGGATATTTGGGATCCACTGTCTCTGCCGCCCCTGATCTTTTCAATCAAGTGTCCTCCGCAGAGTCCTAAGCGCAGAGAGAGGAGCTGCCTATTTGCAATTTATTTCTGAGCTTCAGGAGCTGGAAAGCCGGTGGCGTCGATGAACTGATTCGAGCCTCGCCCACCCGAATCGGCCGCATCCTGAGGCTTTGCGATCCCACCCACCCCCTTCCCGCTAATGCTCGGCTTTGATCACGAGGTGAGACCCATTGTACGGATGGGAAAATGACGCAGGGCCGGCCACTTCCACTCAGTTGGACACGGCCAGCGTGATGCCTGATACAACGTTCCAGCCAGTTCCCACTCGGAGTCCAGTGCTTTTTCTCCTTTCTTTTCTCTTCATATTACAACTGAGTCCAAAGGGGTCCATCCTGGTATTAGGCTTAATTCCTGCCTGTGCATAAAAGAGCAGGGAGAGCCACCCTGCTCCAGGATTTAAGCCGTTGCTTAGCCTCGAATCTTCTTGGCTCTTGATTTAAAGCCTTTCAAGCCCTTTTTGCGAGAGAAAGCCGTTTCTCATTCTAAGATGAATATCATCGCTCTTCAGTCCCACCTGGAGGAAGCAATGTGAGGCTTAGAGCCTGTGTGTGGGTCAGAATCACCAAGAAGGACTCAGCTTCCCTCGTCCGTTCACTCATTCATGTATCACGCACTCATTGAGCGTCTACCATGTGCTGGTAAGGATGATTCTCTTATCCGTGAGAATCGTGCAGCCGAGTGAATTCAGCGTTCAAGGCACACCTACGGGTCGTGCTAAATAGTCATGAGTTACCCAGAAAGAGCAGTTAGGAGCCTTCAGGGGAAGGAAAGATTCCAGCTCACCGGGTGCACAAGTGTGTATGGAATCCAACAGGTATTTATCTTCATTCATTCATTTAAAGCCGTGTCGGTCATTTAGCGTGTGCTCGCTCTAGGGACGGGATGCGTGGAAAAAAGCCACCCGGTCTCTGCTCCCCTGTGACGTCCACAGTGGGATGTTCAGTGGGATGGAAGCGTGGGCGTGTTAAATGGACCAGATGGTTGAGGTTTGGGGAGACAGACGGGTGTTTCTCAGGGAATTATGTGCACACAAGTCACGTGGACATGGGCAGGAGGGGGGAAGACAGTCCACTCAGTGGGAGACAAGGCTCTGGGAAAATGCATGGAAAATATCAGCTGGATCAGGCGTTGCTGTCAGGCCTTGGAGGAACATGACACTTGTCCCAAAGTCGCTGTGACTGAGTGAGAGGTAAACAGGAGCCTCTGAAGTCGTTTCGGGAAATGGCAGCGATTGCGGGGTTGGCCCTGCAGGGAAAGGAAAGTTGGAGACTGGAGCTATGGATGCAGAGGAGACGCAGTCCCATCAACAGAAGCAGAGGACACGGGGCTGAGCCAGGGCACAGAGACCGCGGGCGCTCGCAGGTACGGCTTAGCCCCTGGCTCCAAGGTGAGCGCCCTGAGGGATCGGTGTGGCCGCCTGCCTGAGTCCCCGCCAGGGGGCTGTGGGTGGGGGTCTTGTCTGTCACCATGAAAACAAAGACCTCCCCCCATGGGCTCTGCGCTCTCACCGCCTCCCCACAGGATACATGGGCTCCAGGGCCCGAGAGGAGGGGCCGGAGGCAGGGAGGGGAGCCCCGGGGGCCTGCCCAGAGGAGGTGGGCAGGTCTGTCCACACCGCCAGCGACACTCTCTGCGAGCGCAGGAGAGGCCCCTGGGGCACCTGGGTGCTGTTTGCCAGCCCCTGGCCCAGAGCAAAGTGTCCCCTTCCAGTGACCTCGCCGGACAACGATAACAAGGCACAATGTAAAATTGTGTTCGACTTCTGAGAGCTGGGGGTGGTTCGCGGTCGTCGCTGGTGCTGGCTCCTGGAAGGGGGGTGCCAAGGGCCCTGGAACCCTCCCGCGCTGCTCAGGGAGCGAGAGCCCACGGGATGCAACCACCCCCAAAGCGGAGCGACCGGGGACTACAGGAAAAGCCCCCGAACTCCTGGAAAGTTCTGGAGAGGTGCAGCCTATGAGCAGGACAGGATCCGGGACCTCGTCCTGCAGGATGGACCGACCCGGGCTGGGCGCCCCTTCCCGGACGCGGCCTGAGATTGGGGTCAGACACTGGCTCGCGGGTGAAAGGCTGCTGCCTGCTTTCCAGAAGCCGAAAGAAAGAGGGCAGAAGCCGCCTTGGAGCTGAGCCAGGCGAGAGCTGAAGAGGCTGTCGGGAAGCCCTCAGGTAGCAATGTCGTAATTTAACATTTTCCTAACGACGAGGGTAATTAATGATCGAGCGCTCCCTTCCTGTCTCCGTTTCAGCCGCCTGCGCTTCACACAGGGAACATGTGGGGTGTGCCTGTGTGCGTGTGTGCTGGGCGTGCATGGTGTGTGTATGGTATGTGTGTGTGAGTGTGTGCATGTGTGTATGCCAGCGTGTGTGTATGTGAGGGGTGCATTTGGGGGGTGTGTAGCATATGTTTGTGTGTCTATGTCTGTGTAAGCATGGTTGTGTGATGTTTGTGTATATGTGTGCAATGCATGTGTGTTCCATGTGTTTGTGGTATATGTGTGTGTATGCCTGCATGTGTGTGTGGGGTGTATGTGTATGTGTGTGTGTGTGTGCAGTGGGGGAGTTGTGTGTGAGTATATGTGTGTGTGTGTGGTGTGGGGGCTCGTGTGAGTATATAAGTGCGTGCTTGCCTCTGTGTGTGTGTGTGTGTGTGTGGTTGGGGGCATGTGTGAGTATATGTGTGTACCTGCCTCTGTATGCATGTATGTGTGTATGCATGCCTCTGTTTGCATGCCTGTGTGTGTATGTGTGTGTGCATTTTGTGTGGGGTTGTGTGTGAGTGTGTGCGTGCAAGCTCAGAGTCCGTGGAGACAGAGCAGGAGGAGCTCGCCCCGTAGCTTTGACAGCCTGGATTGAGTTACTCGAGCCCCCGTCAAGCAGGGGCTGCATTTTTGCCTCTGTAGCAACTTGCAGCCTCCTCAGGAGTTGTAACCGCTTGTCATGGAGAGACCAGTTGAGTGCGCTCCCTCCGTCCTTGGCGACTTTCCTTCAGGGCGGATGTGAAGGTTCTTCTTGGTTTATCTGGGATTGAAAGGCAAGAAGACAAGAGTATCTTTCTTGCTGGCATCCGGTGCCTGCTCTTACGGAGACTCCCTCCTGCCCGAGTGATGGGGATTTCACGTCTCTATAGGAGCCCAGAGACTCCCCCTCCAGCACAAGGTCACCTGAAATGGCATCCTTCCAAGCTGGGTCCCTCTCAGTTTTTCTCCAAGTCATGTGAAGACCTGTAATTTGTGCGCTGGGTCGTTTACATTGGCCGTCCTGGGCTGGTCTGATAAGGGGCCCAAGGCCTTCAGCCTTTCTTCTCTGCCCTCCTTAACAATGGCTTCTGCCCGGCCGGGCGGGGCTCAGCGGTTGAGCATCGACCTAGGATTCAGGCAATCGGGGTTCAATTCCTGGTCAGAGCACATGCCCGGGTTGTGGGCTCAATCCCCAATGACTCTCTCATCATTGATGTTTCTGTCTGTCTGTCTGTCTCTCTCCTTTCCTCTCTCTGAAATCAATAGATATATTTAAAAAACAACAACAAAAAAACCCCCAAAGGCTTCTATCTTCAGGGTCATGTTGTAGTCCAAGACGGTTGCTAGAGCTCCAGCCATTATGTCTCCATCCCATGTAACAGGAGTGAGGCAGCGTGAAGCTTGTTGGACAGAAGGGTGCTTCTCCTAGACCTATCAATACCCTCTCCTGGAGTCCCTGTACACTTTCATTTTTATCTCACGGACCAGGATGTCATCACATGACCGTATCCAGCTGCAAGAGGTACTGGGAAATGCAGCGGTTTAGGCTGGGGCTTTGCCAGCGTGAGCGGAATCAGTTCAGTGACCAGGGGAGTTGAAGAGAACGTGTGTTCGATGACAACTACCCATCCCTGCGATGACTGCGGGGAGGCGTGCGATATGCTGGGCTGCAGTTGAGTGGAAATTTCTTCTCTGTACATTTCAGAGATTTTTATATGCATATGTACATTGTGCGACTTCCTGTGTGAGACGTGTCGCATAATTATTTGATTATAGACTTCTTTCATTTAAGAACATCACATGCAATGACTAGTCTAAGAAATAACTTTGAGGAAAGCTATATACGCGATGATCTCCGATGCCCTTGGTTACTAACAAGGCGTTGGGCGATCTAGATTAGGGGGTACCCTCTCTCACCAGAACCTTTGAGGGCAGCCCTGGTTCCCGTTCATTTTCTCCCCCCTGCCGACCTCCAGGGTGCTCCTGATGACCTCAGGAATGACTCAGGAGCCCTCTGTGGGCATTGCCCTCTCTGCACTTTGGGGCCACGTGGGGATCCCTTCGCCACTGTCACATTTACTCACGTGTTGGTGGGTTTTTATTGAGATGAGATCATGGGGGTGTTAGGCAGCGAAGTCTTGATTTGATTCACATCAAGTGCGGATGTAATTGGAAGCAATCAGAGTGAAGTGTCCCATTTTAGGAAAAGCCCTTTATGCAGCGAAACTTAGTGACAGTGCAGTCATGATTGAAAGGGCCCGTTGTTAATTAAAGAAAGAGAGCGAGGGAACCAGAAAATGACGCTGCCATGTGTTCCCGTCATGTAGGCTCCGTGCTCGTGCCATTAACGGCACGATGATACATGGCGATGTCAGCATACAATTCGAAGTTTCAGAATTTCCAAGGACATCGCCACTCCATTCATAAAATCTTTTGAGGCCTCGCTATCTTTGAAGCCCTGCGCCTCGGTCCTTCAGAAGCTCGTTGTCAAGCAGAAGAGAGTCCAAGGAAAGTCGGCAAACAGTCCCGAGGGCTCCGCAGAGCGGCAGGTGGCGCAGAGATGTCGGGGGCGAAGGGGGGCTCCGGGGACCACGTGCCTTGGCCACTGTGCTTGAGGCTTGCGGGAAATTGCTCGACTGCTTTGGGCCTTAGTTTTCTGAGATGCAAACTGGAACAGAGGAGAGTTTCCAGCTCCCGGGCCGGCTTTCACTGGAGAGAGCCCACCTAGCGCTTCAGCCGGCCTGGGAGCATTGGGCAAGGGCTTTACTGAGGTCGCTGCCTCTCTTGTTACTCATATTATTTACTCTTCTTACTGTGTTTAGGACGACAGAGCAATGGAGCTGCACAGAGGAGAAGGGGACAGTTGGGGGTGGGGGTCGAGTAAAGAATAGCTTCATAAGATCGCAACTTTGGACTGAGCTGCAGGAGACAAAATGTCCCCGGAGAGGAGCATGTCTCAGTGGTCATCCAGGCCAGCCTGTCCCACGGCATCTCAGACCACACGTGTGGTCCCTGACGGTTCTCTTAGTGGCCGCCAGTGGCCTGCTCAGCAAGTTCCAACCTGCGGATGTAGTTCTGTCTACATATTTAAATTGGAACGGTTCTCTCCCATTTCATGACTGTCCTCCGCAGTCCCCATAGGCGTTTCACCTGACGTATTTATGTGCTTACATACCTGACCATTTCTTCTAGGTAAAGACGTCGCTACAAAGAGGCAGTGGCCAAACCCTTCGGAAGGAGTGAGGCCTGAACCAAATGACTCACAGTGAGTCAGGCGCCAGAAGGTGGAGAAGGGGCTGGAACGTGGGCCAGGTGAGTGACCAGGGCAAAACGCACAGAGCAAGAGTGTGCCACCTCCACGCATCCACTCACAGCTGATCACAGCTGTCCCTAACCACTGCATGGCCTTGGGCAAGTGACCCCCACCTCCTACAGCCTCCTCTTGCTTCCTTCCAGAAGGTAGGTGTCAAGGGTTAATGGTGTCAAGATGATCACGTCCAGAGCCCTGATTCCAATTACCCAGCTCTCCAGAGACCTCATAGGAGGGCTCTGTCGGGAGAAAACGCATTTCTCCATCTATAGATCCACATATGCTATCCAGAAGCTTCTGGGGTTCTTGGAATTTCTTGTAAGAAGTCCCACTATCCAAAGAATAATTCACAAGGCCACAGTTTCTTTTAATAAGCAGTTACATCATCTTTCTAAATACCACCACCCGCAGCCTTGGTGCATATGGGTTGTTTGTAGAAGCGCAGTCTCTAGAGGTCACCAGAGGAATGTGGCCCATTCAGATGAAGGGGCCCTGCCTCTCTGTTGCCTTCCTCCTGCTCATAGAACAGAACAGCAGGGCTAGTTCTGATGGCAGTTTTGTTCTCATTTTTAAATTTTATTTATTTTTCAATTACAGTTGACAAACCATGTTATATTAGGTTTGGGTGTACAACATGGTGATTAGACATTTATGTAACCTAGGCAGTGATCACCCAGCTAAGTCTCGCACCCATCTGACATAATGCATGGTTATTACAATGTTATTGACTATATTCCCTGTGCTGTACCATTTTCAGTACATACATGTGGCTGCTTTTATAGCTGGCAACTTTTCCTTCTTAACCCTTCAACTTTTCCATCCAGCCTTTCAACCCCCGCTCCCCTCTGGCAAATATAAGTTTGTTTTCTGTATCTATGAATTTGTTTCTGTTTTTTTTGTTCATTTTATTATTATTATTTATTTTTTTTTTTTTGGTTTTTTAGATTCCACATATAAGTGAAATTATATTGTATTTCTCTTTCTTTGTCTGACTTATTTCACTTAGCACAATATCCTCTAGGTCCACTTGTGCTGTTGCAAATGGCAAGATTTCATTATTTTTATGGCTAATATTTTGTTGTATATATGCATGGCTATCATCAATAAATCAACTTAGCCAATCTGGATTAAAGTCTAAATGTGTAATGATCCTATATTTTTATGGAACTTTCTATGTGGATATAATGAAATAGCAGCTACCTGTCCTATAGTAAGGATGAAAAAGGTGTTGATGTCTTTGTTGTTTCTCTCCAATTCCCAGGAGGTTTTCATTCATTCAAGTCTTTTCCCAAAATGTAGTTAATTTATCTGCTTGGGGCCTGGAAAACCTAATACCAGCAGATGAACTAAATTTTTTAATTAACAAATCTATATTGAACATTTATTTAGTTTATAAAACTGTGCTATGTACCATGGGAAATATAGAGTTGGACTTTTATTCTAAAAGAGCTTAGAGGAAATGGCAAAGCAGAGACACATGCAGAATTGAATGACCATAAAAGTCTATAGTGAGATTATGGGAAGGGTGATTTATGGTCATTTGGGATTCACGGATCAATAGTAGAATGCCTGGCATGTCTTCGAGCTCCTCGGGGCAGGCACCTCACATCACCTCTGCGTCCCCCATGCCTATAGTTTATGCCACATAGTGGGATATCGGTGAGTGTGTCTTAGGTGGATGGATGAATAAGTCAATGACTGGGTTTTATTTTTGATTATAGTGACCAGCATGAGGTTCCCGGGCTCTCTGGTCAGCCATCTGAACAAGGCAAAGTGGCGATGGCTCTCTCCACTCCACAGTGTCCCAAGCCTCAGCTGGAGGACTCCAGTGAGGAGGGCCCAATGGCCAGAACCATCTCAAGGCTCATTCATTCACATGCCTGGTGCTCCATGTGGGCTATAGGCTGTCAATAATCAGGACACTTGCCTGTGGCCTCTGTGCGGCCTGGGTTTCCTTGCAACATGTAGGTTCTAAGAAGAGTGACATCTCAAGACAGAGAGACAGACAAGGACTGTATTCCCTTTACCTACCTGGTGTCGGAGGTTGCCTGTATCATGTCTTGCCTCTTAAAAGTCAAGTCCACAGTCAAGGTTTTGGACAGTACATATGGAACTAGCCCAACATTGTAGCCATTTTTGGAAAATCCTCCATCGATGTGACACATCTGAATGGGTAAATGAATGAATGAATTCTTCTGATTTCAGACTCGCTCAAGTTTGTGCTGAGGTGGGTGATTGGAAGAGATTTTTCAGCAACGTTGGTCCAGCGAGGCCTGGGGACTGGAATTTGATCAGAATGTTGAAGATGCAGTAGAATTTGGAGAGTCAGCGGGGGAACTGCTTGTGGAGTTATGATGCAAAGGATTGATTCAGGGGAACACAGAGCAAACACATTAAACTGGAGAACTGGAAATATGAGAAAAATGTGACAGGAGACAGGACCGGAGGAACTCTCAGAGCTGAGGACCGTGGCCACGGAATGAGTTGCCACGAAACACCCACCCTGCCACTTTCCATCTACTGCCCAGAGAAGGTGGACAGACACGTGGGCCATAGTTGAGGTGAACGTGCAGTGAATCAGCAACATCCACGTGACAGAGGGTGGGAGAGAGGAGCAGTCTTAGAAGGTTGGTTCCTACGATTCTGGGGATGAGGGAAAACCTATGAAAAAGACAATTACTCAGCTGCTTTTATTTAAAATGGCACTTACATCTCTTCTTCCCTGAAGAAACAGACAAGGGGAAGCATGAATATGTCCATTCCCTTGATCACTGGAGGCCAACTGAGATGGAAAGTGCTCCCCGAGGAGAGCGAAGGAAGGTCACTGCGCTCCCCTGGCTCCGTCCCCGGAGCCTAAACAGCAGGCTGACTTGCGAGAAACTTTTTTATTTTTCCCTCCGATGCTAGTCGAATGTGCAGATCGAGGTACCAAAGTGACTGCATTAAAATGAAAGATGTCCCCCGAGTCCCTGCTCCCATCCCTACGCTCGCCCACTGCCTCCACCCTGGCAGGATGATAACTTTTTCTGGCCAACAAGGACCATCTTCCGTTATTATTTCCCTTTGTCTCTTTTCCTATTTTCTAATGGAAACGTTCCAGTATCTGCTGGCGAGAAAATTAGCCATCTGAACTCTGATTCTCCCTCTCTCTCGTTTTCTTTCTTTCCGTGTCTCTCTCTTCTCATCAGATTAGCGAGAAAACTCAGCATCGCCTCTCTTTCAAGCTCTTGGCTCTGCACAGCCTGGTTAACACATGGAAGGGGCTAAGATTAAACCTTAATTTAACTCTGTCTCTCACCCACACGTCACCAGACTCCTGGCCCAGTCTGACTTTCAATCATTTTCTAAAAAGCCTGGAGGAGAGTGGCCCCACCATGCCCGTTCCTCCAATGTGACCTTCTCTGCCTGGTGGCGAAATCCAAGATGGAATTAGGCAGGAGAGGAGAGTGAGAAGAAATGAATATTTATTGAGTTCCTGGCATATGCCGGGCACTTTAAATGCATTATCTTTCTTGATAGAACAGCCCTAAAAATAAATATGATTTTCTTGCACCGATTGCCAATGTACCGATTGTCCCTGAAGCTGGATTAGTCACTGGCGTGCCCACTGGCCAGCACGATCCCAGTGATCAGAAATTCTCACAGTGGCTCTCCCAGTAGGTGCTGCCGTCCCCATTTTCAGACAGGAAACTGACGCTCGAAGGGGTTTAAATAACTTCATCCTTCACACATCCAGCAAGTGAGCGCGTTGGGACCAGAACTCGGAGCTGCTGTAGCTCCAAACTCAAGCTCCTTCAAGCTGCGGCCACAGTTTTAAACACCCGCACCACTGCCTAAAGCCAAATCAAGTCCTCTCCATCTCTCTTGAGGCCTCTTGGAATATCTGATATTTTCCATTCAAAATCAAAATTAAAAAAAATAATTGGCGGCCAAAATGTCTTCAAACGGCACCTCGATAGAATAGAGTCAGTCATTGGTTTTTTGGTTGTTTGTTTCTGCTTTTGGAAATTTGAGAATATTAACTGTAATAGGATCTGGCAATTACAAATGGTCCCAGAGGCCCGACCAGACCTGCCTCTGGGGTAGAGATCCAGTCCTTGGGAGAAAGAACGTGGGGCCCGAATGGGAGAGTAGCCAGGTGAGAGACCAGCAAGAAGATGCATCCAGGCGGGAGTCCAGTTTGTGTTCTGTGCGACGGGGAAGGGGTGTGATCTGAAAACCTTGCATGTCCCTTCCCAATTGGATCTCAATAGGAAGGCACCCATCTCTGCGCTGGAGTCCTCACGGGCCCTCCCCATCTCCTTAGGTCTTAGTGTCGCACAGGGTTTGGCAAAAGTGAGTTTACTGATGCTACTAAGAGCTCCGTGCCCGTGTGCTGGAGCACAGCGAGTAGACTACAAGAATGCTCAGGTAATGAGGCCGGCGACGTGAGCTCTTACGAGGTGGTACTGAAGTGCACGGAGCCACCGTGACATTCTTTTGAGCTAATAAAGCTACTGCAAAAATCATCACCTATAACCTGTGTGCTTTTTTCCATACAAACAACTGTAAATCTACTTTTTCCATTTCCCTGTATACATATATATTTGAAATCATTTTAGAATCGCAAGAAATTGCAAATCTATTACATAGAGTCCTTGTGTACCTGCAACTCGCGTTCCCCCGTGATTACCAGGAAATTGGCACCGGTCCTATTGGATGTCAGCGGTTCACACGCGCGCATCTGTCGAGCATCCTTTGAAGCCATGTGACGCCCTCACAATGTGGAGCCCGGCGTGTTCTTCATCCTGCCCTCCCATCAGCACCTCCTTCCTCGCATTTCACCCTCAGCGACCTTGACCTGCGTCTGTCTTGTTTGTGTACGTGTTCCCTGGATCCCAACCAGCCTTTTCCAACATTCTTGCCCACCAACGTCCTGCACCCAAAGCTGCTTCCGCGGTCCTTGCAGCCACCCCACACCCCCGCTGCCATTTCCCATCACCTCCTTATAATTGTTTCCCCCAAGGTCACCCCCCTTTGGTAATCTGCCCATCTTGGAGGGCGGATGACTATCTTTCCCTCACAGTCATTTCTGTGCCTAAGTCCATGCCTGAGACCTGCCAGAGTCATAAATCTGCTTGTCGGAGAAACGACCAAAGCAACCTGAGATCTCAAGAGCTATTCTCTTCAGAGCTTGAAGTGTCTCTTTAAAGAGAACCTCCTTCACCTTAAAAAGCTTCCCACTGAAAGATGATTAATTTGGGAATGAAAGTATATCTAGGAAGCAGTACCAGAAGAGAAGGAAGGGTCTATATACTCAAACCGCCACCACACTTAAGGCTCCATAGGACCGTTTCATCATTTAAGAGAAAGGCAAAACCACTGTGCATATAATTGAATTTAAATGGTGAAAATCATATACCCCCTCACTGTGCATTAGAGACACTACTTTAAAATTATTTCTAATATAAACACATTCTCGCCAGCCCTTTTCCCCCTTTTGCTCTTGCTCTCAGGCACAAATTACTGTTAAGTTGGGCTGAATAATGAATGAAAACAGTCAGTGTCGTTAATGACAAAGTGTAATATTGCGCTGATGAGACCTCTTGTTTGCAAAGCATTTTTTTTTTTTTTCAAACATCCCTGCACCAGGATCACTGGCAAAATGATTTCTATTCAACAGAGTATCTAATTGAAAGATTATGAACCCATGGAAATGTAGACTAGTGGGTCTGATATCCTCAGCAAAAAGTAAGTAAAGAAAGTGACCTGCTCTTGGGGAGATAGCACTTGCTGGCCCATGGCAAGCTCTCATTCAGAAGAGCTTCCGAGTTAGAGCTCGTGCGAGCTGCACTCAGATAACCTCTTGGCTTATTAGTGTCCATCGTGGCATTGGGAAGGGTGCACTTGAGCAGAAGTTCATTTTTCCCTGTTACAGCCACTGAAGTGTGGCGTGCCCTGACATCAAGTCCCTGTCGGACTGGAACAACCTCCCTCTGTGTACAGTTCCCTGACCATGGCCATGGCCATTCCTTAATAACAGCCTTCATCTTCTGGCTCACTCTCGACTCGTCAGACACGTGTTCATGGAGATGTGAGGCTCATAGACATGAGCATCATCTTGGAGAGGACCATCCACTCCCCCAGGCCCACAGGATCTTGAGGCAGTCAGTAGGGTGCGGTGGGTCCAGGGTCTGAAGAATAGAGTCTAATGGAGGGCTGGGAAGCTCCAGCAGACCTTGACTTGACTTCCAGCTCTAGTACCTTCTAGCTTTATTTTACTTCCTAGCAAAGGAGGTGTCACTACTTCCCCCAATGTTTAGCTTTTATAGATAAAATCATTAAGACTTATAATGGTTAAATAACTCCTAATGGAGCTCCTGGAACAGTGTACTTAGAAGGTAGGTGAAGAAGGAATGCTAGAGGTAGGAGGGCCATGGGTGTGTAAGACCAAAGACTGTAAGAACTTTGGAGCATCTGCCATAATGAAAATAAAAATTCTAATTAACTAGGTCAAGCATATTAAATTGTGCAAAGAACTTGAGGTGCACCAGCTGCATTAAAAACATCACAGCTCCTCAATAAAGAAGATACCATGCATCTTCCCCATGCTTGGATGACAAAATGAAGGCTCAGAGGTTATTAAGTATCTTGTCCTAGTTCAGAGCGATGTCCGGAAACTGGCAGACCTGGGGCTTGAACTCAGGCCAGCCTGACTGGCACCCATTATTTTGGAGCACACCCATCACTTGTCAGTCTTATGGGTCGCAACATAATCAAAATTTCCAAGAAACATCTCTCTGACCTAATACATGTATACTTTCTCCCGTTATGTGGTTATTGTTGTAATAATAAATAAACTTTCTCCTTTTGCCTTCACCACTTCAAAGCTCTGGATTAAATTTATTGCTCAATCACAGTAATTTTATCAGCCCTCAAATTAAATGTGTTCTCCTAGCCTTCTAATGGATTTTAAATTCCAGGTTTCATTTTCACTGATTTAAGGATGTTTTATTACAAGCACTTCTTCTGGGTCCTTTTTTGAGGAAATCTATGCAATGAAGATGACCTTTCTAATCAATTAACCTTGTCTTGTTGTCAGGTAAGATCAGCTTGTAGATCAGGAAACAAAGGAAGTCAAAGGACATGCCCAAATACGTGAACTGGTAAATTCTGGAACCGAGACAACTCCTAACTACCCCCCTTGTCTACGTTCAGTGATTACTACATTTTATCAGGTTGCCTTTTGCATGCAGAGAGTATATATTATTTTTTAAATTAAATTTCAGAAAGATGTTCATAATCAAAAGCAGACAGATCCCTGAGTGACCACAATGAACAGAGGTCATATCCATCCTTCATGAGAAATAAAATGTAGCTGTGGTTGCCTACCGAGATTTGACACTTGCTTTTTATTCCAGAGAAAGCCGGCCTCTTCTGACTGGAACAGCCTCCCTCCCTCCGTGTACAGTTCCCTGACCGTGGCCATGGCCATTCCTTGATAACAGGCTTCATCCTCTTGCTCATTCTCGACTCGTTACAATCCATTAGCAACCCCAACCCCCTGAAAGCCTGCTGTTCTAGTCAGGGTTCTCCAGGGAGACAGAACCAATAGGCTGTGTGCATATATAGAGAAAAACATTTTGTCTGGGAAGCTCTTTATTTCACCATCTATCTTGAACAATAGCCCTGCTGGATAGAGTAGACTTGGTTTCAGATCCTTGTTTTGCATTACCTTGGATACTTCATGCCATTCCCTTCTGGCCTGTAGAGTTTCTGATGAGAAGTCAGCTGGCAGCCTTATGGGAGCGCCTTTGTAGGTAACAGATTGCTTTTCTGTAGCTGCCTTTAAGATTCTCTCTTTGTCTTGAATTTTTAGCATTTTAATTATGATGTGTCTGGGCATGGGCTTCTTTGGATTCTTCTTGCTTGGGACTCTCTGTGCCTCCTGAACTTGTGTGACTTTTTCTTTGACCAGGTTAGGGAAGTTTTCTGCCATTATTTCTTCAAACAGATTCTCTAACCCTTACTTATTTTCAACTTCCTCTGGCACTCCTGTAATGCAAATATTGTTACATTTCATGTTGTCTCACAGTTCCCTTAGACTGTCCTGTTTTTTAATTGTTTTTTTCTTTTTGGGTCTCTGATTGAGTGATTTTTTTTCTACCCTGTCTTCTAATTCACTGATCTGATCCTCAGCTTCCTCTAATCTGCTGTTTATTCTTTCCACTGTATTCTTTATTTCTGCTATGTCATTCTTAATTTCCTTCATAGTTTCCATATCTTTTTCCATCTGTTGAGCATCCTTACAATCAGTATTCTGAACTCAATATCTGAGAGATTGCTTATCTCCATTTCATTTAGCTCTTTTTCTGGACACTTTTCTTGTTCTTTCATTTGGGGCTTGTTTTTTGGTCTTCCCGTTTTGACTACCTTTTTGGGTTTGTTTCTATGTAGTAGGTAGATCTGCTAGGACTCTCAGTCTTTTTGGAGGGTCTATGGCACAGGACAACATCAGATGCAGTTTGTGACTGGCCCTGAATACCCTGTTTGGAGCTATCAACAACCCTAGTCTTGAGGTCTCCTCTGCTGGGGCTGGGTGCATTTTGACAGGACCAAAATGCACGCCAAAGTCTGCTTTTCCAAGACCTGGGTACCAAAGTATATCAGACAAAGACTCAAAACACTCTGAGGTTGGCCTCTGCCTGCAGACTGATTAACCTGATTCTCTTAATGAGCCTCAGTCTGTAGAAGCTCCACAGGGTGGGGCAACTGGTTGTTATCAGTATCTTAACAAGCCTCAGGCAGTAGAAACTCCTCAGGGCATGGCTAGAGGCATTCCAGCAGGGTGGGGCAATTACTTCCCCCCTCAGGCAAGAACTGAACATTTTCCCCCCAAGAAAGATGTCCTCCAGAATCTGGGGGAATGACTTGGCACAGGAATCCAGATGGGTGTCCTCTGATCTCACTCTCCAGAGCCTACAACCCCAGGCTCTTCCTCCACAGCTCCAGTCTGCTCTCCTCCCCCTCCACCAGAGCCCGAGGTGAATGGCTGCACATGAAACTTTGTATGTTGGCTCTGTAAGAGGGGGCCTGCATTTCCAGGCGTCTCTCCCTAGGAGACAGAAGCCCTGCTGCTTTTCACAGCCAGATATTATGTTGGTTCCTTTGTCAGTTCTGGTGCTCTGGGCTGGGAAGACCAGCCTGGGGTTTAGGACCCAGAGTCATCAGTGAGAACCCCCCACAGCTGAGATATCCCTCGGGACCTTCAGCTGCTGCCTGTGGGAGTCCGGCCAGCCCTCTCGAGCCTCTGCACTTCCTACCAGTCTCTATTAGGCCTCCAATTTTCCTCCTTGGTTATGAGGGTGCTCTCCAGTTTCTCTTCAGTTGGTTTTCAGAATGGCTTTTCTATGTTTTAGTTATAATTCCAGATTGGCCCCGGGAGAGTATTAGTGTAGCTCCCACTCAGTCCGCTGCCACTTTGGATCTCCTGGAGAAAAAAACATTTTAAGGAATTGACTCAGGTAATTTTGGAGGCCGTCAAGTTCAACATCTTCAGGGTAGACCAGCAGGCTGGAGACAGGGAAAAGTTGTATTTTGAGTCATAGTCTGTTGGCAGAAACCCCTTTCCTTCCAGGGAGGTTGGTCTAGTTTTTCCTTCTTAAGTCCTTCAACTGATTGCTTGAGTCCCACCCACATTATGGAGGGTAATATGCTCTACTCAAAGTCTACTGAGTTAATCACTAATTCTATCTAAAAAGTACCTTCACAGAAATATCTGGAATAATATTTTATCAAATATATGGGCACTGAGACCCAGGCAAATTAACACAAATTAACCATCTTACCTGGTTATATCCAGTTGTTCACTTTCTCTGCATCTGCTCCCAAGGAGCTGGTTGTGGATGGACACTGTTGCAAAATGAGGCTGAGTGGATGAATTTCATTAAGTGACTGTGCGTCTGAAATAGGCATTTAATTTAACTACACAATCCAACCTTGCCACATGAATTCACTTTCCCAGATCTAGAGCTGATCGTTTCACAGCTGCTTTTCTCAAATACCCACCCACTTCCACCACATTCTCTACTGATGACCTCACCTGCCATTTCAAAGAAGGTCAACACAATCACATACAAACTCTCCACCTTCATTCCCCAGCAACACTGGCCTGCCTGTGTCTGCATCCACAATGTCTGGTTCCCCCACATTTGATGGGAGGAGCACCCATTCCATCCCTAAGACAAACTTCTCTTGTGCACACTGTCCCATAACCTCTTGCTTTCTCAAGGACTAAAATCCTCCAGTGTTTCTTTTTTCTATTCAGCATCATCAGTTTTTTAAACTCTACCAGACCATTCTCATCGGCCTACAAATTTGCCATATGATACCCATCCAAAATGAAATCTCCCATGCGCTCACTTCCCTCCAACTACCATAGCTTTTCTCTAGGTCTTCACAGCAACACCCCCACCCCAAGAGTTTTCTATAAAGTGACTGTGGGTGTACCTCCTCCCTCATTCACCTGTCACTTCCTCAGTAAACCCATCCTAGCTAAAGACCTCATTCCCAGTACTGTACTGTCCCCTGTATGTTTCCTCTTTACACCCAGTCACTTAATGGAATTATTATGATGTATGTTTGTATCTATTAATTTACTTACTCCTGCGAATGCTAATTGTCTATCTCAGTCCCCTAGGATCTAAGCAAATTGAGGGTGGGTCCTCGGACGTTGTACACAGCCCCTGCGTGCCCACCACCATCCGACTATTCCATGGCCTAATGGCCACTCATTCCAGGCAAACTGCAACCAGCGTGCGTCCTTACCTAGAAGAGAAACGGGGCTATTACAGAAGAGCATCCAGTTTGCAGAAACGCGTTTCTGGCTCAAACAGCACTTACCCATTTCCATAGCCCAGCAGGCGCCTCGCTCCCGAGTCTAACACACCTGCAAGCTCAGGTTTGCTGCAACACTGGGGAGGGTAGCTGCTAACTAGCCTTCCCCGGGTGGGGGGGCTTCCAAGCAGCAGAGCCGCCTCCGCCGAAGGCCAGCTCCCACCCCCAGCTCTCGGGGGAAACTGCCTGTAGCTTTGAAAGAGATAACCCTTCTGGGGTGGCTCCGCGCTGTTGCTATAGCCGTTGGTTTGGCTTATGTTTTCAGGCGCCCCTGCCCTGCAAGGTTACCAAAAAAGAAAATCTCGCATCCCGCCCCAGCAACGGCAGCCTACAGCGAACACTCTACACATTTCTGTTGTTTCCTCGGGATGATTTTCCGGATGCTGGTCTGTGGGGTCCGGGGGTTTTGAAACAGGCTGCCAGGTCGCCCTCCCCCATCCTGGCTGGGAGGCACGCGCCCGGCCTTGCCTGCGGGTGGTTTTCTCTCTGGCTCTGCAGTATGAACACGGGGTCCTCTCCTCCACCGGGGGGCGGTGGGCAGAGCTGGCTGGCACTGCCCCTCCCATTGCCACAGGTGCTGAGCCCTTCCCAACACCCCGATTGCGCCGCCCGCTCAAAGTAAGTGGAAGGCAACCCCAGCCGCCCCTCACCCGACCTTGCCAGGGCTCCGACTGCCTTGCAGGACCAGCCAGGGCTCTCCTGAGGTGAGCGGGGGGAGGCCCGCTCCCCACCCCGGGGCCCCTGCTCCACACCCTCTCCTTTCTCAGGCCATGTCCTCCCCGCAGCCCCACATAACGGGCACGTTTTCAGCTTTCCCAGGTCGGGGAGCTTATCAAAGGCAGTGCGGGGCTCCCGCAGAGCTAAAGTGAACCAGGCGGCTTACTGCAGAGTCCATCAGCAAGGACTTGTGTCCCCTTCCCGGACCGCGGCCTCCACCAGGCGCTGGGAAACGAAGCTCCCGCACACCCCAGACGGGCCTCCCCCAAGCTGGGGGAGCTGGGGGAGCTGGGGGAGCTGGGGGAGCTGGGGGACTGGGGGACTGGGGGAGCTGGGGGAGCTGGGGGAGCTGGGGGACTGGGGGAGCTGGGGGAGCTAGGGGAGCTGGGGGAGCTGGGGGACTGGGGGAGCTGGGGGAGCTGGGGGACTGGGGGAGCTGGGGGAGGCAGGTGGGTTTTCTTTTCCTTCCCTCCCTGTTTTACTATTATTTTAGGAAAGATGGGCTGCAGGATGCACTGCCATGAGGATCCACGGGGCCAAGGTCGCTGTTAGCTGTGGGCTGAAGGGGTGGCGCAGCTCCATGCATCTCATTGCCCGCACCTGTCCCATCGGGTGGCTAATCTCCGCACAGGTCCCGGGGGCACGTCATTCATCATAAGGGGAACCGCGCCCACCGATGGCCCACAGTGAGCGCCAGACCCTCGGCCGGGGCTGGGTAAGGGCTGTGCAGCCGCATCCTCACAGCTCATGAAACTGTAGCAGCCAGTTTCAGATGGGGAAACTGAGGCTCAGGAAAGATGACCATCCCCGTCCAAGTCCTTGGAAGCGGAGCTCAAGGGTCACCGGTCCGAGTGGCGCACAGGGCGTGTGTGTGTGTGAGAGAGAGAGAGAAACGCAGCCTCGGGCTCCACCCCAGGCTGGGGATCTGCACTGTGACAGGATCCCTGGGTGACTTACGAGCACATGACGGTTGGCGATACCATAAGCTGGGCCACGCAGGGAGCCGGGCGGGCGCCTACCGGAAGCAGTGCCCACACCGGGGCTTCTTTCTGCCGTCAGGGCTATTCTCATGTAGCTGTCGGGGGAGAGAAGTGGCCTGGCTTCCAGGGGGAGCCCCTGCTGTGGAGCCATCCGGCCATCGTCCTGCTGGGGTGAGTGTGAGCGTGAGCGTGAGTGTGAGCGTGAGTGTGAGCGCGTGTGCTGGGCATTTCCGTCAGGGCAGGACGACAGCCACCCGTCTCACACCATCTCTGCTGAAATAAGGTACAAGAGCAAAGCTGTCCCCTGCACAGAGAACGGCGCCTGTGGCCGCTCATCAGTGACGCTAGGGGATTCTTGTTCGGTCATTAGGACACAGACGCTTTGTCTGGCCCCGTGTGCCGGTGGCAACAATCACAACTCGCGGGCGAGTACGGTGCCCATCCATTGGCTTGCCTGCTGATCCTACAGAATATCACATAAACCACGGAAAATAATCCCAAGGTGTTTGGTCACGCAGCCTCCCATCCTCACTCCCCCGCCCTCCCGTGGCTTTGACAGAAGGGACCGAGTCTGGAAATCCCTGGACCACGCGGACCTTCTGCAGCGCCTGTGCCCGGCTCCATGTGGGTTTTGTAGCACAAACTTAGAGCTTATTTGGAGAATCTTTACTGCTTACGGGAAGTCATTTCCCCTGTGATGTCACATTCACACCTATGCCCTGGGAGGTGTTCGGGACTCTCCCAGTCTTTCTGCATCTCCCAGGTCACCGTCCGCGCCCCGCTGGCTTCTGCCTGGCCACAGGCCACGGGGGCGAGGTTTACAGAGAGCGCCCCGCCCCGAGTCCGCCTTGTCTCTTGTCGCCTTGTTTTCCTTATTTTCCACTTTTAACGCATCAGCATCCGCCTGCAGAAACGCCAGACAGCAGCCTCCCTTCCTCAATAACCAACACGCCCGGCCTCAGGCCCCGCGGGCTCCGGAGCCAGGAGGCGGCGCGGAATGAAGCCCTTTAACTGAGCACTTACTAGATGCACACACAGAGGCGGTGACGGGCGCTCACACACGCAGACACACACGCATATACTGTTACTGATTCCGCACGCGACATCTGCCACGACAAAACCCACCCTCCAGCTTAGAGCAGGGAGCGTCCGTTTGCTAATGAAACGGCTAAACCCTCTAACACGTGCCCCGGGTCGATGGCAACAGCCCCAGGACATGCGGACGCCTCTCGCCAGGAGGGGGAATCGTCCTTCTGGAAGCGCCCCTCACCCGCATCTTGATTCCCTTCTCTGGTTCGGCCGGTCTCCCTCCTCTGGATGCTGGTTGTCCTGTCTCTCCCTAAGATGTCACTAAACCGGGACCCCCGAGCGTTTCTGCCCATTCTGAATACCAGTGGCCCCTTGGAGATTTTTGAGATGCTCGGATTGAAAAAACATAAATACAAGGGAGGGGTTACTTCCGAAGCATGACATTTTGAATCTGGCTTACTGTCATTGTCTTCTTGCCGGTGGGATTTTGTACTGATTACGGCCTTGCGGCCTGCTGTCGGCCCCTAGGGAACCCTGCGCACGCGGAGGACAAGCACCCGAACCAAGTCCACCGGCGAGCAGGTGGCGACAGGTGTTTCCATGGAGAACTCTTGGGATATAAAGCAACGGGTTTACCCTGTGTCGGGAGCGAGATCGGGAGGAGATTAATGCCAGGAGGCTGGGGGTAGCTGCTGGGCGTCGCCGCCCCCTTGAAGAAGGAACATTCCATTTGTGGACCAGAGTTTATAAGCATCCCGGCTGCCGCGACATTGCACACGGGGTGTCCTAGAAAATGCATGACGCCTGGGGCTCCAGAGGGAAAGGGTGGTGCTTTGTAGCATTTGCTGATCTCTGTAGTGCAAGTACGGTCACCACGGGTGATTTCAAGCCACCAAAGGGATGTTGCTGAACTCAGACTTGGTAAGTGAGGCACCCAAGTGGCTCCTGTGAGAGGGGGCGCGGGGCACATGGGCCCCAGCCCACCGCTGTCTTGGGGTCTCTTTGTTGCGCTTTCTTGGGTAGCACCTTGGGATAGTTTGAGAATCCTCCAGGAAGGAGACACCAAAACTGCCTCTGAGCCGCAGGAGACTGATTAACCTGGGACATGTTCGTGAATAATAAAGGAGAGGGAACAGGAACAGGGAGTGTTCAGGGATGCGGGTTGGACCCCTGTGAAAACAGTCGAGGGAGGGGGGCGGGGAGGGAACCGCGTCAGCTCAGCTCTGAGGAAGCCCTGCCCCGGCTGGTGGGGCCCCGGCGCCAGGCTCCCCGCGGTGGAGCTCTCTCAGCGGCAGAAATGGCCCGGTCCCCAAGAGAACCACCGGCTGCTGGCCGGGGGCAGCCAAGAGAGGGATGGCTGGAGTGTGGGCACCACGCAGGACCTGGACCCAAGGCGCGGCGACTGGAATGTCCTAACCCCAAAGGAGATCTGAGCAGCGCCTTCCCGGCTACGGTATGGAGCCCACAGGGATGGCAGGAGAGGCGGCCTGGGGCCGGTGACCCACAGAGCTCCTGTGTCGGCATCCCGGGGGTTATATAGGAAAAATACAACTTTCTGGGACTTTTGGGCCTGTGGAATCAGACTCTGGGGAAATTCCATCTTTTTTTTTTTTTTATCCTAGAGATTTTCTTTCTTAAATATATTTTTATTGATTTTAGAGAGCGAGGGCAGGAGAGGGAGAGAGAGAAACATCAGTGTGAGAAAGAAACATCGGTGGGTTGCCTCCGGTATGTGCCCCGACCAGGACTGAGCCTGCAGCCTGAGCATGTGCCCTGTCGGGGAATCAAGCTGGCGACCTTGGGGTTCTCAGTACGAGGCTCGTCCAGCTGAGCCACGGTGGCCAGGGAGTTACATTTTTAACGGGAAACGTTTTTTGGCTGATCAAGTTGAAAAAAAAGACAAGTCCTGTTTGGGGGTCAGATCTTGCCTTTTAACTTGGAAGAAAAAGTCACCTGCATTCCCCTACGTGCAATTTCTTCGTCACCAAGAGGATGTGACGATGCGACGCTCTGGGTTTTAGTTTTTATTCTAACCTCTTTTCCGTCTGAAATTCTGACAGTGCAGAGTGCGGGTGGGCTGTGCGCCTAGACGCTCCTGGCCACTGCAGGACTGGGTATCACTAAGACCAACAGTCTTGGCAATAACTCAATTGTCTAACCATAAAAGATAAACTGTTCACTTATCCGTGGTTTCTCAATACCGGACACCTCAGTGTCACACAGGAACTTAAAAAGTACCGAGGACTTTTTAAGGTGTCGCATCTCAGTGACCCTGAATCACTTGGTCTGGGGGCAGGGTACCTACACAGACACTGGAGTTTTCCAAAAGCCCCCCCACCTCATTCCAGCAGGCCGCACCCCAAACATGATAGAGTGCTACGAAATCAGAAAGCTGATCTTACTGAGCCCTTAAAATAACATACAAAATGCTCCTATTAAGCCTAAATAGCAAGAAACACCAACAACGTCAAATACATATGCATCGGTGAAAGGGCGGAAGGAAATATAATACAAGGCCGTCGTCTGTTGTTTCTGAGGGTTCAGTTTATGGATTTTTCAAGTTATTTCTATTTCTGTACTTGGAACACTTTCCTCCACGAGTGTGTACGATCCTACTGACGGTCGCAAGGAAAAGATGTACGAGGAACCATGACCACCTGTGGGCAGACGACCCCATCCGGGCCGAGCGCTCCCGGCCGCGGGGCCCTGATGCGGAGCCTCTGCGCGCCCCTCCGGCCTGAGCGGCATTTTAACGCGTCTTTGGAGGGCTTCAAGCTTAACTGCAGCGTCATCCCTTCCACGCTGCCTCAGCCTGGCTTTTATGACCCATCCACACGCAATAAAGCATCCAAACAGCTTTTCCACGTCACCTTCAATGAACCCGGAGCCGGCCGCGGTGTGGCCTCCCCCGTGCGCAGCCCAGGGCTCCGGCTTTCATCCTACCAGGCGGGGTGGGTCGGGTGATAAATACCTGTCCCCAGAGGCTGAGTGTGATAAACTGTCCCCCAAGGTCCCCTCACCCCTCATAAGCGATGAAGCCAGAGGGAGAGCATTCCAAGAGGTTATGTTCACCTCCTAATTCTACCGGATTTCCCAACCTTGAGATTCGCACCCCTCGCCCGCCTCAGCTCCCAGGTGATTAAACTCCCGGCAAGAGCACACACCCCTTTTGACACAGTGGTTGTGTAATGCTGACATTGCTGTGATTCCTGTTTGTGTGAAGGAAGCTAGTGAATTTGAGCCTGTGGGTCTGAATCGGAATTAATGCAAAAAAAAAAAAGACGTCCTTAGGCAAAGCACAGTCCCTGGTTTCTGACGCTAATGATGGGCTTGCCAGGGGTGGTGGGTAACACACCTCAGAGCATCTCCAAGCTCAGGCTCCTCATCTCCAGAATAAACACAGACACACTGATAGAAATGTTTACCTTTTGTTTTTAAGTCATTCTTGGAACTATAGATGCCACACACTGATCCAGTTCATTGGTTAATTTATTTAGTCAAGGTTTACTGGGTGCATCTCAGGCAGGGACCATCCTGGACACCAGGATAGTGCCAGCCCCAGACCCCGGGGGTGCACATTGAGCCCTGTGTCCTAGAGGGTCCTCCTGGGCCCTCCTCCAGCTCACCCATCCCCTCAAGGTGAGGACTTCCAGGGGCAAAGGGACCAACCCTTCCAGAGCCCACTTCTACCCAAGTCCCTAGAGCTCCTTGCTAACACCTCCAGCCTAGAATCATAGCTTTAAAAGTGAGCATTGTTTACTGAAGTTCGTTCAAACAATATTTTAAGCATCTACTGTGTGCTAAGTGCTTTTCTCAGAATTGGGAACATGGCTTCTTTTTCTAAATATGTTTTTAAAATTGATTTCAGAGAGGAAAGGAGAGGGAAAGAGAGAGAAATATCAGTGATGAGAGAGAGTCACCCATCGTCTGCCTCCTGCAGGGCCCCCACCTAGGATCAAGCCTGGAAGCCGGGCATGTGCCCTGGCGGGGATTTGAACCGTGATCTCTGGTTCATGGGTCGACGCTCAACCACTGAACCACAATGGTCAGGAGGGAACATGGGTTTAAACGAAGCATAGGTTCTGCTCTGAAGCAATGACTAAGGAACGCGTACAAAAGCAGCCAGGAGCAAAGCAACAGGCAAGCTCTTTCCAGAGACGTGTAGAGTTTTAAAGCCAAGGACATCAAAGCTGAAGGTCATTCCTAATCCTTTGCAGAGAGAGGAAGCGGGGGGGGGGTAGAAGGTGTGGAGTCAAGAGAGAAGGCGGCATTCGCTTGGCCATTGAAGTTTGGATTGGATTGGGTCATGCAGATGTGGATATTGGGGGGTATCAAGGGGCCCGGCACCTTGAACGGGCGAAGGCGAGGAGGAGGGAAGCTGGACTGACTGGATCCGTGTGGCCAGCGCAGGAGGCATGGACAGTGTCAGTGGGAGACAGATGGGAAAACGGTAGGCAGTGTCCCTTTGAAGAGCTGTGACCACCAGCAGGTTTATCCCACTAAAAACAAATCAGCTCATACATTGGCTTTAAAGACGGGTGAGCGGGATACAAAGGCTCATTCTGCCACTCATTCACTTTAATAACATATTGTCAGTGTCCCCCATGTGCCAATCCGGTCCTAAGTTTGGGGGGGATAGAAGTGCCAAAAGAGCTGAGCCTAATCCTTGCTCTCAGGAGCTCCCGGTCTAATAGGGAGGGGGAACCAGCACTAAACAAATGCGTGTGCAGACAATCGGCTATGGACACGGTGACGGGATAGCGGCGGTTCAATGGGGAGAGAGCACCTTGAGTGGCGTCGCCCAGAGGGATGTTCTACAAAGTGGGAACGTTCTGTCTGCAATAGGACAGCCACCAGCCACAGTGGCTGCTGAGCGCGTGGAACGTGGCCAGTGACACTGAGCACCTGTATTTGAAATTTTAGTTTAGTTTAATCAATCTGAATTTCAGTGGCCACATGGAGCTAGTGACCATTATACTTTCCTTATTTACCTGTGCACGGAATAATTTTGAAGCCTCTTGACTGGAGAAACCCTTTCAGTCTGCATGGCTTCCTTCGCCAGACGTCTGCTGTGTCCTAGCCCTGCGGCCCTGGATGCCTCAGCAAACACCCTTGCAGGATGCGGTGCGACAAGAGGGTGGGAAGGGCTGATAGCGAACTGCTATAGTGTCTGGGGAGTCGAGAGGCTGCCATCTCCAGTGTCACTTGTCCTGGCTCTAGAAGGAGACCAGGGCCACTCGCTAACAAGTTGCCACTTGTTGGGGACCCACTGGGAGGTCAGTGCTTTGCAAGCTTTGTCGCATCCGCCTCCCAAAAACACACGGAGCAAGGCTGATACCTCTGAACAGATAGGAGCATCCTGAACAGTTTATGAGACCTGCCTGAGGGTCCCCAGGTGGTGAGCTGGAACCGGACAGTCACATTCACAACCTCTGACTCCAGACCTCCCCCACATGCCTCTGAGACAGGCTCACCTCCGTTTGATACCTGGCATGTTTGTGGTAGCAAGCTACTGAATGTTGGGACTGTTTGTTATACAGCATTAATGACCTGATTGCTGACTAATACACACTTGTGTATTAGCACTATGTTGTGATCATTTTTCAGTCGAGAAAGGTTAAAAAAAATGATGTATTAAGCTTCTACTCTGTGCCAGGACTGTGTTTTTAACCTCGTATTTAGGACTGCCTTGCTTCAATTATTTTAATATGCAACTCTCTAAACTCAGCACCCTTAAAAAATTGCTTCCAGTAATTGTAGCTTTTATTGTATAATAAATAAATATTCGATATCACCCTAAACCCCTCAACTACATCTTGACGTGTCTTGGAGAGCTCCCTCAAGTCTGTCTGGTGTGTGTGTCTCTGCTGTTTATGATTAATTATTCTGGCTTTAGAAGTCACCAAAGGCTCTGCTTACAGTCTTTCTAACTACTCGGTATCCATTGTGGCATTGTTTCATCCCAGCACATACTTGGAACAAAAGGAAAAAATAAAACATAGAATCTAAACTTCCTTATGTGGGAGATAGGCAACTTCTGTTGCTTCTCTTTCCGGGGAAGGGGGAAGGCAAGGAGGGGGGTCTTTTCTTCTTATGAATAGAAAGGCAGGACTGATATAGGAAAGGTACTTCAAGAGCTGAACTCCTCCACTGAGCACCAGTGCAGAGATATTCCGTATATCTTTAAATGTTTTATATACCCCAGTCATATATAATTTATTATGTTGTGAAGCTGAGTCTTTCTTTGAAAGAAAATTTTACTGTCAGAGCCTGGGGTGCTCTAGTTTGATGATTTAAAACTCCCAATGCACTTGTAGAAAATAGCAGGTTTTTATGGCAGTGTGTTTGTCCAAGGGGTCAGCTTTCAGCAAGTAGGAAATTTCCTCAGTAAAATTATTGCAAAGAGAAAAATATATCTCCCAGCCTAATTCTTCCTGCAGAAAATGCAGGCACTGGGTGTCCATCATTCAAGAGGGCACTGGGCAGTGGGGCTGCCCACTTTTCCTTGCGATTTTGGACAGGGGGCTGCAAAGATGTGGCTTGAATCTTGTCTTTGCCCTCAACTGGTGGAGCCTCATAGTTTTCACAATAACAGGAAGTTATGAATATCCACTCTCAGGAAATTATTTGTGAAGATTAAATGAGATGATAGTTTGTAAAATGCCTGTTCCAAGATTATTATTATGGCACAGCATTCTGCAGACCCCATTCTGAAGTGAAATCAACCCAGAGATAGGATGCGACAATGAATGATATAAAGAGAGGGTTCAGTCAGCTCGTAGGCAATGATTTAGGAAAATCTAGCCAACACTGCAAAGATTCAGCAACCGGTGTCATGGGCAACAAAGGAACAAGTAAGGAAATGTTAGTTACAAAGGTTTGATAAAAACAGCAGTGTGCATTGAGAAAGCACCCTATGTGTTTTACCCTCAACACTTTCTCTCTCTGTGCACCATGGGGACCTGTAGACTAGGAAAGATAATAGGATTTCACCTATCCATTCATCCATCTACCCATCCATCTATCCATCCATAAGGCCATCCATCCATCCATCCACCCACTTATTCATCCATTCATCCATGTGTCCATTCAGTCATTTGTTTCTTTATCAATTTATTTCATCTTTCCATCCATCTGTCTACTCTATAAGCAGGAAATTTGAAATAGATGCTAAGCCAACTTCTGAAATCACCAAGATGTAAACCCAAGTCCGTGGCCTGTGTGTATTTAGAAATAAGTTGAGAGGCACATCAGGTAAAGCCATCCTCTTTTCAAGGCTAACAATGCTCAATGTTACAGGAGAAGGGGCATGACATGCTAAGTAAGCGCTGAGTAGATAAACTCTTTCCAATCTAGGGAAATCCAGGAGACCTCCCAGGTACCTGAGCTGAGGACAATTTGATCATCGAGTGGGTGACATGAGGATGGCTCTTTCTGGGAATAGTGTATTAACCATCTTGAACTGCTGTAACAAAGCACCACAGTCTGGGTGGCTTACATAATAGACATTTATTTTCTCACAGTTCCAGAGGCTGGAAGTCCAAGTTCAAGGTGTCAGTAGGTTGGTTGCCAGTGAGGGCTCTTTTCCTGGTTTGCAAACAGCCACCTTCTGGCTCTGTCCTCATTGGCCTTTCCTAGATGCTCATGCAGAGAGGGGACTCCAGTAACTTTTCCTCTCATAAGGACACCAGTCCTATTGTTTCAGGGCTCCATCCTTATGACTTCATTTCACCTTAATTGTTTCTTTAAGTTTTATCTCCAAACATGTCATATTGGAAGTCTGAGCTTGGACCTGTGAATTTTAGAGAGAATTTAGCCCATTACAAGTGATGATTGGCCTCCTAAACCTGACCCTCAGGAGATGTGTGGGCAGGAGGGAGAGGAAAGCTGGAGAGGTAAACAAGGGTGCGCTAAACTCAGGGTGGGCCCTGTTCCTGTGTAGGACTGAAGAGCGCCCGAGTGCAAGACCTCCGGCAGACAGAAATCGAAGGGAGAGGACTTGAGCCATGTTGGTATCTGCACTCAACTTAGACACCACCGCCACCTCCTCAGAAAGCACAGCTGGGGCGCAAAGCCACGCTTGCTAAGGTTTCCAAGTTCTGCTTCCTGCTGCTTTCTGCCTGAGCTGAAGGCTTCCTTCCAACTTCAGAAACCTGCAGCCTTGATTGGGGAGCGACTCCCTCAAACTCTAGGTGCATGCTGATGGGTTTTAATTTAGGATTTCATTCCCTTTGAGATGATCCTAAGTGGGAGCTGTCTCCAGAGGATGTGAAGTTCATCTGGGAGATCCGCAGGAAGAGATGAAAACCATTTGCCTGATTCCTGTGAAATTTGCAAGCGTGGGGGAAGGAGCCCTCTAGTCCAAAGGCAAGTCTCCTCCTCTGGGCTCTGCGATCAGTGCCCCCGGCCCCCCGAGGAAGCATGTCAGATGCCCTTCCACCCTCAGAGCCACCCCCGACCCCCCACTCTTACTCTCCGCTGAACTTATTAAGTTGGTACCGAGTCGACGCGCCCCTTCTTGATAGTACACAGATTCTCCGAGTGCTGCAGAATCCTGCATCTGTCCTCTCACCTGTCACTGCAGCCGCCTTTTAGTGATGTTAAAAGAAATCTTTACTGTCACTCATATCACCCATTCACTTTGTTCCCCGGCAGTGACACCCTTGTTGTGTTTCTCCTGGAGCCGCTGCCGACTCCTGTGAGTTAGCGTCCCCCAGATTTACACGCGCTCATTAGCCTGAATAAATTGAAGAGCTGCTGCTCCCGAGTTTTAAAAATGTAAGCAGGCTTCTCCTTGGACATAATTGAGGCATCTTTAGAACAGTAAATTGCGAGCTGACTCCCAGCAAGGCTTTCTATGAGTTTGGAGTCAGGGCTCTTTGGGGCATCATCTGAGCTATAAATACCCGGGGAGGGAGAGGGAGGAAATAATAATCCCCCCCCCCCGCAGTCAACACTGCCTTCTGTTTACTCTGCCCCTTCCCTCTTCTCTCTAACACACGACACACACGCACACGAGATTCCACAAAGGGCTCCTCGAATGGAGGCCGGGGCGCATGCACCGCCCCTTGACTAGACAGGAGCAGGGTGGTGCCCCACTTTCTCAATCCGTCCCCCTAGGGCCAAATGCCTGAGACCCCGGGGAAATGCGTGTGAAAATCCGACTTCCTGGGCCTCTGCTCAGACCTCAGGCCTCTGAAACCCCGCAGCCAGGGCCCGGGAAGGCCTGGCTATTACAGGAGCCCCATCAGATTCTGATGCTGAGTAAATTTGAAACTCCCTCTTGCAAAGCACAAAACGCAGACCTTGGAGGCATTTGGGCTGAGCTGATAATCCAAACTCCGCTATGTTCTCAGATGACCGTGCTGGCAAATTGCCTGCCCCTCTCACAACAACTCTCAGTGTAAAGTGCTTTACACTCAGTGAGGAGAAATGTCCAGGGCACATCCTTGCAGGTGGCCGCCCGGTACCAGGGACAGCTGCTGCTGTAGTAACTCAGGCAGGGCGGTTCTGTGGGTCCGAGTTCATCAGGGCTTAGCTACTGAAGTCCCCTGTGTGGTGGCCTCCGTGACAACAATGCTTGCCAGCAAGAGGCCTTCATTTAAGGACTATCATTTCAGTACCTCCTCGGTGACAGCCACAGCATAGGTGCCAGGACTGTGGCCCTGAGTGCCCTCCTATACATGCGTCAGAGAACACACTAAGTAAGCCAGGCGAGGACAGCGCCTTGGAGAAAAATGAGGACGGGGAGGCAGTGCCAGGCGGGGGATGGGGCTTCACCGGGAGGGGGCACTTGCGCAAAGACCACAAGGAGGAAAGGGCACAAGCCAAAACTATCACAACACATGCGACGGCGGGGAAGGCGGGTGGGCCCGAGGGGTGGGCCAGGGAGCGTGTGCCCATCTGCCCAAGTCCCCAGTGATGTCCCCGGATAAGCTCAGTGGGCAGGGCGGTGCAGGATCTGTGTCTAGAGCTGCAGCGGGAGGTGGAGGCCTGGACGGCGCTGCACAGGAGTGGCCCGTTTCTCAGGGGAAGGCTGAGCCGGCAGCGGAAAGCCCTGGATGCTGCGAAGCCCTCCGGGTGTTTGGAGGCTCCGAGGAGAGAGAAGGTCCGCCTGAGAGAGAGGGCGAAGGGGATAATGAAATGCCATCAGGTAGACGTTTGCAGCGTAACAACAGCAACATCGGTTATCAAACGCCCGCTGCGCCACGAGAGCAACCAGGCGGTTCAGAGGCCGGTCCCTCAGGGAGCCGGGCTCCCCGCGGGAAGCAGCAAGCGGGGCACGCGGAGAGGAGCCCGCGCTTGCCAGCTAGGAAGGGAGGCGCCGGCCCCGGTCTCCACCGGCCCCCTCTAGAAGCACCCCGGCCCCCAGGAGGCCGCCTGTGCCCTGAGCCCCGCCGGTGCGCGCAGCGAGTGCCCCGTCCCCAGCACCAGAGGACAGCAGGACGCCGGCGCTCGGCTGCCGAGGAAAGGCCCGCGGGGCGCAGGAGACTCGCCCAGAGCAGCCCAGGCGCGTCTGTGTACCTGAGGCCCCCGCAGGCCCGCGCCCCTTCCCATGCACATCCGCGCACCCACGCGGGCGTCCCTGAAGGGCAGGGCCTGGCGACGAAGGCCACCGGCACGTCACACTTAGCGCCTGGGCCTGGGCCACTGGGAGGCCTTGAGAGAGCTGTTGGGCTCCCTGCGCCTCAGTTTCTTTATCTGCAAAACAGTGATAACAATAGCGCCAGCTGCACAAGGCTGCTCCCGGGGTTAAGTGAGACGGTCTGCGTGCTGGGCGCAGCACCGGCCCGCCTGCTGTCAAGTCACCAGCTCTAGGCCGTCCCCCGGCTCACTGGCAGCCGATTTAATTTGTTCACTTAAGCATCCCGATGATTCTGACGATTCGCCAAGGCCAGCAAGTCTCAGACTTGTTCCTCTCACTTCCCCGTATAAAACTTTTCAGTTATTTTAGGTTCCCAGCACCCTCTCTCCCATCCCCAACACAGAGTCACAATGCACACACACACGTTACACTCACACATGCACACAGACACATGCACACACACATTACACTCACACATGCACACACACACACATTACACTCACACATGCACACACACGTTACACTCACGCATGCACACAGACACATGCACACACACATTACACTCACACATGCACACACACATACATACATTACACTCACACATGCACACAGACACATTATACACACATTACACTCACAGATGCACACACATACACACATTACACTTACACATGCACACACACACAAATTAGACTCAGACATGCACATACACACTTTATACTCACATGCACGCACACACACATTACACACACATTACACTCACTCCCATTCCTGCTCTGTTCTACCCCAGGGACAAACTGGGACATACTTTTCCCTCCACTCCATGTCCCACCTGCTCGTCCCCGCGGCAAGAGCGCTCTTATAGCTGCCTGGTATGGAGGGCCCGTGGCACCTCCTCCAGGTAGGCTTCCCTCACCACCCAGGCTAGTTAAGAGCCTTCACACTTCTCCACTAACTCCTGTTTCTCTAGCAGGGACTCTAGCTCTTCCTGAGCCTTGGTGAATTTCCACGTCACTCCTGCGTCTTTCCTCCTGGACTCTGAATGACTGGAGACGCTATTTGGTTAAAACTTGCTTCGCAAGGTTTAGGGCAGCCCCTTGAATAGCCAGCACTTGGCAATTGCTTATTGGATGAACCCATCGATTTGCAAGTTGAACGTAATTCAGGACAGGCTTGAACCGTAAAAGACCTAATAAAGCCCTCTCATCACAAAGAATTTTAGAATTGAGAAGGCCCTGGGTTACAGCTATGACACCACCGTCACCACCATCATCTTCATCTTCAGCATCTTGCTGTCACCAGACCCACTGTCATTCCCCATCGCCGACACCATCATTCCTGAAGTCGCCCGTCCCTCTGGCAGAAGTCACAGATCTTGTCTTGAAGAGCACATCCCGCAGACATGTCAGAATTCAATTTAATGAAAAGTGTAGACCTGGTAAATAGGTATTTATATATGCAATTTATATAAAAAAATTAAAAAGCTTGAAAATATGTTTTTAATGTTTAGAAAATATTCCTCTTTGCAAACTCTTTTGTTAAAATGTCTTCTTTTTAATTTAAAGAGCCCAGACCTATTTAAAATTACATAGATTAGGTAAAGCCCTATGAATCTTTGGGGTGTATTAGTGTCTTGTGGCTGTTAGTAACAAATTACTACAAATTGGGAGCCTTCAAACAACAGAAATTAATTTTGTCACAGTTCTGGATGCCGGAAATCTGAAATCAAGGCTGTAGCAGGGCAGCGATCACTTTGAAGGCTCCAGGACAGAACCCTCATCTCTTCCAGCATTTGGGGGCTCCAGGTTCTCCTTGGCTTGTGGCCACATCTCTCCTGCCTCCTGGTCCAGTGCTCTCCTCCTCTTCTGTCTTAAAGCTCCCTTTGCCTCTCTCCTCAGGACATCCCCGACGGCATTTAGGGCCCGCCTGGAGAGTCCAGGATAAACTCCTTCTCTCGAGATCCCAACTTGATCACACCTCGTGCCATACGAGGTGATAGTCATGGGCCTGGGTGTCATCAGGTCACGGCAGCCTGCAACATGGGGTAAGCAAACACTTGGGGCCAAGAGATGACAAGGCTCAAGTCAGACTAGCACTTACTAGCTATGTGGCCACAGCCATGCTCCTCCGGTTTCCTGAGCCTCAGTTTTCTTTTCTGTTAAATGGGGTTGCTGACTTCTACTGCATGTTTTCCCAAGGCGATTCAATGAGATGGTGAGTTTAAGAGCTACTTTTCAGCCTAAACCTGGAGATTTTAACATGTGAACTCACATCCAGGCTGTCCCTTTTGTCCTAGCTGTCGATTTCAGACACAGCTCCCTCTCTGCGTGGCTCCCACGCGGTGACCTCCTCTGATGCTCATCCACACAAACCTTGGTCCTGTATCTGCTCTTCCACACAAACCTTGGTCCTCTATCTGCTCCTCGGGGGTTGGGGAGGGCGAGAGGGTTGGCTCCGGGCGACAGGACCCAGCCGCACATATAAAGCAGTTTCCCAGAAGGTGCTCTGTGCTGCTAACTTGGGTTACACTGAAATGGAAAGCCGTGCAGAAGGCAGGGCCGGCAGGAGAGTGCTTCAGAAATGCTCCCGCTCTCGGGTAATGGCACAGAGCCGCCGCCCCCTGGCAATGCCGGTGCTGCGTCCGGGGATGCCCAGCACTTCACAGCGGGTGAAGGTCTTCACGCCTCTGGAGTAGATCGCCTGGGTTCTAATCCCAACTCCGAGCTTGCCTGTGACCTTGGTCACATCCTCTGTCCTCTCAGGTCTCTGTTCCTCATTTGTAATGTGGAACTAATAACAGTACCTGCCTTGCAGGGACACAGGGGTTGCATGAGACAAGGTGCGTCAAATGCTTAGCATCAGCTTTCACGTCCAGCACCCAGCTAGTCTTCCATCAGTTCATCTGTTCATCCATCCATCCATCCATCCATCCATCCATCCATCCATCCATCCGCCCGATACATATTGTTGAACTAGGCGATTTTTGAAAGGTTGCAGGCAATTTAGAAAGCAAACAAATAAAAACCAGATCATTGTCCAAAAATTACAAGTGCAAAGATTAAACATAAATAAACGTAGATACAGGATCATGTGCAATTGAGCCTTGAGGCCTTGAAAAATCAGCCCAGGAGGAGGTGAGGCAGGACCCTGGGTGACCTTGCTCAGGGATAAAGGAGGCGAGGCATTTGCTGCTCTATCCTGTTTGTGTTAAATATGAAGAGAGTCGCTCAGGACTCTTGGAGGCGACTGCGCCTTTCTGGACTTCGTGTAGCAATTGTGGGACGGAAGGGCTGTTCTGGATCGCCCATGCGTGCTGGGCTCACCCCCCCCAGCCACCGCTCTGCAGCGGATGCCAGGTCAGCCCTGTCTGGAGACTGCCCTCCACATCCATCTCTGGGGTGTTTGGTCCTTACAGGATGTGGTCAATAGAAAAATGAATCCCCCAAATGTCTACACCCTTCTCCTCATGACCTATGGGTGTATGTTACACTATGTGGGACTTTGCAGAAAGAATGAAATTAAGGATCTTGAGGTGGGGAGATTTTCCTACACTATCCTGATGAGTCCAAAGCAATCACATGACTGACTTCTTTTATGAGGGAGGCCAGGAAGGTTAGAATAGGAGGAGAGAGGGATTGGAAGACCTTATGGTGCTGGCTTTGAAGGTGGAGGAAACGGCCACGAGTTAAGAAATGTGCGAGCTGGAAGGGACAAGGGAACAGTCTTCGTTGGAGCCTTCAGACTGAATGTAGCCCTGTCAACATTCTGATTTTCGCTCAGTAAGACACATGTTGGACAATTGACTTCCGTAATTTTAAGATAAATATGTGTTGTTTTAAGGGACTATATTTGGGGTAATTTGTTCATTTCTCTGGAGAATCCTGCCTGATATACCCTTACTATAGCCTTGGCAAGGTTGGCAAACCACAGAGACTCAAGCTTCAGTTTTCTCATCTCTGCAATGTGCACAACCCAACAAACTCAGGAAGAATTGTCTTGAGCAGAGAAAAGCTCAGAGAAACACCTTTTGTACAGTGTCTAATGTCAATCGGATTGCATTCACCATAATGAATATTTTGCTGTGATTGCCTGGTGTGCTCAGGAGAGGATTCACCCTCTAAAAATAAAGCCAAAACATGACATGATGTGGACAACTGACCTGTTAGAATCTTGGATATGCTCTGAAAACAAAATCTAAGTCACTTAAGCCTTTTCTATGAGGTAATCACGTTTCTACAATACGTGATTTTTATTTCATTAATTATATATTCATTTTTAAATGGTTGCAATACAAAATCACAACATGAATATACAATAAAATATGCATACAACTAGAAAGTTATGACTAGAGGGGGAGATGTGAATATCAATGACAAGCATAATTGAACAGGTTGACCTTCCAATTTGTTCCAGAGCTTTCTGGTGTCCTAGGTGAAGTGGAGGCATGATCAGTCATACAATGTTAACTGTTCACAAAGAGAGGTCAGGCCCATCTCTTGGGGGAAAGTTAATATGTTGTCTAGCTTTGAATTCTAAAAATAATTTTTCATAAAAGATTTTATATAACTTCATATTTTTCAGAGAGATCTCATGGTATAGTATTAAATATGCAGAATACTTTGGTAGCCTTCTTTCAATCCCAGCTACACTACCAACTAGGTTTATCACAAGTAAATAGAATTCACTTTTACTCTCCAAAGCACAGCTTCTTGACCATGTTGAGAAGACTAGAGACATCACTTATAAATGATCAGCATGGTCTCCAGTGCCTTGTCAATTTTCAGTATATAGTTGTTATTAGTGCCTTTTTTTTTTATCATCATTATTTGGAAGACTAGGAACACCAAACGACTGAGTAGACTACATACCCAAACATAATTCCAGTGAATGGGCTTCTGGTAGAATGGCAGGCAAGGTGCTCAGAAGACTATCTTGGCTGAAATACAACCAGATGTTGGGTTAATTAGAAACTAATAACACAGACATAAATAAACATAATTTTAAAGCTGTTTGGGGCTTGACAGAATATAAGGAAGTACCTTTGAACTAAAAACAAACAAATATACAAAAGAGATGATTGAGCTGAAACTAGAACATGGATCTTGAGCAATAAGCAAGTCTGTGTTAAATAAATTAAGTCTAGATTCTGGTGCAGTGGGAGAGCTCACTCTGAGACCTATACTTTAGATCCAGAACCTTACAATAAGCCAAAATAGTACTACCTCTGTAGAGTACTCTGGCACGTAGCAAAAGCAAATGAAAATCCTCTCTGGAGATCCTATGTCAAATGAAGGTCTTATGACCACACAGACACACAGAAATATAAACATGATGTAAATAAATATGTGAAGTATTTAAAGAAATAAAACAAAATTAGAACATACCAAAATTCACTAAAACATGTCCACTCAGATTTGAAATATAATTATACTGTCTTTTTATAAAATCTATAGAATTTCAAAACTTAACAAATGGGTTAAACATTGAGTGGACTGAACACTGGGGATCACAAAGTTAAATCAGAAGAAAGATCCATAATGTTTAAAAGAGAGGCAAGGAAATAAAAAATATGAAGAACAGTTATAGAATATAGAAATATAGAATATAAAAAACAAAGTGCAGCAGATGTCAAGCAACATTAAACAAAACAAAAGAACTTCACATGTAGAATATTGTAAAACTGCAGAACTTCAAACAAGGTTCTAAAAGCCACAAAAGAGAAGAGATTAACCATCTGACAACAGACTTCTAAATACAAATAATGGAAGCAAGAAGACAGTGGAGTGTCATCTTTCAAATTCTGAGAGAATATAACGTTCAACCAAGAACTGTGTGTCCAGAAAAGTTATCATTAAAAATCAATGTAAAATACATATATTTTCTGATTACTCAAAACTTAAAAAATTTCCTGCAGCATACTGCTCTAAAGGGATTTTAAAAATATATTCTTCAAACAGATAAATATTTTTGAAGGAAAAATATGGGATTCTTATATTTCTTTTTTTTGGAGAGAAGGCTTAAAATGCTTATTAGCTTTAAACCTCATTAAGTACACATGAAAAAATTTTAAGTATAATTATTGAAAATAAAGAAGTTGGAATATGTATAGATTCCAAGCTAGTAAATTAAGATGCTAGAAAGAAGGCCAATGATATAAATAATTACAAAATATATAAATAAACTAAATTCAGTAAGTAAATAGTTGTTGATTATAAGACTAGGTAAAAAAAAAATCAAGTATATGTTGTTTCCAAAATTTGCTTAGCACAGGACAACAAAGAAAGGTGGAACATAAAAGGTAGCAAAAGGTATAGTAGATAAATACTAACCATGTTGAAATTAGATGAGTAAAATTTAAGACGAGTACATTATGTGTAGAGACAGTCTCTATAATAACAATAGTTGTCAATGCCCCAAGAAGATATAACTATTCTCAACTTGATTTCAATATTTATTATATTTTCAGGATCTATAAAGCAAACAGTACCAGAATTAGAGGGAAAAGCTGGCAAGACCACTTTGCAGTGAGATGTTTTAAAATTATTTTGGCAAATTCTGTCACACAATCGCTTAGCAAGTATTTATTGAACAGCCATATCCTAAATCTTATGATTATTTTTTAGTAGCGTTTTTTTGAAGCTGATCACATGAAATTAAAACCTTGTCAAAGCAGGAAGCTCTGGGAAGGACTAGGATGTGTGGGCCAGCAATGCAGGCTTCCAAGGCTAGGGCAATTATATTGTTTCAAAGGTATTTCACATTCCTTAAAGGAGTTTCCATAAATCTTGGTCAGGCTTTTGGCAAGATCAAGATCAGAGAAGCAAGACAGCCTGATGGACGTTCTCTGAGCATCCAGAAAGTGTCTAGATTCTGAATTAAGGAAAGAATGCTCATTTATGAAAGTCCGTTGAGCAGCAATGAGACTGTCTTTTGCTGGCATACTTGAGGATCCTATATGGATGGAACTCTTGTGGATGGAAGGCCCTCATGCCCGCCATAGACGGGGTGTGGGTCTCAGCAACACAGTGTCCCTCTTTAAGTGATAGACTCTGCCTCATCACCAACACAATCATCATTTTTAAACTAGGTTAAAAGACTCTGTGGATGGATGAAATGGCTTTTAAAAGATGATTTGACTTTGAGACCAATGGCCTGAGTTACGGTTCTGATTCTACTCTTTGGAAAACATCTTGATTTAAGCAAGTCAATAAACCATGAGCTACGATTCTTACCTATGCCGCAGTTTCATACCTGTGACACGCATCAAATGAGGCAGTGGACGCAAAATCACTCTGGAAACTCCAAAAGCAGGATAGGCATGGAAAGATTCACCATTCTTGTAATCAAGGGAGTTATACACAGAAGTGATTCTGACTCATTTGTGAAATACAGGGTGGGGCAAAAGTAGATTTATGGTTGTGAGTATGTGAGACACAGAGTTCATTTTTGTATTATTATTTATTAATTATTGTATTATTTGCCATACAAACAACTGTAAGCCTACTTTTGCCACACCCTGTCTGCTCTGAGGAAGAAATGGAAAATAAGAGAACCAGATACAAAAATTTTATCTGCTTGAAGGCTTGCTTTGACTATAATCAGAATAGCTCAGGTTTGACTTAGGAGAAAGCGAGAAGACAGTTATTGGAGGTGTCTGGGCAGGTGGAGCAAGATCTCGAAATCTCTGGGGTATCAACAATGAATTAAAGTGGATATTTATTATCTTGTCAACTAAAAACAAGTCTATTCTTCTGATAAATGCTCTTTCAAACCACCGTGCTCTATTGAAGTTCTCCAAATAGTGTGTTCTGATACAAAGTGGTCATGTGACTGACGTAAGCCAATCACAGTTCTTCCCTGGAACATTTTTCTCTAACTTAATCTGATAAAGAGAATCAGCATCTCTCTCTTATAACAATAAAATGATGATGTGATTCCCAAGCACTCAAGGGCCTTGTGAATCCACTGCCTTCCTGTCACCTCATTCTGTAAGGATGGAGGTGACATGCTGGCCCAGCCTTATGCTACTCCACCCCTAACCCCAGCTCTGACTTTATGCCATGCGCTTTCCCAGACGTCTCACGTCTCTGCATCTGTTCTTCATAGCAGGTGCCTGACGCAGACACTACTCCTGTAACTCAGAGGGGGGGAGTTGGGGTGAAGAGACCTAGGTGATCCTGCTAAAAACTAGAAATGCCCCTCTTCCAACACCCCCGATTGCCTGCTGTTTGCATCTGGTTTTGCCCGTATCTTAGGCCACCGATAGGTTGTAGCTCTAGTTGGCACCCTGTTTGGGAAAGGATTCTAATTCCAGTGATTTCCCCTTCACCCCAGGGACTGGGAGCATGGTGTCACTTCACCTGAACAGTCATCAGCAGGGAAAACACAGCGCAGGGAGGGCTCTGACGCCGTTCCCCTCCTGACAATGACAGTGCTTTGAAAGCGTGTGTTTGGCCCTGGCAGCCAGGTATTGAGGGAACAGGCTGTCCGTGTTCCACGGGATTAGTGCGGATCAAGAAATGGGTTTAATTTGCAAGACGAGGCTGTGAGAAGCAGAGACATGAAAGCTCAAAATACAACCAAAAAATCCAAACAACAAAAGACCACTCACTAACACACTGGAATAAAGTACCTTTTAAAGCCTGTGTCTCAGGGTGGCTTTGGAGCCCAAATTGTTCCTTGTGTCTCCGCCGTAAAGAGATCCTGCTCCTGATATGTCCCTTCTCACCGTGGCCCTAGGACATCCGAACGCGATCCGATGTGGACACTTCTCCACAGCGGCACTTTCACGGCTAGGAATTTTCAGTTTGACTAACACATCGATAAGACATACATTCTACTTAAAAGAAGCACGCCTGTGGGACGTGGGGGGTGGGTTCCAAAAATGAGGCCGCGCTGGAAATATTACCTGCGGATACAGTAGTAAAACACTCGGCCAAAGCAGCGATAAAGCGGACCTCCGATGGGCCCCTGGAGGAGCTGGAAAGAGCAGCTCCACTCGCGGGGTGTTCAGAGGGAAATAAATCAGCCCCGCGCGGCCGAGGGGAGCGCGACCCTCCCCGGCACATCTTTATTTCAGACGCAAGGGTAGGACGCCGGGCCGGCGGGGTGCGGAGGGGAATACAGGTCGCGTCTGAGGCGGAAACGCGAAGCCGGCGGTGCTTTCAATGTTTCTGGCTGGGAAAAGGGCATCTCTGGCGAGGGCCGGGCTGCGTTCAGGTCGCTTGGCACCGACAGCTCTGCCCACCTTGGACGTCCCGCCGGCAGGGAGCCGGCCCCTCCGACAGCGATGGGGCCCAGCTCCCCCACGCTGCTCCCTCGGCCTCTGAGTCCCACAGGACGGCAGCGGGGGCCGCTGCAGACAGGGCCCCACGCGCCCTCTGCGGCTGGAGAGAAGGCTCGTGTTGCTATTTACAGGGAGAGCGAGAATATTTTAAAGTTAACAGGACACCTCCAAATCCCTGGGGGAATAAATAGGAACAGGCTATGAATAGAGGGACTACCGGGTTTGCTGTGGTCCTCCATCCAAAAGCAGGACACGTCAAAGGAAGGTGCATTTAATTCATTTCAAAATACTAATAGGTGCCCTGCCGATGTGGCTCAGTGGCTGAGCATCGACCCATGAACCAGGAGGTCACTGGTTCGATTCCCGGTCAGGGCACCTGCCCTGGTCGCGGGCTCCATCCCCAGCCGATCGATGCTTCTCTTGCATCATTGTTTCTATCTATCCCTCTCCCTTTCTCTCTCTAAAAATCAATGAAAACGTATTTTTAAAATGCCCCGATTACAAAGTTCATAGTAATAGTAGTTGTTAATTAAATTGCCGGAGGCTATTTTCTAGTTAAGTAGACTGTGCCCTTCCCCTGCCCGGAGCCCTCGCAGTGCTTGGAGCCTCGCCGGTGACATCTGGCCCTGCGTCGGGCGTCGGGAAGTGGTCTGTAAAGGGGTCTGAGGGGGAAGGAACCGATGTTATTATTATTACCACTCATAATGGATGACTGTGCTGTTGGTTTTCATGGCTGCCTCCGGTAGAGCTAGGTTTCCTGAGTCTTTCAACCTCTCTGGAGCTTAATCTCAGGAAAATGCAAAGAAGGAAATTATTTCTATGTGGAATCTGATGAACAAAATAAACTAACAAACAAAATAGAAACAGGCTCATAGAGAGAGAACAGACTGACAGCTGTCAGAGGGGACAGGAGTTTGCTGGGCTGGGTGAAAAAGGTTAAAGGGTTAAGCCAAAAAAAATACCCCAAAACTTGCAGACACAGAAAGCAGTGTGGAGATAGCCAGAGGAAAAGGGCTGGGGGGGAAGGGGGTAAAGCGGGGATCAATGGTGACAGAATGGGGCTTGACTTGGAGAATACACAAACAGTATACAGATGATGAATTGTAGAATTGTACACCTGACACCTATATAATTTTATCAACCAATGCCACCCCAATACATTCAATAAAAATATAAAAAAATTTTAAATTCAAATAAAAAGGGAGTACAAAACACGCGTGGGCCGCTAGGAGGTTGACGCCTTATATAACAAAGGAGGTACCTAAAATAAAGCCGAGCCCTGTTTAGCTTCCTTTCAATACTGTGCCTGTGGACTTGATAAGTCCTTGAACCAGAGTAGAAAAAAGTCCTCGTTTTGTTAGGCCTCGATTCAGGAATCTTAGTTGTCTGAACATTTCACGAAGCAAACCATCCCACCCCTCCTCCCGGGACTTGGGGGCCTGTCGCTCCTGGCCATGAACAGCGGCCCGGGGACAAATCCACGCCACCCGAAGCAGGAGCCGTCAGGGTGCCGGGGCTCAGCGAGCTGTGCAAAGTGAAGAACCCGCTCCCCGCCATGCGCCCCCACCCGGGTGTGGCTCAGCACGTCCCTGGCAGCACTGACTGTTCTGCCCGACGTTTCAGCAGGAAGCCAAGGTGTGTGGCAGCCGTCCAGGCCGTGGGGGACCCAGGTGTTCCCCTCCTGGAAAGTGTCCAAGCGCCCCCAGGGCTCAGAAGAGGCGAACATCCAGGTGTAACTGCAACGCCCACCTCTTGTCGCCGCCTCCCCGTCGGAGCCCTCCTGCCTGCACCTGGCCGTCCCGGGCGAGCGCCGGTCACACATCCCGGTCCTGCCGTGCGCGGAGGCCACGGCCGCCAGGGGAGGCTGCAAGTGTTTGTTCATCCACTCAGGATGCTGGGGAAACTGGGCCAAGAACGTCCTCCTGTGTATGCCCCGGAGGACCTCTCAATGCAGCCCTCTGAAATCAAGCTTCATCTTTTTCGTCTCACATGCCAGAAGCTTCTTCCGTTTCATACGGAGGGAGCAGGATGTCATGCCAAGAGCTCTGCGCACACACGGGCTTACGTCGGAGATACTGCGGGGTCGGATCCAGACCACCACGGTAGGGCAAACACCACAATAGAGCAAAGATGGCAATAAAGAGAGTCACAAATTTTAAACAGCTCCCCAGTGCTTATGAAAGTTATGTTTACACTGCACTGTAGTCTCTTGTAAGTGTGCAATAGAATGGTGTCTAGAAACGTGCATACCTTAATTAAAAGTACTCTATTGCTAAAAATGCTACCATCTGAGCCTTCGGCAGGTCCTAATCTTTTTGCTGGTGCAGGGCCTTGTCTAGTTTGTAAAAAAAAGACAACATGTGGGAGTTGCAGTAGATGAAAGCGCAGAAATCGAGGTCGGCCTGCAGCCGGAGAGGCGTGTTTCAGTTCTCTCCCTCTCCCTCCGCTTCCTCGCTCGCTCCCTAAGGTCTGCCTTGGGGGAGGTGAGTGCCCAGTGGGGGAGAGCCGGGCCCCCATCCGCAGCTTGAAGTGGGAATGACAGTGGTGTTGGCCGCTACAAGGAAGGGCACAGCGGGAGAAGCAGGTGCCCAGAGGCGGTGACGTCCAACTCGGAGTCCTAGGAGGCGCGTCCCTGAGGACGTGAAGGGTGAGCCCGAATCTGTAGAATGGGTGGGATTGTTCAGGTTGTGGGGAAGGAAAGGCCAGACTTGGCTCGGGCCTGGAGGGAGGCTCCGTGGTGTCGATGAGGGATGGAAGAAAAGAGGGTAGTTGTTTTAAAACCTGGTCCCCAAAGAGTTGACACGAGTTTCATCCAAGACTGGGGTGTATGTCCTTTGAAAATGGGCAGACGTCTGTGACTGCCTCGGCAAGTGCAATGTGAAAGACGTGATGCTTTGTGACGGTGACACTTTCCATGGGAGGGAGGCAATAAATGATGCTTAAAAAGGGAGAGGCAGGGAAGAGCCGCAAGAACATATCATAAAAATAGATGAAGAAATAAACATGTAGAGGAGGTGGGAGTGCTTGGCTCTGAGGAGCTGGATTTGGAAAGGATCAGGATTGGGGCTGGGGGTTAGACACTGTTTGGCTCATTAAACTGTGTAGAGATTACTTTGATAACTATAAAAAATCAAAATAACATTTTCTGAATCTTTAGGTTCTAGCCGTGGTGAGGAGAGAAGGTAATGACTTTTGCGAACTGTTACTCTTTAAGGAAAGCTGAACAGAGATTTTTCCATTAATACTCCAGTGCAGCCTGTGTTTATCAGTTATTTCTTATCTTTTCTATTTCATCAGAAATATTTTATAATTGAAAAGAGAATCGGTAGGAGAGAGATGATAATCTAATACATATGGTAAAATAATGTTTACAAAATCATTAGATAGCTTAAGTAGCTCAGGCTGCCCATAATGCCATTTAAAGTTTGCATGTTGTTCAAAGACTTTAAAATTTATTACTTTATCTTAAGTTTGCAGGGGCTCAGAGGTTATTATCTCCATTTTAGCTCTAAAGATGTGGAGGCCACACAGATTGGCTTGCCCGTGAATTCACAGTCCCAAAGAGGTGGAGTCTAATCTTCTCCTCTCTTCACTCTGTTTGCTGTTCTCTGTCCGGAATCCTAGATAAGCTAGGTTCTGCTGCTGTAACAAACAGCCCCCACAGCTCAGCGGATTCAAGCAACACAGATGCCGTCCTGGGTCCTTGGGACTCCTTTGTGTTGTAGGTGTCCTTACTACAGATCTGTAGCAGCTACTAGTTGGAGATTTGCCAGGCAACATCATGGGCGGCGGGGGGGGGGGGGGGGGGATGTTCTCTAAAACATCAACCTGGAAAAGCATACACTCCAGGCTAGAAGTGATGCCTAAAATGTCTGCCATAGGACCTTTCATTATCAACCATCAATCATCATACATTCACACCCCCATACCCACAAATGCACATACACTCTATTTCTATCCATCTATCTAGTCACACATTTATTCATCCATGCATCCATCCATGCATCCATCCATGCATCCATCCATGCATCCATCCATCCATCCATCCATCCATCCCATCCATCCATCTCATCCATCCATGCATCCATCCATCCATCCATCCATCTCATCCATCCATCCATCCATCCATCCCATCCATCCATCCATCCATCCATCTCATCCATCCATGCATCCATCCATCCATCCATCCATCTCATCCATCCATCCATCCATGCATCCATCCATGCATCCATCCATCCATCCATCCATCCATCCATCCCATCCATCCATCTCATCCATCCATGCATCCATCCATCCCATCCATCCATCTCATCCATCCATCCATCCATCTCATCCATCCATCTCATCCATCCACCCATCCATCCATCCATGCATCCATCCATCTCATCCATCCATCCATCCATCTCATCCATCCATCCATCCATCTCATCCATCCATCCATCCATCCATCCATCCATCCATCCATCCATCCACCCATCCATCCATCTCATCCATCCATCCATCCATCCATCCATCCATCCATCCATCCATCCACCCATCCATCCATCTCATCCATCCATCCATCCATCCATCCATCCATGCATCCATCCCATCCATCCATCTCATCCATCCATCCATCCATCTCATCCATCCATCCATCCATCCATCCATCCATCCATCCATCCATCCCATCCATCCATGCATCCATCCATCTCATCCATCCATCCCATCCATCCATCTCATCCATCCATCCATCCATCCATCCATCCATCCATCCATCCATCCATCCCATCCATCCATGCATCCATCCATCTCATCCATCCATCTCATCCATCCATCCCATCCATCCATCTCATCCATCCATCCATCCATCCATCCATCCATCCATCCATCCCATCCATCCATGCATCCATCCATCTCATCCATCCATCTCATCCATCCATCTATCCATCCATCCATCCATCATCCATCCAACCATCCATCCATGCCTCCATCCATCTATGCATCCATGCATTTATCATGCATCCATCAATCCATTTATGCATTCACACACTCAGTTACCATGCGTAGGCACATGCATCTACCAGCCTTTCACACTGTAGGCTGAGGGTCAGTTTAGGGATAGGAGAGAGCAGGGTGAGGTAAGGTTTATGGTTAAAGATGGAAAAGGTCAAGTGAGGCTTAAGATTAGGGTGGGCAGGGTGAGGGAGGCTGAGTTTAGGTCTATCAAATAGATTAAGGTCAAGGATGAGAAGTAAATTTAGGTTTAAGGTTTGGGATTTGTAGAGTGAAGGTCCAGGTGAAGATATGAATGGGAAGGGGGAGAGGGAGGGCTAGGTTTAGGAGGGCACAGAATTCTTCTGTGAGAGCTGATATGTGAGCCGACTCATGAATGGTGAGGGCAAACGTGTCCACCTACGAGTGGATTCAAATTCTTCCCCGCAGAGGGACTGGCATGATCACATGCCTGAGCAGTTGCCGCAGAGTGATCCATGCAGCGAACTTCCCAGAGGACCAGGCACAGATCGAGGGAGTTAGAGATGAGGAGAGACAGGGTGCTGAGGGTTCCAGGAAGGTGTTCTGGAACATTGGAGGGGAACAGAGTTGTTTGAAGGTGTTATATTTATTTTGGCATAAAGGGGAACTCTTATCATGGGCGCTATATCATTTAATTCCAGTAATTTTACAGTGAGGATTATCTACTATTTACTCATGTGATTGAAAGACAAACAATGATATGGCTTCAGAAATAGATTATTCTGGCAGCAGCACCCAAGAAGGACAAATGGAAGGAATACAAGTGGGAAGGCAGGCAGCCAGGTGAGGAGCATACGTGTGTGGGGACCTCAGTGCACAGGTGTGTGGGGACCTCAGTGCACAGGTGTGTGGGGACCTCAGTTCACAGGTATCTGGGAACCTCAGTGCACAGTTGTGCAGGGACCTCAGTGCACAGGCGTGCAGGGACCATGTGGAGACGGTTGAGCTTGGAGAACAGAAGCTCAAGTCCTGAGATGCTGAGAAGGCAGAATCCAGACGACTGAGTTATCAGACAGGGCCAGGCACTTGTCAACAAGGCTGCTCAGAGTTTACCTGGTAAGTGGCAGGGCGGTGGGTGGTGGCCGTGCCATTAACAAGGATAAGTAATAGAGAATGTGGAAAAACGTTTGAATTCTGAGCCATTGCAGGCTTGGCAACATTTTAGGCAGGTGTTACACGTAGGGAATGGGAAAATGACCGAGAGCAAGGCCGGAGGTGTGTGAGCAGGCGCACTGATCTGTCCGGGTCCTAACAGGCGCCACGCGGTGCACGTGGACCGGCAGGAGTCGGAGCCGAAAGGCACAATGTCGGCTCGGTTCCTGGCCCGGGGATCCTGGGCTTTCTCCAGCTGCTCCCCGGGCATCTCCGGACAGGTCGCAGGTGTCTCCAAAGGCCAAGAGGAAACCTGTTTGCCTGGGCTGAGGCTGCCCTCTCCAAGCAAAGAGCCCTTTGCTTGCTTCAGCTGCGAATTGTTCCACTCCTGTTGCTCACCTCCTGATGCTGAGAAGCTCTTACTGATGAAGAAATTGGGGGGCCGGCAAACAGCCCAGTGTTTGGGGGAAACAGGAGTCAAAGAGCACCCGCTTCAGTCCGGACACCTGAGAGACTGAAGAGCAGGGTGACTCTCGGTGCTGGGAAAACTGGATCCCACTTTGCTCTGTCCCAGGCTACCCTGGCAATCTTTTGGGCCTCAGTTTCCCCTGTTGTAAAATGGGCTTTTTTCAGTTCTGTGCTTCCACATGACAACGCAGGATCAGTCTCAGTCCTGCCCTAACACCCCTTCCCCCCGGAAGGATAACTAATTGAGGTAGAAGAAAGGATATTGGATGGAAAAAATAACGTTGAATTAATGGTAGTGGGGAGGGGGTCGCCTCATTCACGAATAACTGAGCTGCTCACCCGCTTCCCTTGTTCCCACGGCGGAGGGCGACCGTCTTCTGAGCAGCGACTTCTCCCTAGTGACTAAAGGAGCAACAGAAAGGTTTGTGTCTCACATAATTACGAGCCTGGCCCGTTGTTATTTTTTTTCCTTTTTAAATATCATATGAGGTAGATGCATTTTTAAACTCCTGGCAATTTATACAACACTGGGGGAGTGTCAGGACTCCCTAGTCAGGAATGGCCCGCACCCCCTTATTAGGAGCAGTCCCCGCTCCCTGGCAATTATTACCTTTTCTCGGGCAAACCTTGCTGGTGGTGGAGGGACACTCCCCGTGTCGCTGGGATCAATATGTTTAACTCTCGCTGTAAATAATGCAGAAAGTTAATGACAGAGCTGCGCAAACTTCCCCTCTCTCCATGGCCGCCTCACTTACAGGCGCTTTATCGATTGGCTTCTGCGCTCCCGGGTGATGCAAGATCGGGACCCCAGGAAGGGACGCGCCCCCCCAGGACTTTGACCGACCCGTGGGGCCGCTGTTGGGGCCGAGGGTTCCCTTGGCGGGGAGTCGATTCGGTCTTCACCCCAAGGGCACCGCATCTCCCGTGCGCCCAGTAAGAGAACGGCCTTGACCTGCTTCACCTGGACGGGCCTCGGGGGCGCTGGCTGGGGGCGCAGCTGATTCCTGGAAATCGGTGATGTCTTTATGGCAGCGAGGGGCCAGGCCAGCTGGCAGCTGGGTCCCGGCCCCAAATGACTCCTAATAAAGGAGCCCTGGCGCAGGCCCTGGGCGAGCTTCAGACACGGGACGCAACCATCAGACGTGATCCTGGCTCATGTCCCCCACCCCGAACCTGCCTCCCCGATTCCTAACGAAAACAGACACACTTGACCAGCTGAAAGACGGAGACTGTGCCTTTTTTAAATTTAAATACTGTCCAGCGATCTGGAAATGCAGGTGAGGTCGCCCGTGGAAGAGAAGCACCTGCAGAGCCAGTTTCGCTCCTGCTCCTGCGGCGACGCTGATCCACCGGAAGCACCCCCCTGGGGACAGGGAGGTGCCCGCTCCCCACTCTCTCCTGCTGGAGGGGACCCTCTGCGGGTGGAGCGGGAAGAGCGGGGGAGCTGGGCCTGCGGGCCCTGCGGTCCTGGGCCTGCGGGCATCAGTCCCTCACTGAGCGAGGCCCTGCTCTTCCTGGGCCTCAGCTTTCTCATCTGTAAAATGCAGCTGTTCACAGCATAAAAAGTCTCTCAGCCTCTTTCCACTCTTTCATCTCACCTTAAGGCAATATCTTGTGACCCTGATATATATATACATATATATAATATACATGTATTATTATATAATACGTGTATTATATCTGTCATCAATTATGTATTTTATATATATATATACGCACATATAAAATACATAATTGTATTTTATATGTGTATATATACATATATATGTATATATATGTATATAAATTTATATGTATATATACACATATATATACATATATACATATATATAATTCTCATACAGGAGGGGGAGTACCTGAGAGCAGTGATTCAAGTCACCATGCAAACTGAAGAAAAGCTGGGTGCTGCGACCATATACCAGGCAACGTATGGAACTACCCAGCCTCCTCTCAGGCACTTCAGAGTCTGACTCCAGACTCCTCCTTGGCGTCACATTCACGGCATCACCCATACGCCCTGCTCAATTTTCTCCCTCCCTCCCTCTGCAAATCACAAGTCCGCGCAAGCAAAATCAAAATAACGGTCGCATTTTATTGCCAGAGAATTTGCTGAATAACTTTTGGTTCCCTTAAATTTTACGCTGAACGACTCGAGTTAATTTGAATAACTAACAAGCTATCTAGTGACAGATATTACCGCTTTCATCACATCTAATTCATCATCAATCATAAGAAGCATCATTGTTTTATGTACCACTGAGGAAAAAAAAGATACCAATTAAACTATGCTCCGTCACTCATTAGAAGATGCACTCAGCTTTAGAGATGTTAAAGTGTGGATGAAATGTCTTCAAGTCCATGGAATACAGTATCTATTATTATATTTCTTTATATTTAATCATGTTTCAAGTAAGATCTATGAATCTTCTTGCCCTAATCATAATTTAAAATCAGCTTATATATAATATGACATCAACACTGTAAAAATTGAAAGATAAGCCGGCATTGAAATACTGTAGAATATGCACGGTGATTGTTATATCTAGATTTTAAGATTAACTGAATTTCAGTTTCCTCATGGTACTTTTCTGTAGTTTTCTATTTTTAATAAACTAGTGTTAACATCATAATTGCAAATATTGTTTGCATTTTAAATTATTACATATAATTTTGTATATGTTATATTATAAAATATTTTAAATAACCTGAAGATAAAAGTAACGAGAACACATCAGACGTCAATGGTGTTTATTTCTAATAATGTACTATGGTTGCTACTTTCCTTTCTTCCTCCTACTTTCAGAAAGAAGTTTTTCCCCCCAGAAAAGCAGGTTATAACCTCCAACAAAGATTTGCACATACTAGTCTTAAGTCAAAAAGCCAATGAATAGCCGCCCACCGAAGAACCGTTCTCTCCTTTCTTACGACAAGCCCTTAGACACTCTATGAGGCAAAAGCTGAGCTGTCCCCCCGGAGTGTGGCCAGGTGAGTCCGTCTCCACAAACGAGACATAATGAAAATGATAAGTGACACGCCCAGGGAAACGTCTGAAGAGCAAGGCAGATGTACATTTTACCTTCCTTCTTGGGATGCTGCCATGATGGCTGGAGCTTCAGCAGCCACCTTGGGCCTTGAGTTAGCCTGAGCATGGGACCCAGCGCAAAGGGTGTTGGAGGAGAGCAACAGGGTGGCCTGGGTTCCCAGCAGTGTCGGAGCTCCCGGGTCAGCCCCAGGCCTTTGGACCTCCTATGCAAGAAAAAGAAATACCCCCCTGACTTATTTAACCCTCTCTGGTTTAAGTCTGTGTTGCCAGCTGGTGGACATTCCTGACTACCACAAAGACTTCAGTGAAGGCGTAGCTCGGACGCCCTCCCCGCCTTTGCGTTCTGTGAATGATCATGGGTGCGGGCCAGACTTCAGGCACCATGTCTGCCTTGATCTTTTGAAATAAACAGCTTTGCGTTATCAAAATTGAGCTTCAACTCGGCCATGTCAGTGTCTAGATGGGGAAATTCTAAGATCTCTGTGCAATCAAATGAACCTGGCTGCTTGGATGGACATAATCTCCACTAGAAATTTAGTCTTTTTCTTTCTTTTTTTTTTTTTTAGCCATTTGCAGTCTTCCTCACGTGGGTCAGGGTCTCTGACCTCCTGTTTATTTCTTCCCATGTTGCCCTTTCCCTGAAGCACTTGGCTAATTTTGTGCTTCGGTGACCAGGATGGGCGTTTGCCACTTTCTTCAGAAAGGAGTGACAGCAGGTGGCTTTGACATTCCCAGCAGCAAGTCACTGAGTCTTGGCTCAGGTGACAGCCCACCACGGAGCCCTGTGCTTGAGTGTGTGCGCATCTAGAACTTGGAGATTTTCCGCGGGATGCACGTGTGTGTTTTTTCCATATTTTAACGGCAATAACCTTTGTTTCAGAATCCAGTAAACCAGGCCAAAAGAAAAAAAAGAAAAATATTTTGAAAGCACTTTGAGAACGCTTCTGAGGAAGATCCCCCATCTGAGAGCTTTGACTTGTTACAGGACTCTGTGGACATGCGTTTGCATGGGGTGAGAGAAATAATTCACTTAATATGCCCACATGATTGATTGCCATGGACAGACTGCTAATACAAATAAAGTGATCGACTAATATTTTTTGGTTGAATTTTGTGGAGCAAAATTCTCTAATCTCGAATTTAACTTGTAGACCACGTGGGCTTGAGAGCTAACTGAGGCGTATGATTTAAATAATCCAAAGGCCACGAGGATTGTCCTTGGAAAGCACAGGCCTCTGTGGGTGTCATTCGCTAGAATTCACATCCTAGGGCAGCTTCTCCCCGCTGTCTTCAGGATGCCAGCAGAGGCCGTCCATGGTTATGGCTGGGTTATCCCCCCCTGCTAGCTCCCCCTGCCCTCTCAGGCCCATCTTACTAAACTGATATTAAACTAGACACACGCCCTGCCTTAGGCACCGCTTTCCTGGAAATCTTTGTTTGTATTTCCCTTTGTCTGGTAGAACCTGAGTGCGTGGGTCTAAATTCTGTGTTTTATTTGCCTACAGATGTGGAAAGAGTGGCTTTACTCACTGATTAGATTAGAATATTATTCATTTATGGTGTGTGTTTATGTTTAAGTTGGATTTAATTTTTTTTCCAGTTTTTTAAGGTGGAAGCTGAGGTCACTGATTTGAGAACTTTCTTTTTTTAAAAATCCTCACCCAAAGATATGTTTTCATTGATTTCCAGAGAGAGAGGAAAGGATAGAGAGAGAGAAACACAGATTGATTGCCTCTGGTAAGCACCCTGACCTGGGATTGAACCCACAACCTAACTATGTGCCCTGACTGGGAATCGAACCCTCAACTGTTTGGTGTAATGGACTATGATCCAACTAACTGAGCCACCTGGGCAGGGCAAGTCCTTTCCTCGTTTTTTTTTACAAACATTTTAGTTACATAAATTTCCCTCTAAGCACTGCTTTAGCTGCACAGCACAAATTATGATATGTTGTATTCTAATTTTCATTCAGTTCTAACATCTTTTAATTTCTAATTATGTTTTTTGATTTTCTCTAGTTTCTGTTGCTGATTCCTTCCCCTTGGAAATCAATGAAGGTCTTGGACCTGTAGAGTAAGAGTTTTCATTAAAATTGTAGTTGCTAGTTTTTCAAATATTTTTATGTTCTTCTTTTTTCAAGGACTCTACCTGCGTTTTAAGTCTATTGCCCCACAGACGACTACTCCATTTTTGCTCTGAGTCTGTTTTCTGTCTGTGTTTTACTTTGGATAGTTTCTATTATTATATCGTCATGTTCACTAACCTTTTCTTCTGTAATGTCTAATCTGATGTTAATATCATGCCCCATACTTTTCATATCAGATATTACGATTTCATTTCTAAAAGTTTTATCTTTGTCTTCTTTTATATGTCCCATGTCTCAACATACTCACTCATTCCTCTAGATCCTAGACCATAAAATGTATGAAAACAAAACAAAACACCGTTACACTACCTGTTTAAGTAGCCGCGTCTAATAATTCTAAGAGAATTATTCTGTCAGTCCCAGTCAATTTCAACAGATTGACTTTTCTCCTCATTATGATTCATCGTTTCCTTCTCCTCTGAATGCCTGGGAATGTTTTTATTAGTTGCCAGAGACTGAATTTTACCTTATCAAAGGGCGGGAATTTCATATTCCCTTCAATATTATTGAGCATTATTCTGGGATGCAGTTAAGTTCCTTGGAAACATCTGATCTTTTGGATCCTGCTTTTAAGTGAGACCAGAGCCACATTCAGACTAGATCTGATTTTGCCCCACTGCTAAGAGAAAGCACTGTGATTACTCTATCTGGTGTCCCACGAGCTATTAAGTTGTCCACCCTGGCTGGTGGGAACAGGCCCGGTGTGAGTTCTAGAATTTCTTTCCTCTGATCCTTTCAGTTGGTTCTGCTCCTGTCTTGAGTAGTTTCCCCACACACACGTGCTGATAGGATTTCAGCTGCAGAACTGAGGAGAACCCACTACAGATCTCTGAATTCTCTTTGTGCAACTCTCTCCTCTCTGACGCTCTGCCCTGTGAACTCTACCCTCCATGGCCTCCCACCAGTGTTTCCTCAACTCGGGAAGACCGCCAAGCTCTGGCAGGCTCCTTCTCCTTTTGCCAGGACTGGAAACACTCTCTAAGCAATAAACAAAGATAATTTGGGGTTACTTCTCCCCATCTCCCCAATGAAGGGATTCCTGTCCTTCATTGTCTTGTGTCCAATTCTTGAAAACTGTTGATTCATATGTTTTATTACTCTTTTTATATGTGTTTTATGTGTAAGGGTACATCTGGTCCCTGTTACTTCCTTGGTCATAAGTCAAAGTTGGGTTTAGTTTTCTATTGTAAAAATAATTCTTGTTTTAGAATCTTTGAGAAGAGCCTGGAGAGAGAGTTTGTGCTGATGTTAATCTTGATATTCTTGTTAGATTGTGGTCAATTATTTGCTTAGCTCAGGGAGCATGTCTCTTTGAACCAACTCCACACCTAACAAACCTCACAGTTCAGCAGGTGAGTTTCACACCTCAGTTCACCTCTTGAGGTCTGAACGCAGGTTACCGAAAGTCCCTTACCTTAGTATATTTAGATCTTTAAAATAAGAATACTATTATCTACCTAATGGATGTGTAATTGTTAAATTAAGTGGCATCTAAAAATGTCTCTCTAATAGGAAGTGTCTGGAACACAATTGTCTAATTAAAGGCAATTAAAAGTTGTATACTCTAAGATGTCAGGGTCTGTCCATTGTCTCAAAGTCAATTATAGTTATAGATTTTATCTGTCTGTCTACTTACTTTAATTTGCATCAAGGAATGTCTGTGAAATGTTCTACTTTGCCAAGGCAACTCTAACTTCAACTTTTATCTTTGTATTTCCCTGGTAAAAACTATGCCCTGAAATATGCAGAATGCAAATATTTATTGGAAATTTGATGTTTTTAACAGTGTGTTTCACATCTAAATGAGCTTAATGTTTCTCTTATGGGGAAGAAAAAGGGTCCTGAATTAATTAATTCAGCCCAGTGAGAGGGCATTTCCATTCAGGAACCTGCTGAGCCTTGGCTGAAGCTCATCGCTGGCACACTTGGTTCCCATAATCTCACCTGGGCCCACTCAGTCACCTTAGTCAGAGTCCTTGTCATCTGTGTCACTGGAGAGAGCACTGAAGATGCACCAGGTGCAGTGTTCCCATTCTGCCACAGCACATTTATGTGAAGGATGCTTCCCCTGTGCTGGAATCAGTGTTTAAGCTTCTACGTGTAGAAGGAGAGGAAGGACACCTAGAAATGACTGAACGCTCAATGTAGGAGGTAGATTTAGTAGGTCCATTTTACAGAGGAATAAACTGAGGCTCTGCTAATTCAAGTGATTTGGCCAAGATCATAAAATTAGTAGTAGATGTTGGCACTGAAGTGTAAAGCCAGGTCAACCGACTAGAAAGCCTCTGGTGTGTGAGGATTGTGCACCACTCGCTCCAGGATGATGAACGACGATGGTGATGTGTGACTTGTGGCTTCTGAAGTCCTTGACCACAAGTTAGGCTTGGTTTGTAGACCGAGCATAGGCGCTTAGTCATCACATTAACTTGCACAGGGCCTGAAGTGTCACTCAAAAGAAGTCAGATAGTCACCAACAGGGACGATATATTTTCTCTGTGTACAGTAAGCAATTAGGTGAGTTTCTTGTTAATTCAATCAGAGAAGCAGAGAAATATTGCAATTCTTTGGATTAAGGTCTGAAATCAAATATTTTTTTACACTGTTGACCTTTGTCGGTTTTGTGTAGGAGGAACTCATGATGAGCCACTGAACTAGCAAATTAGCTTCGCGGAGCTGTTGACAGGGTCAGTAAGAAATGACACCGCTTTCTCGACGACGCGCTGGTTTCTAAGGTGTGTGACTCAGATTTGGAGGCCTCAGCCGTAAAGATGTTCAGAGGCACTTCAGAAGCAGACTCTAAAAACACGTACAGATTTTGATTTTTGAGACATTTAACTCTTTTATGGTCCTTCTGGAATCAGTAAAAAGGGTGTGAAGTTGGCTCACCAGCCTTCAGAAAGGCAGAGCTCTGTTTCAACTGCTTAAAACCAACGGAAATGTTGGGCATCTCGTCTGCTCCAGGCAAGGTCGCTGCCTTTGTGAGTTGGCTCCTCACATCAGGGCCAGAGGAGTTATTTCCAGTTTACAAGAGAAGAAACTAAGGTATAGAAAGGTCTTGTAACTTGCTGTAGTCTCTTAGCCCCACACACACATTAAAATTTCAGGTCACTGTGGAGGAGGCAGGGCACAGAAGTAAAGAAAAGGCTAGCTAGGAGATCACCAGCTCCGTTCCTTAGACATTCAGAGTACAAGCTCACTCTGCTTTCCAGACTCTCTTGATGTGGCCTGATCATCTGACCGAGTTCCAGCCGATGGCGGATCAGCAGAAACGATAGGTAGCAATTCCTTCCTGGTGCGTAAAATATTCCCACAATTAACTTTCTTTGCTTTACCTCCTTCCAATGGCTTGGCAAAGGCAAGCACAGCATTTTTGGAAGCTCTGTGTTAAAAATGGGGGAGCCACAAGATGGTAGGTGTCTGGGTCCCTGAAACACCACTTGGAAGAGGGCCAATCACTGATTGGAAACATTCATTTTAGACTTCATATGGCAAAAATAAATTGTAGAATACTTGAATCATCAAGACATGTGAGGGTTTATTGTCACAACTAGTGTTAACTTATTTAAAGAACAAAGGACCATGAGGGTGGTGTGAGGTTTTTGTGGCAGGATTTTACATTGAAATGTGGTCCTTAAATGTGATGGTTAACTTTACAGGTCAACTTGGCTAGACTATGGGGCCCAGTTGTTTGCCCATCACTCCTTAGTCTAGATGTTGCTGTAAAGGTGGTTTTTAAATGTATGATTAACATTTCAGTTAACTTTAAGAAAAATAGATTACACTCCATAACGTGGGTGGGTCTCATCCAATCAGTGGAAGGCCTTAAGGGCAAAGGGCAAGATGTCCCCAAGAAGATGGACTTTTGCCTCTAGATTGCAACAGAGAAATTCTGCCTGTGTTTCCAGTCTTTGGACCCAAGACTGAAACATCAATGTTGAATCTCCAACTTGCTGGCTTGCCCTACATATTTCAGATTTGTGAGCCACCACAATCGCATGAGGGGAATTCCTCCAAATAAATCTCTCTCCCTCTCCCTGTCTCTTCATCTATCATCTATCTATTATCTATCTATCTATCTATCTATCTATCTATCTATCTATCTATCTATCTATCTATCTATCATCTATCTATCTATCTATCTATCTATCTATCTATCTATCTATCTATCATCTATATCATCTATCTATCATCTATCTCTCTGTCATCTTCTGTATCTATCTATCTATCATCTATCTATCTATCTATCTATCTATCTATCTATCTATCTATCTATCTATCATCTATCTATCTATCTATCTCTATCTATCATCTATCATCTATCTATCATCTATCATCTATCTATCATCTATCTATTATCTAATCTATCATCTATCTATATCTAGAATCTATTGGTTCTGTCTCTCTGGAAAACCTGACTAATACAGATTTAAACAACCAAGAAAGTGGTGTTTACAGCGGCTGAGGGGGTGAGATGCTGCTAGTAGCTGATATCCTCACATTTTCAGGAAAGTTCAGGGAAGAGCAGTGAGGGGAATCAGGTGGCCACAACCAGGCTAGGGAGCTTCTAGCCACAGTCCCAGGCTATCAGGACACTGGTTGGGAGGCCTGGCAGTGTCTACAGCAGACAGCACTGCAGGACTCAGGCATCCACTGTCCCTCCTGAGGGAGGGTCATCCTTTCCTGCCACACTGACATCACGCTGGGCCACCTCTTCAGCTCTGCCAGTGAAACATAATCAGAAGGGGTGTAGGTCGTACCTGGGATTCCCTCTCTTTCCCCTCTGCCACATGCCGGGCAATAGAGAGAGGCTGCACCATCAGCTTGGGTCCCGGGAACAAAGCACGTGGAGCAGAATCACAGCCCACCCTGTGTGGACACAGCACAAGGAGAGATGATCTTCTGTGTTCAGAGCTGCTCAAAACTTGGAGTGATTTGTTATTGCAGCATAAATTAATCTATCCTGACTTATCTATATTTATATATCGATGACTGCAGACTGACTTGGTTCAAATCCTGGTTCCCATCACCTCCTAGCTGTGTGTCCCTGAACAAGTTATTTAGCCTCTCTGTTGCTCCATTGTCTCTACTTCCAAGGGGGAAATAGAGTACCTATCTAAAAGGGTTGCTCTGGCCCGGCCAGGTCTGGTTCAGTGGTTGAGTGTCGACCCAGAAACCAAGCAGTCAGGGTTCCATTCCCGGTCAGGGCACGTGCCCAGGTTGTGGGCTCGATCCCCAGTCGGGGGCGTGCAGGAGGCAGCCAATCGATGTTTCTCCGTCATCAATATTTCTCTCCTATCTCTCTCCCTTCCTCTCTCTCTAAAAATCAACAAAAACATATTAAAAATATATAAAAGGGTTGTTCTGAGAATTCAATTGCTTAACACAGGTAAAGTTCTTATGTGTGACAGGCACATACAAAGTAATTAATGAAGACCACCTATGACTGTGGCATGCTTTAAAAACCCTCTCCACACAGTGCCCAGAAAGCTGTGACCCTTTGGGGGGACAATGGAGACTCTTAAGGAGTTCACAGTCATTCAGCTAAAGAGCGACATCTAATTCAAGGGGCTGGGGGCCTCCTAGCAGTGCTGGGTCACGCTGTTTAGGTTCTGCAGTCCTCAGTTGGTGTCTGCCCCGTATTTGCCCCTCTGTCCCTGTCTCTGTGTCCCTTTTAGACCCTGGCCCGTGCAGAAACAGCCCCGAGCCGGAGGGAGACTCAGGGACGGCCGGGAGCCAGATTTGGCTGCCTGGCGTGGTGTGCCGACCTCTGGCTTAATGGTCCTGTGGGGTCTGTTTCTTTTACTCTTACGTCTGCGGGGTCCCTGTCCAGCCTGCACTCTGTAAGGTGTTCTAGGCCGTTCTTCAGGGTGCGCCTGTGTCATCTAGCCGCACAGCTGCCCCGGGTGCTGACGGGGGGCCCCAGCGTCTCACTCAGCCGCTTTCACGGCAGCACATCCACCGGGCTCGTCCCTGAGCCGGGAGGGACGTCCCCACTGCTGCGGCTTTCAGGGCAGCCTGGTTCTTGAAGCAGGAGCCAGCTCTGTGTTTATGTGAACAAACACCCAAGAGCCACGTGGCAAAGCAACAAAGGCTTCTGGTGCGGGGGCTCAGCTGGGCTGGGCTGGTAGGAATGGCTTGTCACTGGCATGGGCTCTGGTGTGTCCCCGTGGTGGTCCCCAGCGGTCCATCGAGGACAGGAGTGCACCGGTGAGGGTGGTCAGGAGCATGTGGGGGAAACAGGCGCTTAAAGTCCCTCGTGGGAAATCCCACTGCAGGTCAATCCTCAAGGCTGGTCCCTCTTTCCCGTACTTCATGCGGGAGGCCCAGCCCCCGAGTGCCACGAGGACACAGGAAATGTGACGAGCGGGGACGTCCATTTCCTTGCGGAAATCCTCCTGCCGCCCCAGGTGTCCCTCGGCAGGTGTGGCCCGGCCAAGGTCGCAGTGGCTCGGTCTCTTCGGGACCCTTTTCTAATGACACCGTCCAGCTCAGCTGCGTGTCTTGCAGGCCTGGCATCTGCGTTGTTTGTCCGTCTGCTGTGTGTCCTCCTGGCATTGTGGCCTGCCCCTTGTTGAACGTTTTTCTGGGTTTGGTTTTTCCCGGTCGTTTCCAACAGCGGCCTGCGGGTCCATTTTCCATGTTGCTCCCTCTGAGGAGTCGCCCCCCCCCCCCGGGAGGGGGCCCCGGGGCGCCACAGGCCTGTGAAGGCTCAAGGTGCGTGTCCCACGCGTCCCCAGAGGACGCGTCCATCGCGAGGACCCGAAGCTGTTTTATCTCCATGAACGTGGATCTATCACAGACGAGGCCAGCTCTTGTGTGGCTTTAAGTAACGGACGGCGCTGCTGAACGCCTCTGCGGGCTCTGCCTCAAGTTCTTCCTCTCCTGCTGCCAGGAGACTTTGCTGGAAAAGCCGGAGAAGCTCTATTAAGCAAGGGGGGGGGGAGCCCCGGCCCCTTAATGCTCCCCCCCCGGGGCGCTGCCCGGGGGCCCCTCTGCCCCGTCACCTCACGGCATCTCCTTCCCGCCGAGGCCACGGTGCCGTCCACCCCGCTGACCGCCTCCAGGCCCGAGCCAGCCGAGGCGGCCGAGGGCGGCCGCGGCCATGGCATCAGGCACTTGCCAGGCCTCGGGGGGGCAGGGCCGCCGGGTGCGCGCCTTTCCCCCCTCGCGAGGCGGGGTCCCGCACCTCCTTATGGCCCGGATTGTGTCTCACCCCCAGATCCACAGGCCGAAGCCCTAACCCCGGGCGCCCCGGAAAGTGGCCGTGTTTGGGGTAAGCGAGTTTAAATGAGGTCCTTAGGGTGGCCCATAATGACTGGGGCCCTTATAAGGAGACGAGACTAAGAAGAGGGGCGATCACATGAAGACCCAGGGAGAAGGGGACCGTCTACTAGGCACAGCGGGGGTCTCAGAAGAGCCAGCCCTGCCCGCACCGTCATCCGGGACTTCCAGCCTCCAGAACCGTGAGAAATGAATATCTGCTGGTTAAGCCACTTTGTCAGTATTTAAAAAAACTAATATACACAGCAAGATAATCTATCCATCCATCTGTCCATCCATCCATCTGTCCATTCATCTTCTAGATATAGATGGATGGATACACACACACACACACACACACACACACATATGATATATACAAACTTTTAATTGCAATATTAGACAATCCAATAAAGATATTTAGTTATTTATAGTCCAAAGATCCTCAAACATCTATTTCAATGGCAACGCAAAGTTTTCCCATTTTTGCCCATCTGTGCCTTTGAGGTTTCCACACAATTGTAATCATAGCATAGATATGCAAGAATGTTCTAATATTTCCCATGAACTTCAGCACCTAAATATTTATACAAATCTACAGAATATAATTAATTCTAAATTACATACTATTTCTTTGTTGTTATGCACTGAAATATTACCATGCATTTAATTATTATTTTCATATGTACATGACATTGATACAGAATCATATTAGTGAATGTACATAGAGTAGAAATATAATCTGCAGGAGAAATTTTAAAATTACTCATAATTTCATTGCCCAGAGATAGCTACACATAAACACTTGTAAATATTTATTATATGTTTCCATGTTCTTTACATAGAAAATATACCAAATCTTTATCTGTTATCTCTGAGGCCAACATTTTTACAGATTTTTGGTATTATTTTCATTTGAAGATATCTCAATTTTTGTACATTCCCACCTATTGGATTGTAGGAGAATTCTCTGATTTTTGTGCTCCAAACTTATGACTTCTTTCCCGAGATCAGTTAAGTAGTCACCGAGATGCTACATGGTTTCACTTTTTTCCCATTCAATTATTAAATCTATCTGAAATTTATTTTGCTACAGAGCTTTTAATGAAAATCCGTACTTCTATTTCCCTAGTAGGTAATAAATTATCCTAATAATTTCTGTCACTTGCCCTTGTTTCTTGACTGCGTTAGTCTCTGTGTCTGGTTACAGATTCTACAGGTAGGGTGGCTTCAGATGGCACCCAGGGTGTTAGCTCAGGAGTCTGAGCACAATGTCTCCATCCCCGGATCAGGGTCTCACAAGGCCACAGTCAAGGTGACAATGGTCATGTCCTCACCTAGAGGCTTGACCAGAAAAAGGTTTACCTCCAGGTCCCTGAGTCTGTTGCAGAATTCACCTCCTTGCCATCGCAGGGTAAAAATGCCCATTTCTCACTCACTTCTGGCCAGAAAGGCTCACTCTCAGCTCCCAGAGGGAATCCTGGGGTCCATGACACATGGTCACCTCCATAATCCCTCTCGCACTTTCGGGAAGGATTCAACCACTTTTAAGCTCTCATCTGATTAGGCCAGGGCCACCCAGAATAATCTCCCTTCAGATTAACTCAGCCAGCTGATTAGGAATTTCCACTGCATTTGTTCAATTCCCTCACCTTTGTCAAAGGCAACCTGGCCAGGGGGTAAGATGTGCCCTGTTCCCCAATCCTACCAGGCAAGGAGGGGGAGGAGTAGCCTTGGGGGCCATCCCAGAATTCTGGCTACCCTACCTAATAATTTATTTTCCTTTATTCTTCAATTATGGTTGGCATTCAATATTATTTTGTATTAGTTTCAGGTACAGCATAGTGGTTGGACAAGCATATACTTTACACAGTGTTACCCCCAACACTTCAAGTACCTACCTGGCACCACAGATATTACAAGATTACTGACTATTCCCTGTGCTGTACTTTACACCCTCTTGAATATTTTGTAACCACCAATCTGCACTTCTTAATACCTCCCCGTTCTTCACTCAGTCCCCCAAGTCCCCTTCTCCCTGGTAGCCATCAGCCTGTACCTATGAGTTTGCTTCTATTTTGTTTTTTCAGACATGTGTGTGTGTGTGTGTGTGTGTGTGTGTGCGCAATGGAATATTACTCAGCCATAAAAAGGAATGCAATCCTACCATTTGTGACAGCATGGATGGACCTAGATGGTATTATGCTCAGTGAAATGAGTCAGTCAGAGAAAGACAAATACCACACCTGCTAAATTTCGATACCATCTTTATTATATATCACTATTCTTCATTTTTGCTCTAGAGCTCACAGCCTGCTACTGAGCTCTGCTGTTGCAGCCCCTGCCTGCTCTTGGGCCAGGATAGATTGCTCTCACTATTAGAGAATTATAAAATGGTTTGCAATACAGCTAGGGTAGGTGCCCACATCCCACATTTCATCTTCTTTTAAACAAGTTGTCCGCATTCTCTTTTACCATTTATTTATTCTCTCAGTGAACTCTAGCATCATTTATCGAGTCTCCAGTCCCCAGTCTGGAGACGGCCTCCACTGAAGTTTGATTTGGGGCCAGTGAGACCTCTGCATTGTACTGGGAGAGAATTTACCCCTTTACAAAAGGTAGTCTTTCTATATAGACCATGATAGGTCTTTCGTATTTAGTTAAACAAATATATGTCGAGTGTCTCCCTGCACCAGACAGAGATGAACACACATAATCAGTTCCACAGACCTTTCATTAAGTGACAAGACATAAATAAACAAGTAAATGAGATAATTTCAAGTAATGATAACAGCCAAGAACAGGGGAAAGTGATAGAAAATGACCAGGGTGGGTGAGAGTGGGCAACTTTGGAGCAGGAAGGAAGGAAATCCTCTTTGAGATGATATCGGATCTGAGATATGAATGAACTCTCAACCATAGAAATGTCAGAGGGAAAAGCATTTTGGGCAGAGGGAACAGCAATTGCAAATGCTCTGGAACAGGATGAGATGCAACCCAACAGGTGGATAGGAGCCAGGTATCTCAACCAAGTTCTTCTTTATATTTCTAAGTAATAAGTTTATAATGTTCCCCATGTAGGCACTGTATTCATAGCTCTAAGGACATATTGTGTATTCTTGGCTTCTAAAGAGAGTGAGTTAATTTTCCATGATATTTTCTACATGATTTCTGCTCATATACAGGGAAGCTATTGATTTTTAGAATATTTCATTTGAAATGGTCACCGTACTTAGCTGTGGTTAATTCTGCAAGTCCTTAGTTTATGTAAAGCTGGATTTTCTCTTCTTGTGCTTTTGAGGTCGAGACTCATAACAAATGTAGTGATAATCACTTTGCCCTAACATGCATTTTGCATTTTCCTTTTAAAAGGTCATTACATCTTTGATCTCTGTTTTATACCTTAGCGCTGGTTTTATTTTCATAGGTCTCAGGGGGAGTTATTCTTTTGTTTTTAAATAAGTTTCATTTTGGTTTAAAAAGAACTTTTTTTGCTATTCTTTTGTGTTGGATATAGGAACCCTTCCCAATTTGGATCTGTTATAAATAAAACCAACCTACAGTATTTGTTTTTTTCAGAGTTTATTTTCCCTCTAATTCTTTCCTTTAGATATATTAAGTAATATTCGTTGAGATGCTGGTTGGGGGGTCACTGGGCTTTGGGAAGTATTTACTAGCTGTTTACTTGCAATGGCCCATCTAGGAGTTTGCTTTATAAATAAGTATTTGATTGTACTTATTTGTAATTGACACTTAATTACAAAGGTGGGGAGGGAGTGAGGGAAGGGAGAGGGAGACTGACCCAGATGGCGCCTGCAGACCAGGGTTAGGAGTCCGCTCCACCCCATTGCTGCTGGGTGGCTCCTGACCATGAAGAACTTGCTCTATCCACCCATGTGGAAGCTGTAACGCATAGTGACCTGATTCCAGGCTCTGCCATTGATCTTCTGTGCAACTCCAGGCCAGATGGTCAATTCCTCTGAGCCTCTTTTTCTTCCCTGGAGGCAATACCCTGCAGCTTGCAGGGGCCTCTATAAGGATTAAATAAGGTGCCATATTTAAGGTGCCAGACATTTCACTTTGCACAGAACAAGTCCTCAGAAAAGTTATTCCCTTTCATTCTCTGCCAAGCCAGAGTAAGCTTCTAGTTGCTCTATGGTCCACAGACATGTCTATTTGATGTCTCACGTGGAAAGCAGCCCCTTGGTACCCGGGAAGCATTTATAATTGTGTCTCTTTTGTCTTTGTTGTTTCTGTCACTTTCGTCATCACCATCATCACCATCATCATCATCATCATCATCACCATCACCATCATCGACATCATTATCATCACCATCATCAGCATCACCATCATCACCATCACCATCATCATCACCATCACCATCATCGACATCATTATCATCACCATCATCAGCATCACCATCATCACCATCACCATCATCATCACCATCATCATCATCATCACCATCACCATCATCGACATCATTATCATCACCATCATCACCATCACCATCATCACCATCAACATCATCACCATCACCATCACCATCATCACCATCACCATCACCATCATCACCATCGCCATCATCATCACCATCACCATCATCACCATCATCATCATCACCATCACCATCATCACCATCAATATCACCATCATCATCATCATCTCTGTGGAGATGATCTAAGTCATCTGGGTCACCTGGTGAGCAGGACGTTTTCATCTCAAGGCCAATTATATACTTTGAAATATTAAAGCACGAAGGCCGGTTTATGCAAGAGAGGAACTGTGCGCTCTTACACACCCGGGTGAGCATATTCACAACAGGACAAGCCACACTGCTGTCCCCTGCCCTGGGGACCTCCTTCCCCTCCTCCTCCGCTCCACACCCCCTGCTCACCACTCTGTTCTGACTGAACAGCACTTTGGAGAGCAAATGTTTCTATATTTATTATAATTGCCCCTTCTATGTCCCGAGACTAGGCTGCTGGTCTCCTTTCCGCTCAACCCAAACACAAGGCTCCAAATTTCTCATAAACGGTATGGTGTCCAAACTCTGTGGAGTTTTTACCCATCAATTTTGGTGCCATTTCTCTAGAGTCTATAATGTCCTGTTCCACATCATTTTGCCCCCAAAACTCCCCCAGCAAGTGCCCTTTTTCCTCCCGACTCTGACAGAACCATATTTGAGTCACCTGTCTACTTGTTACCCCAATCCACTGAAATATATATTTTGGGGAGTAGAAAAACTGGGTTATGCTTCACAGGACTGCTAAGAGGAAACATAGTAGCCCCTGCATTTAAAAATATTTGAAAAGCAAATGCAGAAATTGATGACTGAGTGAAGAACGAACGGGTGACTCATGAAGTGAATGAGTGAAGGGAGCTGGGCTTTAATCTTCACCCACTGCAAACAATCAATGTCTCATTTCCCACACTCCAGGCAAGCCAGGGAGATCGTGTCTAAAAGCTACCAGTCAAAACTGATAAAGGCTCCTGCTCTGCAAACAGAAACGCCGAAACCAGGAAGGAAACCCATTTAACACTCTAAGAAAGAGTCAGGGGCATAAGAATAGCAAGTAAGTGCAGTTAATTACAACTTAAATATTGATCATAAAAGAATTTCCGTCCTGAACTAGTGTTGCGAATTCCAAATCAAAAACTGTAATCAGATAAAGATGGCCATTGGCCAGGGTTCTGTGACAGGTGACGGCCTCAGATGGCGCTCTCCTTCTCAGGAAGCCCGCCCGTGGAGTGGACGCTCAGAGACGGGCATGAGCCTGGGGACACATGCGAAGGCCCTGTTGGCACAGGCACACCAGAGATGGAGCCAGGGCTGTCCGGGAAAGGAACCATTAAGCTGATCACTCGCTGCTGTTGTGGGCCTTGCCTTGATGCAGTCATCCAGGAATTAGAGTGAAAACCAAAATTCGCCGGACACTAAAAATCAAGGGAGCACCAACATGGCAGTGGGCGTCGGGGGGAGCCGCCCTGGCCCCGGCCGCAATGCAGGCTAATCAGGGAGTGGAGCCTCTCGCTGCTCGCGGTGTCTGCCAGGTGGGTGCTTAACACTCCTGAGGGCGGCCCCGCTCCCCACTAGGCCCACCCGACCCCCCCCGGCCCCCCCATCCCCCCCACGCCCCCCCGGGAAGGCGCAGCTCCGATTCCACCCAGCTCCCAGGAGCGCAGACCCAGGCCCGGCTCCCCCAGTAACCACACTGGAGCAGAGCTACTAGCAGTCGTCCACCTGCTGGCCTGAACTCCCATCGCTGCTTCTACACTGCCCAGTACCATGTGCCCGCCCTCCTCCCGTGTCAAATGTGAGCAGAATTAAAGAAAAAACCAACTTT